>NW_028327173.1:131663835-132015323 GCF_987537825.1 Furipterus horrens | reverse complement strand
ATAGATTGAAATCAGGAAATATAATATCTCCAGTTATGCTCTTCTTTCTCAAGATTGTTTTGGCTGTTCAGGTATCATTCATGGTTTCATATAAATGTTAGAGTTATTTGTTCTTTTTATGAGATAAATTCCATTGGCATTTTGAAAGGATTACATTAACTATGTAGATTGCTTTGGGCAGTATGGATATTGTAATCATATTAATTCTTCCACTCCATGAACATAGTATATTCTTCCATTTATTTGTGTCATCATCAAGTTCTTTCTTCAATATCTTAGTTTTCTGAGTACAGATTTTTTGTTTCTTTGGTTAAATTTATTCCTAGGTATTTTATTTTATTTTTTAATGCAATTATTAATGGGATTGTTTTCTAAACTTCTCTTTTTCTACTATTCATTGTTTGTGTATAGAAACATCATTGATTTCTGCATACTTCGTATCCTGTGATTTAATTGAATTTATTAGTTTTAACAACTTTTTGTGGAGTCTTTAGGGTTCCATATATAATATTATGTCATCTGCAAATAATGACAATTATACCATTTTCTTGTTTGGATGTTTTTTTTATGTCTTTTTCTTGTCTGAATGCTGTGGCTAGGACTTCTAAAACTATGTTGAATAAAAGTGGTGAGAGTGGGCATCCTTGTCTTATTCTTGATCTTAAGGGAAAAGCTTTTAACTTTTCATCATTGATATGCTGCTAACTATTGGTTTATCCTGTATGGCTTTTTTTTTTTTTTTTTTTGTATGTTTTATTTATTATGCTGTTACAGTTGTCCCATTTTTTTTTCCTTTTGCTCCCCTCCACCCAGCAACCTCCCTCCCTCCAGAAGTCCCCTACCCTTAGGCCATGTCCATGGGTTGTGCATAAAGCTCTTCTCAACATCCCCCCATCTATCCCCCACCTTCCTACCTTGCTTCTTAATTCCTGCACCATTTCCCTCTCTCTCCCTTTCCCCTCTCAGCTGCCTTCCCCGCACATGCTCCCCATACCTATGATTCTGTTCCCACTCTAGTCGTCTGCTTAGTCCATCTTTGTTCCATTCTCTAGCTTCTGTTGTTGATAGTTGTGATACTGTTTTCATTTTAATGTTCATAGTTTTGATATCCTTTTTCTTAAATAAGTCTCTTTAACATTTCATATAATAATGGCTTGGTGATGATGAACTCCTTCAGCTTTACTTCATCTCAGAAGCACTTTATCTGCCCTTCCATCCTGTATGATATCTTTGCTGGACAGAGTAGTCTTGGTTGTAGGGCCTTGATTTTCATCACTTTGAATATTTCCTTCTGGCCTGCAAAGTTTCTTTTGAGAAATCAGCTGACAGTCTCATAGGTACTCCTTTGTAAGTAATTCTCTTCTCTCTTGCTGCTTTTAAGATTCTCTCTTTATCCTTAACCTTTGGAATTTTGATTATGATGTGTCTTGGTGGTCCTCCCTGGACTTTTTTGGGACTCTCTCTGCTTCCTGGACCCATATGTCCATTTCCTTCCCCAAATTTGGGAAGTTTTCCTTCATTATTTTTTCACATAATTTTTAAATTTCTTGCTCTCCCTCTTTACCTTCTGGCAACCTATGATTCAATGTTGCCACTTTTATAACTGTCCCAGAGGTTTCTAAGCCTCTCCTCATTTTTTCTAATTTTCATTTCCTTCTTCTGTACTGGTTGACTGTTTGTTTCTTCATTATGTTCCAATTTGTTGATTTGAACCCTGGTTTTCTTTCCTTCACCACTTGTTTCATATGGATTTTCCTTCATTTCAGCCAGGATAGCCTTCATTCTATTTCCATCCTGCTTAATATTCATTGTTAGAGTTGTGAGCATCCTAATCACCAATGCCTTAAACTGTGCTTCGGTTAAGCTCTCTAACTCCTCATCCATTAGGCATGCTATCTTTTCATTGCTCAGTTGTGCCATTGGGATGTTGATCTGCCCCCACTTCTGGGTCATACTTCTCTGTCTCCTCATCTTTCTGAGTTTGCCTCTGGGATTTGGGCAAGGGCTGTTGCACCTCTTACATTATAGGGGGCAGAGCCTTAGGGATTCATCAGTACATGGCGACCCATTTCACCACGTTGTGGCACTGTGAGTGGGGGAGGGGTCAGAAAGGGAACGATGCCACTTGCTCAGCACTTGCCCCTTTTCCAGGCACTTCTCCCACTTTACTGGTGCTTCTCAAGCTGTTGCCCTGCCTGTCATTCCCAGAGTGGGTGGGTCTGCGGATGTTCTAGGACACTGTGGGCCCTTTAAACTAGCAGACTCTGCTGAGAGACTGGCAGTTTCTTCCTCCACCCCAACCCCCACAGGTTTGCACAGTCAGAAGCAATGAGGCTTGATTTTCCCTGGTGCTGGGACTGTGATTTGCAGGGTCTGGTCAGGAGCTGGGAATGCCCCGCAAGTGTCCCTCCTGACTTTTTCAAACCGTGTAACCATGCTTTTCGCTGGCCTGCCACTGCCACCGCTGCCGCCACCACCACACCGCGTCCTCTCTGCCCCAGCTCCGCCCCTCCTACCTGTCTGGATGAGTATTTCTTCTTTATATCTTTGTTTGTTGGGCTTCCATGCAGCTTGATTTTCTGGAACTTCCAGTTGCCTGTAGTTTTGAGGTAGTTGTATTCCTTCTTCTTTGTGGAAGGAGACCCAGCATGTCTATCTAGGCCTCCACCTTGGCCGGAAGTCTATATGACCTTTATTATGCCTAAATAATGACCCCTCTATTCCCACTTTGCTGAGAATTTTTATCCTAAATAGATTATATTTTGTCAAATGCTTTTTCTGCATTTATTTACCTAATCATATCATTTTATCCTTTTTAATGTAATTTATTACATTGATTTGTGGATAATGAACTATCCTTGAAACCTTTGATAAATTTCATTTAATCATGCTTATGATGTTTTGGATGTATTGTTGAATTCGGTATACTAATACTTTGTTAAGAATTTTTAAATATAATATATCAGAGCTATTTGTCTATACTTTTTTTATTTATAATGTCTTTGTCTCATTTTGGATCAGAGTAATGCTGGTCTCAGGGGTGTTTGGAAGCATTCCTCTTTAGTTTTTTATAATATATGTGAAGGATAGGTATGAAAGCGTCCCTAAATGTTTGGGAGAATTCACCAGTGAAGCCATTTAGTCCTAAACCTTTGTTTGTCGGGAGTTTTTGATTATTGGTTCAAGTTCATTATGAGTGGGCTGTTCTGATTTTCTGCTTCTTCTTGATTTAGTCCTTAAAGATAGTATATTTCTGGGAATTTATCTATTTCTTCTAGTTTGTCCAATTGTGGGTTTTTTGTTTGTATATTCATTTCTACGTCTTCATATTTCTGTAGTTTCTATTATAAGGTGTTCTCTTTCAATTCTTATTTTATTTGAGTCCTCTCTTTTTTTTCTTGGAGAGTCTGGTCAATTATTTATCAATGTTGTTTAATTTTTCAAAGAACCAGCTCTTGGCTTCATTGATCTATTCTTATTTTTAGTCTCTATTTCATTTATTTTTATGCTGATCTTTATTATTTCCTTCTTTCTATTGACTTTAGGATTTGTTTATTCTTCCTTTTCTAATTCCCGTAGGTATAAAGTTAAATTTTTTATTTAATTTTCTGTTTGTTTTTTGAGATGAAAATGCATACTATAAATTTTCTGCTTAGAGTTTTTGTGTGTCACAGAGATTTTTGGATTATAGTCTTTCATTTTCATTTGTCTCAAGACATTTTTTTACTTCCTCCTTGATTCATCAACCCATTGATTGTTTAGCAGCATGCTGTTTAAGCCCATTGTGTGTGTATGTGTTTGTTTTGTTTTCTTTTGCTTTCTTCTCATAATTGATTTCTAGCTAATACTATTATGGCCATAAAAGATGCTTGATATAATTTCAGTCTTCTTAAATTTAGAGACTTGTTTTGTGGTCTGACATGTGCTCTATCATGTAAAATGTTCCAAAAAAGAATGTGCATTCTGTTATTTTTTGGTGGACTGTTCTGTAAGTATCTGTTAAGTCTATCTGCTCTAACGTGTTGTTTATAGCTACTCTTGTTGATTTTCTGTCTGGATGGTCTATTCATTTATATAAGGAGGTATTAAAAGTCCCCTACTATTATTGTACTACTGTCTATATATACCTTTATGTTAGTTAATATTGGCTTTATGTATATAGGTGCTCCTGTTGGGTGCATAGATGTTTACAAGTTGTACATCCTCTTGTTTTATTGATACCTATCATTACGAAATGTCTTTTTTATGTCTCTTGTTACAGTGTTTGTTTTAATGTCTATTTTGTCTGATATAAGTATTGCTACCCCAGGTTTCTCTTGGTTTCCATTTGTAAGAAATATCTTTTTATTTTTTACATCTGCACTTTTAGTCTGTTGTGTGTGTTTCCACCTGAAGTGGGTCTTTTTAGGCAGCATATACATGAATCCTTTTTTTATTCCATTCAGCTACCTTATGTCTTTTGATCGGAGCATTTAGTTTATTTACATTTAAAGTAATCATTGATAGGTATGTAGTTATTCCCATTTTATTAATTGTTTTCTGTAGTTCTTCCAAATTCCTTTTTTCTTCTCTTGCTCTCTGTCCTTATACATTGATGACATTTTTTAGTGATATGTTTGGATTCTTTCTCTGTATTTTTGGACCCTAGTGCTATCCTCAGTTTTTATATTTATTTATTCATTTGCTGTTCCTATTGGTTGACTTCCAATTTCTGTCTTCCCACTGGCTGCTTTGTTCTGCATCCTCTAATTGGTTCCTTTCTATATTTTCTGCCTCTTTTGAAGTTCTCATTGAGTTCATCCATTCTTCTGCTGAACTCGTTGAGCATTACAACCAGTACTTTGAATTCTTATTTTGTTAAATTGTGTGTCTCTACTTTGTATAGTTCCTTTCCTGGGTTTTTGTTCTAGTCTCTTGTTAGGAATATATTTCTCTGTCTCCTCATTTTGCTTCACTTTCTATGTTTGTTTCTATGTATTAAGTAGATTTGCCACATCTCCTGATCTTGAAAGAATGATCTTTTGTAGAAGGTGTCCTGTCAAACCTAGTGGCACAAACACCGTCTGGTCACCAGAGCCAGGTGATCCATTAGTATCCCCTGTGTGGATTGTTGGACCTTCCTGTTGTAGTTGGGCCAGATTTGCTGTTGGGTCTGACCGTGAGGACAACTGGCTTCAAGGACCAGCTGCAACTACAAGTGGATAATCTGCTGTGTGGGGTGGGGAGGCTAGCACCACAGTGTGGGAGATGCTTTGGACAGGCTTCAATGCCAGCTGAGGTCACTTGTTGGGTGTGCTTGGGCTGGGCTTTTGTGAAGGCTGAGATCATTTTTGTGTACAGTGTCTCATGGGAAGGGCTCCTTCTGTGCATGCTGAGGCTGGCTACCACTCACACTGTGCTTGGGGCCTTTAAGGAAATGTTGCTATGTGAGCCAAGGTTGGTTATCATGTGTTGCTGATCCGGAGTCCTTTGGAAGGAGCCCTAGTCAGGGTGAGTGGGTTGGGCCTAGGAAGGATTTCATGGGAATGCCAGTGCTGTGTGAACAGGAAGAGTTACAGATCTGGTGCCCGCCTGCACTAGTCCAGCAGGGTGAAAGAACACAACAAAAGAAACAAAGGAACAGTGGCACCGACCAGCGCTTCAGTCCCCAGAGAGAGTTCCTACTGATCCCTGCCCCTCCAGCACTCATGCTGAAATTAGCCAATTTATTACCTTCCCAAATGACCCAGGTGCTTTGTTTCTTGAACTGCTGCATCCGAGTGAGTGGGTTGGTACATGAACCCTTTGAGAGCTGTGTCTATTTTTTTTTTAAAGCTGTGTCTCAGTCTTTCACTGCCCTCCATCTCACTCCAATATAATCTCCACTGTTTTGCAAAGTTAGATATGATGGGAACTTCTTTTCCCTGCACAGGTCCTTCAGGTTGGGGAGCCCGGTATGAGGCTTGGATCCCCTGCTTTCATGGCAGGACGGGAGTGTCCTAGCTGTGATATCTCTCCCATTTGTAAATCACCATACTGGGAGTATGGAACCTAACCAGATGTGTCTCTCCTACCCATCTTGCTGTGATTTCTTCATTACATTCTTCATTATATTCTTAGAAATCTGTTTAGCTAGTTATTAGATGATTTTCAACAATGGTTGCTCTATATTTAGTAGTAATTTTGGTGTGCTTGTGGAGAGAATAGATTAAGTTCAGGATCCACCTACTCCATTATCTTGATCAAATTCCCCTTTACTTTCAAAGGCATTCATGTCTTCTGTGAGTAAAATTGTGGATGTCAGACACTTTCTATTGCTTCTTTCTCAGCTTCTATGTCCCCAGGGATTGAACACTATTTCATCTGTCTCACAACACTTCAGACTGAAAAACTGCATATTTTCCAGGAGAATATACTGTATTTTTCTCACTATAAGATACACCTGACCATAAGACACACCTAGGTTTAGAGGAGGAAAACAAGAAAAAAAATATTCTGAACCAAATGGTGTACTAAAATATTTAATAAAAATATAACAGAATAATATGTAAAGTGAACAGCAATCAACAGCAGTATTAAGAACCATCATCACTGTCATTAACAAATGAGGAGGGACTTTAAGGTTCAAGTACTCTTCTAGTTTTCTGGGAACCCCAAGAACTCATCATCACTAGTGTCAGAATTTATGAATCTCAGTTGCTCATAATCACTGATATCACTTTCTTCACTATCTTCATACTGACCAGATGCCCTGAGATTCAGCAGTAAAGTGGGACATTTAAGCATGCCCAGGGGTTTCACGTGGGCCCACTGCTTCCTCTTCTAACAGCTGTTGCCACTGCTTACAGGTCAGGTAAAACACATCATGGTCTGTGATGCAATATTTGCTCCAAAAGATGCATAGACATTTTCCCCCCACTTTTGGGGGAAAAAAGGCGTATCTTAAGGAGCAAAAAATATGGTATTTGCTATCTGTCTTATGTCCTTACACATATCCTGATCTTCCTAGCTTACTGCCACAGAGTGGTAACTGCCCATGCCCACATCAATTATCCTGCACTTAGGTGTTTTTGACCACACTTCAATTTAAATTTAATTGTGAATTTTTTCTATATACTAGTCTCATTGAAGAAGTAGTTTGTATTTTTTCACTGGTGTGTGTGTGTGTGTGTGTGTGTGTGTGTGTGTGTGTAGTTCTGCATTATTTTCACACAATATAGTAGGAAAATTAGGTAATAAGCTACTTTTCCTGCCAGACCTTGGAGTCTCCATCTAATACTTGATAAAACATGCTGGGTACCAAGCTTCTGGAGAGATTTTCATGATCTTACCACTTAACCCTTCTATTTTAGGAGTGCCCTGCTGAGAAAGCTGTTTTCAAAGGACAATAATCAAATGAAAGCACAATACCACTTAATATTAGCTGCTGGGAAAGTATTCACTCCCTCCCAGTGCAGAGCTTCTATAAATATAGAGTAGAGATTATTACATAGGCTTTATTCTCCTTTCCTCTTCTTCTAACATCATCTCTTCACTCTGTTGTGGGTGAATGACAGAGAACAGCTATAGGAAGAGAATAGGGTATGGTCAGACTCTACCCAAGTTAGCTTGCTCTATAAGGGACACAAAACACAAGGGAGAGACTGCAGATAGACTTTGATATCTAAGGCAAAGTAATGACACCATCTAGTAAAACATGAATAATCTTAGAAATCAGAATTTATTTGAATGTAGCAAAAGGGTAAGCTGTGGAAGGAGCATGAAAAAGACTATAGAAGCATGAAACATGTCTTCTTAGGAAGAATGGAGAAATATGGGAAGAAAGGGAGGAATTTACCTTCTGTACCACCTGGCATAATAGACACTGAATAAATATTTGTTAAATACAATTTATTTTTATATATTTCAACATTTGTATGTATGAGATAATTTTGAAAATCATGTCCAAGAACTAATTAAATCACCTTTGAAAATTTAGCCCATGAAGAGTTTTGTTCGTTTTTTTTTTTTAATTTTTCAATTACAGTTTACATTTAATATTATTATGTATTAGTTTCAGGTGTACAGCATAATGGTTAGACAGTCATATACTTTATAAAAGTTCCCCCTGATATTTCAAGTACCCACCTGGCACTGTACATAGTTGTTACAATATTATTGACTATATTTCCTATGCTATAACTTACTTCCCAGTGGTTATTTTGTGGTGGCCAACTTGTACTTCTTAATTCTTTCACCTTTGTTACACAGCCCCTTTATGCTCCTCCCCTCTGGCAACCATCAGTCTAATCTCTGTATCTATGAGTCTATTTCAATTTTGTTCTTTGCTTATATTGCTCTTTAGTTACCACATATAAGTGAAATCATATGGTATTTTTGACTTTTCTCTCTGACTTTTTTCAATTACCCAATAGGTAAGGTTTCATCCGAGAACTGTATTTTTTTGTAACTTCCTACTTTGTGCATTTGTTCATAAATGCTTCTTAATTAATTACACTCTGAACATAGATCATACAAATCCAATTATTTCTTGTGTTAGGAAATGCTGAGCTATCTAAAGCCCGTTCTTCGTACAGACATAATTTGTGTTTTGCCTTCCAAAATTAGGTTATCTTGTAGGACAATCCTAATTAAAAGGACTAGGAAAGTAAAGAGGGGTTGATTTTCATTGGAAAAAATATTTTAGAAGCTTCTAAGGACAAATTAATATGATTACAGTTCATCTCCATAATATATATGGTCAATATTTGGTCAATATTTACAAATTATTAGAATATCTTCATATTCCTCTGATAAAATTAGGACATCTCTCTTTTTCTCAGTACTATTTAGTAGGAAAAAAGGAAACAAGAGTAACCACAACAATAAAATTTAAACGTATACAGAAGCATAATTTCTCATTTGAATAGATGCAGTAAGCAACCATATTTTAATGGGCTAGGCATCTACACTTATAATATCTGATATACTGACTTTGACCACAGGCTGTGCAGATTAGTTCCCATCCAATCCTGTTAAGATGTTATTTTGTAGCTTGAGGGTCAGCTAAGCAGCAAGGTAGCAAGGTAGAGTGCCCTCCAGTGGAGTGGAACTGCCAGATCACCTGTGGAAGCGTAGATGGTCTTACCCAGGAACACGGTCCTGCCTATAGTGTTGATGTTGAGATTAGGCTGAAAGAAAAACAAACAAACATAAGTAAAAATAAATTGAGCATTAAAAAATAGAAAATACCATATTTGAGTATTTATTATATGCCCATATGGGTTTTAACAGCTCCATTTTAAAGATAAAGAAATTTAAATGCAGAGAGTGTCATGCAAGGTCACATAGCAAGCAACAAGCAGAGCAGGGACTTGGGCCCAGCTACTTTGCATTTCACAAGCCAAGCCCTTCTTCTCTGCCACACTGGTGCTATTCTAGAAGGCCCTGGCTCTGGAATAAGCAAGTTCCAATTTGGACTATGAACAGAAAAAAAAGAATACTGGAGATTACATTTTATGTGATAGTTTGTGAAAAACACATATGTGTCTGCATGAAGTTAAGAAATAGCCCAGCTTAATTAACTTATAAGATTTCAAAATTGCATATCTACAAATTAAGCCAATATAGATCCCCAAACTTCTTTGTTGTGTCTCCTTCAGTGAGAAATACTAACATCAAATGTATTTTAGAAACTAAAGCTAGGAAATTATCCTTGGCTCCTCCCTCACCCATATCACTCTTTACATATATTGTCAAATTCTATGTAGACCTTTTAAATAAATCTCAAACCTAGATATTCTTATGATCACCATCCTACTACATTGTTTAAGAAAATTATCACCTCTGGATTACTATAATAACACCCAAGATGTCCCTCCCTTACTTGTGTCCTATCCATGCTCAGCCCATCTTCATCCAATTTTTTACCCTTTAATTCAGAATGATTTTTGTATTGATAGGTTTATCATGCAATTCCCTGTTTACAATTTTTTAAAATACCTCTCAGTATAGTATTCCAAATGCAGATGGAATAATATATAGCAAAGATGAAAATGTATCCCACATTCTTTCTTAGGTATGAGAAGAAAGTAAATTAAATGATTGAGGAAGGGAGAGATGCCCAGTTCAGGTTGGACATCCTTAATTAAGGTGCTTTTGGGACATCCAGTTGCAGATCTTCATCTGGCATTTGGATATATGTATCTTCACCGGTCCTTCCTCTCAAATAAGAAAGAAATCAGGCCAATTTATTCACAGGAGAATACTAGTAACACTATCAACCGTCCCAGTAGCACTTCTCTGCATTAAATAATTTTGGGAAAACATTACTGCATACATATCAAGTAATTTCAAGACATAGAACATCAAGTATAATGGAACTGAGTTGGAAAGATATTTTTAAAGGTGGGTCTTGGCCATTCAAATCATGCTGCTTGTGTATTTCATACGTGAGGTAAGAGGTGCTAGTTTCTGAGAAATGCTGGAAAATTCACTGTGGCTGAAACATGCAAATCAGCACAGAATGTTTGCTGGAGGGTAAGTCAGAGCAATGCCATTGAACTAACCTGTGTGTGCATGTCTCATTGGTGACATCTTGAGCTCTTTTAATCAATTCCTACTTGAGATAAATGCACCTACTTGTATCTCAAATGACTAGATTCACAGAACGGTTACTAAGATATTTTGTAGATACTCGCCAAGGAATTTAAAAGACAGAACAACAGGAAATTTACTAAATCCATACAGTGAACCTGAAGAAAAGGTGAAGCAAAATTCAAAATCCTCCTTCACAGCTTGCAAATTTTGATAAATAGTGTCACAGCTTTGTCCACCAATTTCTAGAGATATGACTCATTATAATGATACCTGGGTTACTAGGACTTCTAAGAGGTGCTAATTCCTGTCCGCAAGAATAATACAGTTCAGAATTTCATTCCCGCATTGAAGAGTCTCCTCCAAATAGTTAAGAAGCAGAGCCTCTCTGGAGAAACTAGACAAAAAAATATCAATAAGAAAACAGAATGATAAGATTTTTATTTTTAAGGAAGCACTACGGAATTTGGATCACAATTATGTAAGAACTCCCAAAGGCTGCGTATGACATCTTTACCTCAGACTTTCTCTCCTAAATCATCGATAATAGAGGCCCCAGGCATTGTGGAGTAAACCCTGAAGCTCAGGCACACAGATTCTTAAGGGTTATCACTTTCATGGCTCAGCTACCAAGAGAAGTGAAACTCATGCCATTATTTGACTTAAAATGTATCCTTTTTGTGTTTGAAGCTCTCCTATGCCATATATTTGCAATTATTTGGCCCTTAGCATTCTCCTTGAAACTGTCCTCCTCTGCCTGTTTCTCCTCTTGTTCTCTATGACTTTTTTTTTTTTTTTTAACTCCATAGCTTCTAGCTATCCCTCAACCACAAAGGTAGTTGAAGCAACATCCAAAAATACCAGCTCCCAGGAGCTGTTAGTTCTGTGCTTAAAGTATAAAATGGGTCTTGAGCCTGGGTAATAACTGAATTCATGAATCTCAATTCCCAAATGACATTAATAGCAGCATAGAGCAGGAAGCAGAGTTATGTTAATTTCTGCAGGTAATTCATGAAAGCAGATAGGGAAAGCTTGAAAGGTCAACATCTGCTGTCATGCAGAAGTGTTGCACAATGTGATTGGCCAGTAAATGTCAACACTATGTTCTAAGATCTACATGCCACCCTTTTAATTTAATCTTAGCTTGCAGCCCAGCTAACAATCATGCAGCATGTTTCAAAAGCCCTTGAATTCTAAAATGGAATTGTGTGATTGCATTCCCATGGCAATAAGACACCTGTAAATTACAAACTTGTCATTTAATCAGCATAAATGTAGGGAGTTTGTGCAACCACTGTGAATTTTTTTCATATCTATTTTCAGGGAAGAACGAAGACCTCTTAATGATTATATACCATAACGGACTGCAGGTCTAACTGTTGCCATGGTATTATGTACTTCTTTTCTTTCAAGGATGTGACTGGAATGTAGAACAGATAATGAATCTAACGATTATCCTCTGCTCCACACAGATATGCTTTATATTCTCTCCCTTTTGTGCTTTTCCTCCCTTTCACTCCAGACTGGATTCACAGGTATACATTTGTTCAGTGACAAGAATGGCTCTCAGGGAAACCCCCATCTTATATAAAATAAAATGATCTGTTTTGCAAAATACCTATAACAAAAAAAATGTATGTAAAAAGAGCATAGAAGAAAAAATCTACATTTATCACACAAATTGTCAGATTAAATCAGTGAGGAGGAAGAATATATATATGTATATATATTTGTAAAAGAATAGTATACAATCTGCACATTTTTAGTGTCCAGGTTTATACATAAGGAGTACTCTTTAATTAAATGTCACTAAATTAGTAAATATTAAACTTTCCAGATATTCAAATTCAGTTAATCATCAGCATATTTAATAGGTGACTGTTTTTATCACATGTAATTATCATTAAGGTGTATTTGCCAACTGCAAACAATTTACTATACAAAGTACAAAATTTAATACAACTGACTTTTATTCTCTATCTGAAAATTAACCAAAAGTGGAATTTTTATAGAGATCTTGGGTAATTATTTTGGACACACTCTTAAAAACTTGGCTTCAGAATATACAGACTCTTCCCATACAAACTAATCAACTGGATGTAGTAAAAAAGGGGTCCTGATACTTTTATGTTAAATGCGTCCTGAGATAAAAATTTATAGGTGAGTGAATTTAGTGATTAGATGGACTTGGCCAGAGCCACACAGTATGGTGAGGAGCATGGTCTTCTCCCTGTTTTTCTGTTCTTTTTCCTACTCAGTTCAGGTGACATTTTTACATCTCTCAAAATGGCAATAGATTAATGTAAACTTAAAAGGAGGTATTTTTCTTTCTCTTTAAAAGGAAATGGATACATGCACACATCTTCTGGGTTCCTGCTTTGTATCTACGAGTTATATTAGGACTTAAAAATATGCGCTCACAATTAATATGGTAGGTATTCCTGTTAGGGTTTACAAAATTTTAGACTTTAAAAAATGTTTTAAGAAGAAAAAGGGCAAGATTGAAAATACTGAATTATCACATAATAACTTTTTTATTTTATTGACAACTTAAAATACAAGTCTAATGCCTGCCTAACTGTGACAGTGTAAAATGTCATTTCCTTTGTTTTTGTGATGATATGCAATAAAGTTGAAGCACTGGTAAAAGATACCCACCTTTATTCTGCTCAGACACTTCTTAAGCACATACCCTACTTGGAGTAGCTCTCTATCTACCATGAACTAGTTGGACATGTGTTCAGTAATACTAAGAAGCCTATTACTCCAACTGTGGAGGTGTGTGTTGGCCCCCTGATGTTGGCTGTGGAGCCCCAGGAAAGAGCAGCCATACCAGTTGTCTGTTGCCATCTTATGTCTAATTCAAAAGGATGAATGACCAGTGAGGACGTCACTGCCCTTCTGAGCTTAAGCTAGTAGAGGTTAGGCAGCTATATTGTTTAATGGACCAATAAGAGCAATGTCACATTTTAAAGGAATCATAATAAAAGAGCCATACATGGAACGAAAAGTGACTAGGACCACTGACGACTATACAATGGCATCAGCAAGGTATTGTCCAAGACAATCAGATAGAGCCACCTCATTCAATCTGGTCAAGACGTTGACTTTGATTTTTATCAACCAAGGGTAAGACTGCTCTCTAATCCAGGGGTATCAGACAGTTTCAAAACTGGAACCTAATCTCTGAGAAGACTGGAAAAGGGCCTTTTAGAATCCACAGTCACACAGCAGGTGTTAAGGAAGCCTTGTGTCCCTCCAGTGTATGGGGGAGGTCACCAGTGCTAACAGTGTTATCTCAGCGGCAGCATGATGTCCTACCTGAAAAGCAAGGTCTAATGTTGAACTCAATCTTCTCAAAACAGAAATCATCTTTAAAACAAATGTTTTTTTTTTTTCTTATTAGAATATAAAGTAGACACCAGCACTTACATTTATGTCCTCACTTAAGGCTTAACCTCAGTGCACTTTCAGAGCCCCTCCTTCAAATGGATGGCAGGCAGTACAGGAAATCCTGCAGTTCTAAGAGACTTTGATCATTGTGCTGCCTTTCCTTCCCCACATTCAGTTCATCACATGGAGAATTTCCCCATGGGGCTTTTACAGACTCAATTGGCAACTATGAATTTTCAATGATTCCAAATACAGCTCAGTGACAGATCCCATTACTCTTCCAAATGAAAAAGGTATATGGAATCCCATTAGTCACCAAAATCATGCTCAGTTATATGACTATCATCTTCCCTTTTTTGCAAAGTGAACTTTGTAAAAAAGGGTATCACTGAATTTGAGACGTTTAAAATAATAATCTTATTTAATAAAACTAGGAAAATCTACCAGTACTGATCTTGCCAAAACAGCCTCTATGTATTCTTTCCTTGATGCTGAATACTTATTAATAAACTATAAAACTTGGTCTGCAATGTTTCCAATGTCATAGTTCATTATAAACTAAATCATATCTCACTTACTACCAATTATTTCTTACACACTGGTGATTCCTAAATTTGTGTCACCTCTTTTTCTTAGTTCCATCATAAAACATCCACAAGAAATCTGACTCTAGATATCTTTCAGGAACCTCATATTCCTATATACAAGATAAAATTAAGTACTTTTCACTTCCTTTCCTTTTAATTGTTGTTTTACTTACTGATATTGCCTTATCTAAAGCAAGAAACTGAAGTCATCTTTGGTCCCTTCTAGATCATTCCCCAAATACAAATGGTAGCAAAATATTAGCATCAGAAATTTATTTATAATATAACTTATCTCCTTTTATCCATCCTTCTCTCTAGGGCAGCCTATGTTATGATCCATATACTACAGGGAGGTGATGATGATGATGATGATGATGATGATGATGATGATGATTGCTATTGCAATAACCCCTGTAATAAATGAAAAAAATAACCACTGGGAAACAAGTATTTCTTTATCATACTTCTAAAACAATATCAGGAAACTTTTAATAGGAGTTACAGACTATAAATTTATCATGTAATTATGCAAGAGTAATTTAATGTGAAGCCAGGGGGAATTCTATTCCAAAAACCAAATGCTAACTAAAGGTAGGTTAAGAATATCTCCCAGGTAGACTTCCGGCCAAGATGGAGGCATAGACAGACACCCTGCGTCTCCCTCCACAACTAAGAAGGAATGTTACTACCTCAAAACTAGAAACAACCAGAAGTTCCAGAAAATCAAACTGCATGGAAGTCCAGCAAACAAAAATATAACGGAGAAATACTCATCCAGATAGGTAGGAGGGGCAGAGCCGGGGTGAAGAGGATGCGGTGTGGTGGCAGTGGCAGCAGTGGCAGCAGCAGCAGGCTGGCAGAAAGGCAGTCACACGTTTTAAAGTCAGGAGAAACACCTAGGGAGCATTCCCAGCTTCTCATGGGACCTAACAGCTCACAGTCCCAGCACTGGGGAAAATCAAGCCTCATTGCTTCTGACTGTGCAAACCAGTGGGGGTTGGGGTGGAGACAGAAACTGCCAGTCTCTCAGCAGAGTCTCCTTGTTTAAAGGGCCCCCATGGTCCAAGAATGTCCACAGACCCACCCACTCTGGGAATGACGGCCAGGGCAGCAGCTAGAGGAGCACCAGCCTGGTTCAGAAGTGGGAGAGGTACCTGGAAAAGGGGCGAGTACTGGGCATGCGGCATTGTTCCCTCTCAGATCCCTCCCCGACATATAGCCCCACAACGACAAATACCTAAGGCTCTGCCCCTTACAATGTAATAGGAGTGACAGCTCTACCTGGGACACAGAGGCAAACAAGCATAGGAGCCTGTCAGAATGAGGAGACAGAGAAGTATGGCCCAAAAGGGGGAAAGGATCAAGGCTCCAGTGGGGGAACTAAGCAACCAGGAGGTAGCCAACCTCACAGAGGAGATAGACAACCTAATAGATGCAGAATTCAAAACACTGGTGATAAAGATGCTTACAGGCTTGACAGATATTCTTGAATATGGCAAATACATAAGAGAAGTGAAGGCTATGCTAAGTGAAACAAAAGAAAATCCACACAAAACCGATTGTGAAGGGAAGGAAAGCAGGGTTCAAATCAATGATTTGGAAGATAAGGAAGAAAAAAACAGTCAACCAATGCAGAATAAGGAAGCAAGAATTGAAAAAAATGAGGAAAACTTCCCAAAGTTTGTGAAGGAGATGGACATACAAGTCTGGGAAGCACGGAGGGTCCTGGGCGAGCTGGACCCAGAGGGGACCACACCAGGATGCATCATGATTGAGATGCCAAAGGTTAAAAATAAAGAGTTCTGGGGGCAGCAAGAGAGAGGCGGAGAGTTGCCTACAGAGGGGTGCCTGTAGGACTATCAGCTGATTTCTCAGAGGACATTTTGCAGGCAGGAAGGGACTGGCAAGCAGTATTCAATGTGATGAAAGGCAACCTGCATCCAGGACTACTCTATCCAGCAAGGCTATCATTTGGAATGGAAGGACAGATGAAGTGCTTCCCAGACAAGGTAAAGCTAAAGGAGTTCATCATCACGAAGCCATTATTATATGAAATGTCAAAGGGACTTACTTAAGAAAAAGAAGATCAAAACTATGAACACTAGAATGACAACAAACTCAACTATCAACAACTGAATCTAAAAACTAAAAATAAAATTCAACTAAGCAAACCAGAATAGGAACAGAATCATAGATATGGGGATCATTTGGAGAGTTATCAGCTGGGAGGGATGTGGGAGGGGGAGAAATGGGGATATGGTGCAGGAATTAAGAAGCATAATCAGTTGGTACAAAATATATGGGGAAGTTAAGAATAATATAGGAAAGGGTGAAGCCAAAAACTTATATGCATGACCCATGGACACGAACTAAGGGGGGTGGGATTGCTGGAGAGAAAATGGGTACTGGGCAGAGGGGAGCAAAGGGGAAAAATTGGTACTACTGTAACAACATAATCAATAAAATATACTTAAAAAAGAAAAACGAAAAAAAGAATATCTTCCAGGTTAAAGCCATTATAGTCTTATTCAAAGTTATGAGTATTTTAAAGGTACAAACCTTAGTTATAGTCTCAGTAACTGATGACCATCATTTCATGGCTTTAGTTTCTGGCATTCACATTAAGTACTAGATAAAATACAAACAAAATTGTTTGTTAATTTTTTTTGTTAACAGTGTTAATTTTTTCTTTGCCCTCACTTATCATTCCTCTCTGTCCTCTGAAACTCATCTGAACTCTGCCATTGCAAAAGAACCCTTTGCTCATTTCCTTTCTCTCATTTCATCTCCCTCCATTTATTTCTGAGATTCTTTCTCCCTGATAATGTTACACAGTAGTAGTCTGGGGATCAACCACAGTAGAGGACACAAGATCAGTGTATAGTATTTGCTTTTATTGGTGGTGTCTAGATATAATTCATTAGTTCAAAAAAAAAAAAAAAAAGGAGTAGATTATCCTGAGAAAGAGGCTGTTTTGGCATTTCATACAATATATGTGTAGCTTCTTTTTTGATATGTGTGTCTCCTTTATTAATATATTTTCTGAAGAGTAATGAGTGGGAGTTAAAAGTAAACATATTTAAACAGTGACAGACAATGAGATAAGGCCATCTAATCAGAGGGTTGAAATAGTTTCCACTTTTAAAAAAAGGTCTTAAAATTTAAAGAGACTAGTGTTGCTTGACTGTATCATAACAAATCTACTTTGCTACTGCTTTCTATGACATTATCCCATAAAATACACTCAGAGAAAATGATGACAGCAACACCAAAGTTGAACTATAAGAAAGAACCTGGGTAAATTTCCTATCTTTTTCTGTATGTCATTCAAAAGAGCTAAAAAATTGGTTAAAATTCACAGTTTTGGCAGTAGAACATTTTTATTTAGAATGTGTATAAGAGCCACCCATTTTTGCATATTTTCTTCATTAGCCCATTTGCCATTTTATTTTCCTATTCACTAAATAGAATATTAAACTTACGAAATAAATTTTGATATCATAGAAGTTCATTGTCCAAAATCTCTTATGCTAATGTGCACACACTTGCACATGCTAGTCCAAACATGAAAGAAAAGGAATGATCCTAGATTTAACTGTCAAAATGTTACTAGCTATGATTTTAGTCTACTGCAGTTAAGAAATATTTTCAAGACTCCTGCCCCCTTTTCTCATTCAGCACAGAAGATTGAATGAGTCTCCTAACTATACTGATGATAAGAAGGCAAAGATAAACCAGAGAAGTCATTCTTGCCTTTAGGGATTCACCTGGTAAATTGCTGCTTAAAGAGTGCTGTCAATAAGTTAACTTCTTTACTGTCGGGAGCAATTCTCTGCTGGTGGTGAGATGGACAAGATGACCTAATGGATCCTTTTTTCTCATCTCAAGATCCAAAGTTTCTTTGCAAGAAATTGTGACTAGAGAATAGAAACAGTGTTTAGGGCCTATCCACAAATTTTAACTTAAAAGAAAAAATCTTGTATTTTATTATAGTCTTCCTTTAGTGAACTATTCTAAAATTACTAAAAGTAATCTTTTACTTACATATTGCATTGCTGTACTTATTTTAAAAATAAACACAATAGCTAAGAGATATCCTAGAATTTAATGTTACAGGCTAAAGATTTCTTCTTACACCCTTTTCTTTCTCCTAGCACGCACATTACCTTAAATGGAGAATTTTTTCTCTTCTAATTTTATATATTTTAACAAGCAGAGAGATGAAGTGAAATGGTTAAAAGTGCAGACTTAAAACAAGGTTGAGTCTTTAAATTTAATTTCACCACCTACTAGCTATGTGACCTTGGACAGGTAACACTAACCTCTCTCTGACTCAGTTTACCTATCTTTAAAATGGGCTGTTGTGAGGATCAAATAAGTTAATATGTGTAAACCATTTAGAAGGATACCTAGCACATGTTATACAAGTATTTGCTTCTGTTCCTATTATTATGATGGTGATTATTATCATGGCAGTTCTTACTAAATGCACTATTCTTTTTTTTTTTACTTCATTGCTCTTTTTTATTTTATTACATTATTTTTCTTTTTTCTTTTTATTTAATCTTTATTGTATTTTTCCCATTACCACTTATCCCCCTTATACTCCCCTCCTCCAGCAATCACCACCCTGTTGTCCATGCCAATGAGCCTTTTTCCTTTTTGATCAATCCCTCCACCCCTTAAACTCCCCCTCCACTACCTGTCATCTGCTCTCTGTCTATAAGTCTGTCTCTGTTTGCTTATTAGTTCAGTTTGTTCATTAGATTCCACATATGAGTAAAATCATATGGTATGTATCTTATTTAATTAGCATAATGTTCTTCAGTTCCATATATACTGTAGCAAAGGTTAAAATTTTCTTCTTTTTTATGGCTGAGTAGAATTTCATTGTGTAATATCCCATAGGTGTTTTATCCATTCATCTGATGGACACTGGGCTGCTTCCACATCTCGGCAACTGTAAATAAGGCTGCAATGAATATAAGGCTGTTTATGGTCTTTCAAATTAGTGTTTTGGGTTCTTTTGGATATATTCCCATAAGTGGGATTTCTAAGTCAAAAGGAAGATCCATTTTTAATTTTTTGAGGTATCTCCATACTGCTTTCCTTAGTGACTGCACTAGTCTGCATTCCCACCAACAGTGCACTAGGGTTCCCCTTTCTCCACATCCTCACCAGCATTTGTTGTTTGTTAATTTATTGATGATGGCCATTCTGAGAGGTGTGAGATAGTACCTCATTGTGGTTTTAATTTGCATTACTTTTATGATTAGTGACATTGAGCATCTTTTCATTTGTCTATTGGTCTTCACCACATAAACAAAATGAAGGATAAAAAGCATATGATCATATCAAAATACAGAAAAAGCTTTTGATAAAATCTAGGACCAATTTATGATAAAAACTCTCAGCAAAGTAATAACAGAGGGAACATACCTAAATATAATAAAGGCCATATATGACAAACCTACTGCCAGATCATACTCGATGGGCAAAAACTATAAGCATTTTAAGATTGGGAACAAGACAGGGATGTCCACTTTTACCTCTTATTCAACATAGTACTGGAAGTTCTAGCCAGAACAATCAGACAGTAAAAAGTAAAAGACATTCAAATTTGAAAGGAAGAAGTAAAACTGTCTTTATTTGCAGATGACATGATACTGTACATAGAGAACACTAAGGATTCCACCAAGAAAGTACTTGAACTGATAAACGAATTCAGCAAAGTAGCAGGATACAAAATTAATATCCAGAAATCAGTTGCATTTTATATGCTAATAATAAACTACCAGAAAGGGAAATGAAGAAAACAATCCCATTCACCATTATTTCAAAAAGAATAAAATACCTAGGAATAAAGCTAACCAAGGAAGTAAAAGACAGTACTCAGAAAACTATGACACTGAAGAAAGAAATTGAAGATGGTACAAATAATTGGAAACACATACTTGTTCATGGGTAGGAAACATTAACATCATTAAAATGTCCATACTACCCAAAGCAATATACAGATTGAATGCAATCCCTATCAAGATTTCTATGATGTATTTCACAGAACTAGAACGAATATTTCAAAAATTTATATGGAACCACAAAAAATTCCACATAGCAACAGCAATCCTTAGAAAGAAGAACATAGTGGGAGGAATCACACTACCTGATATCAAACTATACTAAAAGGCCATAGTAATCAAAACAGCCTGGTGCTGGCATAAAAACAGACATTGATCAATGGAACAGAATAGAGAACCCAGAAATAAACCCACACCTTTGTAGTCAATTAATATTGGACAGAGGAAGCAAGTACATACATACAATGGGGAAAAGACAGTTTATTCAATAAATGGTGTTGGGAAAATTGGACAGATATATGCAGAAAAATGAAACTAGACCACCTTCTTACACCACATACAAGAATAAATTCAAAATGGATCAAAGACTTGTATGTTAGACCCGAAACCATAAAAGTTCTAGAAGAAAACTTAGGTAGCCAAATCTTGGACTTTGCTCATAGAAATTTTTATCAGATAAATGCACTATTGTTAAGAATGTTAAATTATTCTCCAATTGCAGACATTTAAAAGTATTTCCATTTCAGAGACCATGCCATATTAGGATTCCACATTAAGTGAGTTATTGAGTAGTTGTTGCATTATCCTTGCTAAGTGAGGGTGGAATATTGGAGAAACAGGAAAGTTGCAGATCACACAGGACTTTGTAACTCAAACAATGAAATTATCTGGCCTGTGTGAGAGAAACGTGTGTGCCATCACTGCTACTCCAGTACCATGGCACTTCTCTAGCACTGTGGATAGAGTTACTAGAGACATCAGTGTCGAAAATAAACAAGATCCAATTACTTTTTAAAAAATTGTATTTTAAGGAATTTGGTAGATGTATTTTAATTAAATGGGTATATTATTTATGATAAATTTTAAAAATGTTTTACATTTCAATGAACTTTAGGTTCAGATGACCACCGAAAGTTAATTTCTTCTCTGAGTCCTTTCTCACTGACTCTAGTAGGCATATAGTCAATGGTGTTCTCAGAGATTACCAAATAATCAGATGCATAATTTATTTATGGTGTTATCTTATTTATGGACTGAGTCTCTTGTTCACCAGAGTGTGAATCACTTATTTATGGCAACAACATTTTCTTAATCTTTGTAATTCTTAGCATCTAATGTACTGCTCAGTATAGAGTAGATTACTAATAAATATTTGTTAAATAAATGCATGAATAAATGTCATCTGTCACTCAAAATTTATGTTTAAAACTACTTATTCCCCCAATATGATGTCAGCATATCCTCTGTCTTCACACCGTTTATAATTGAGACAGAAAAAAGTGAAATAGTAGCACATGACTTATTAAAGTTTTTGTTACAGAACTGAAGTTTGCCTTGCAGGTTCTTCAACTTTCACAAACCCAATATAGTCACATGTCCAGTGTATAAAAGTGTCCACTGAATCCTGGAAATAGTTTCTGTTGCTGCCACATAATTTTGTGTTGTTAACTTTTATTGCAATCATTGAATCAGAGATTTGGATACATACAAAGTCAAACTGTTGTTCATTTCATTATGCATAAAATATATAATTTATATTTTCAATGAGTTTTCTATATATTAATGACCATGCATTTACTATAACCTGTAATTTTGGTTACTCATTTGAATGTGCAAGTTACAGGAAAGATTATATTCTTCCAATATCTCATTCCCTTTATTCTCACATACTAAAAGAATGGTTCCTTGAAGCTGTGAGTAATTTATATATATATATTTCTACTTTCTGTCTTCTTTGAGAAGAAAGCAAATTTCAAAATAAGGAAAAATTTGGGAGAGGATGTTGAGATTGCAAATTTTTTATGCAAAGAATTCTTTCCAGATCAGGTATTTCAGTGGGGAAAATACTTGAGAAAAATCTATCCATATTTGCCCCCAGGAAATAAAGTTACAACCAGTCACTTAATCTAATAACTTCTCCTATTCCTTTCATAGGTTCATCTCACAGGTAGACTGGTATCCCTCATTTTCATTTTCTTTAGTTTCTTTTTTAGCCTCTGATTCCCTGATGATATCAATTGAAAAGTACACAATTGCAAATTTAGCATTACATTTCTTTATAATACTGTCTTTTCTTCTTGACCCAAAGCTACATGCTAAATCAGTGGAGCAAAGTGAGTTTAATTCTTCTCTTGGCTTGTTTACTTTCCTTCTCCATCAAGCAGTGGGAATTAAAAAATACAATGCCTCAATCTTTTTTGATATAATTACATGAGCAATTCTTATAAAGACCTGCTAATTATTAATTCCTTTCAACTTTTCATCCTTTCCCTCATTCTCACTGCATCCCCCAAAGTTAGCCATAGCAGAAGGGGGACATCTGCTCAGAAAAACATTTAGATTGCTAATGATTCTTTTTAACATCTGTTACACTGCTACTGAACAGTTGTTGTTTCTTTAAGGAGGCTCAAGGGACAAGACCTATGTCACCTTAATAGTGGGTACTTTTTGGAAGTAGTAAGCCCTATGCCTTTGAGAGCTATCCAAAAGTACTATTGTGTACATACATAAGTTAATGTGTCTGGTCTTACATTTCTTCTTTGTCCGGCCCAGTATTTCTGATTGGAGTGATTTGTGTCTGGTAATATTTGATAGGGATTTTTTTTTTTTTTTTTTTTTTTTGGTCTTCTTATTCCATTGCTCATTACAGTTGCACTTTTAAAGAGAAATGGTATTAAGTACAAAATGTATCTCATATCTCCTGTTGAATTGGATTTCAGCATTTTATCAAAAAAATTCAAATGAGCTTTTATACCAACAACTCAATCTGTATGATAATTCACAATAAGGAAATTACTTGAGAATATGGGCTGGGACCAAATATTTTGTTTTCAGCAAATGTATGTGTAGTTATTCACAAGGACTTTGCATAAGAAGAAATTTTTTTAAAAATCCTTTTAAATGTGTTTTCCCTTGTTATCCTGGAATTGCTCTCTTGTCCTCATGCTTCAAAACAATAATCATGTTCCTCACACATTCAGATCACAGAAGCTAGAAATGACTAGTGAGACAAGATAAAAATAATGGTAAACATTTTAAAAGGAATTTTCAGAAGTCAGGTTTGGCTGTAAAAATACCCAGTATCTGAAACAGAATTTAAAATAAGTATAGAATAATTTTGTATTGCAAATTCATTTTCCATTCAATTTGAGATTAAGCCAATCCTAATACTTAAGGGAGTTGTCACTTGACATTTATTTATTAGTTGATCTTTTCTACATAGGAATAGGAATATGTATAGATAGACATATAACAAATAGTAGACATAAAACTAGCTTTCTCATATTCTGCACTGTCTTGCTATTTCCCTTTGTCTTTCATGTGCAAAAAGCCTTATTGCAACCTCTGGTGGATGAATCAATTATGATACTGGGGGAAAATAACCTAATGTTTTTATAGAAATTTATATAACTAT
This sequence comes from Furipterus horrens, assembly GCF_987537825.1. Lineage (NCBI taxonomy): Eukaryota > Metazoa > Chordata > Mammalia > Chiroptera > Furipteridae > Furipterus > Furipterus horrens. Next base: position 131,991,297 of record NW_028327173.1, on the reverse strand, counting down.
ATAGAATGCTTTTACTTTACATAACAATGCAAACACTAATATCAATTATTTAAAATGGAAGTTATTTTTCCTCTGACATCTTTAGACAAATATTATGAGTTTATTGTTTTACCACCTTAGGAAAATCCAAATAAAAAACAATAGCAACTGAGTAACAATCAAATTAACTCAGCTCCCTGGGTTCTTTCACTTTTGACTTTTCACTTAGCTGTAATTAAATGGGTACAAGAGCTCTGTCATTTTAGTTATTTTTTTAAGGGGTTGATTTATAAGAGTAAATCATCTGTAGTTTGTTAAATCAATTAATAACAGCTAATCAATTGTAAGTTTTCTCTTGGGTGTATATTGCAAGTTTATGTCAGCCTGGAATTTAAGAGCTAAATGTTTTTGTTCTTATTCTTTCCTCAATATGTTCAGCAAGTTATATATTACTTGATTAATGAGTAATTGAAATAAAAAGTATTGTAGACAACAGATGTTAACTGAGATAAAAGAAATGATACCGCTTAAACAGATGATGCACTCATGTAAAAAGTAGCACTAGAAAGGTCTATTTAGTACAAAACAAAATATGACAAGTAGTATCCCTTTATGGCTAATTCTAGGTCCAAAATTCCCTGACTCCAAGACCATTAGTTTTTCAAATACATTAAAATTATGCCTTATAATAGAGTTTAAGTTTCATAAAGTGCCTGCATGGGAAGTTTAAACATGTGGGCATTTCATTATATTGCTTTCTTAAATTTTAATCTTTTAAGGTTGAATGGTAAATTTTTGAATTAAACATAAATCTTATTGTACAATCTCTCTCCCATTATTTTACACATACTTCACTTCTGTAAAAGATCATTCTGAGTCTTCTCCACTGAGGTGTTTCAGATAAAATATGAGAAACTTCAGAACAATCCAACAAAGTCTGATTCCACTTCAGACTCTATCAGTGACTTTCTTTCGTGGTTTCTAAGGACTTGCTTTCTTTGCCTTCTCTATTTTCCTGCTTTCCTTTCTCCCCTTCATCCCTCCTTTTTTCTTTCTTCCCTCCCTACTTTCTTTTCTTCTTTCCTTTCTTTCTTTTTTTTTTATTTTCACATGTCTAAAATTTATATGTATCTTACAATTAATTACAGATTATATTTTTATAGGTAATATTTTACTTTCTCAGTGAACATTAAATAATACATCTTACCATTAAATACATCTTAGGGTCAATAAACATGGTAAGTAGGTACTTAAGAATATGTTGGATTTAGGAGAACCCATTGGTCAGATTATGTATACTATCCTTTGTAAGCAACAGCTAACACTTGATGATGCTCTTTATCCTTCTTGAGTACCCAAAAACAATCTCAGCCACTCACTATATTTTTTAAGCTGATTTTCCTATTAGTTTTCTAAGAGCCAATGATCCAAATTACATGTTTAGAAGAGAAAACTGACCCTGGTATATATCATATATGCTAGATCATGAGACCACCATGATCTGTGGACCATTAATGATGGGATACTCAAGTGGATTTTTCTAATGCAACATCTGAAGTAACTAATGTATGCTCAGGTGTTATTTCATTATGTGAATAAAGTTTTCTCCATATATCTTAAACTTAAAAAAAACCTACCCATTAAGAAAACTTTAATAAAGATGTAATATTCTTTCATATTTTAGAGAGCAAAACATATGCTTGAGACTGGTATAGTATTTTATTTCTGCTTCTGCACATCCATCCAGCAAAGCATCAATTCCACAGCCTTAGGTACTACTTTGTCTTTCTTGTCATCCCTATTATTGGGGGGGAGGGTGGGGAAATAAAAACGTATGTAAGTGATGTAGCCCTGGGTTTGTTGTGTATTTGGAACAAAGATAAAAAGAAATGCTTGAGTGTATGTTACCCAAAAAATCTAACATCAGTAACAATGACAAGAGTGCAATCCAAGAGCCTATTTATTCATATGCAGAAGGATGCAAAAATTGAAATTAGCAAGCCAATTTATGCCTTTTTTCACCACTTGTGTCTTTTTATTAAGGCACATGGCATCCCCTTCCATTTAGCACTGCTCAGGATCCTCTGGGTGTGTCACAGTCACCATGGTGAGTCTCAACGGTCTCGAGATGTCTCACCTTGCATGCCTGAGGGTCAGACACTTATCTCAAAGGGTATGTGTGCATTTGCATTGTATTTAGAACCCCAACTACACATTATGTTGCCAAGTTTGAATCTAATGTTTCTTTTTTTAAGTATACTTTATTGATTATGCTGTTACAGTTGTCCCAATTTTCCCCCCTTTGCCCCCCTCCACCTAGTACCTACCATCCTTTCAACAACCTCTTTCCCTTGGTTCATGTCCATGAGTCATGCCTGTAAGTTCTTTGGCTTCATCCTTTCCTATACTATTCTCAACAGTTCCCTATCTGTTTTGTTCCTACCAATTGTGCTTCTTAATCCCTGCACCCTTTCTCCATTTCTCCCTCGTCTACTTCCCAGCTGATAACACTCCAAATGATCCCCATACTTATGATTCTGTTTCTGTTCTGGTTGTTTGCTTAGTTTGCTTTTTAGATTCAGTTATTGTTAGTTGTGAGTTTGTTGTTATTTTAATGTTCATAGTTTTGATCTTTTTCTTAAATAAGTCCCTTTAACATTTCATGTAATAAAGACTTGGTGATGATGAATTCCTTTAGCTTTATCATGTCTGAGAAGCACTTTATCTTCTCTTCCATTCTAAATCATAGCTTTGCTGGCTATGACCTCTAAACCAAAGGAGAACGCATGCTTTCTTCACGAGGGAGTTCACAGGACTAGAACCAATTGTGTCCAATGTCATCAGAGGCATTTGCAGAGATTTCTTAGAATCCCAGCAATAATGTTGACACTGACAACTGAAAGAAAAAGTGCAAGGGAATATTTTTGTAATACTGAAATACTATAGAGCATATTAGGATCAGACAAAACTATTATATTAAAGATGGCAACAGCTGTTTTAAGCAAATAAGCATTCATTTAAAGCTACTAGCTTTAATTACAATTTAGACTTAATTGTTGACTGCTGAGGCTTCATAATCATGACCCTTAGAAACTAAGGAAAGGGGATACATTGTGGATTAAAATCTTAAAGTTCTATTCTAACAAGAGTATTAAATGTGTGGATATGCAAATTCCATAGCTCAATAAAAGAATCTGATACTTAAAAAAAACAAAAGTTGAAGGTCCTTGCTTTTCATCACTTTAAATACTTCTTGCCAGCCCCTTCTTGTCTGCAAAGTTTCTTTTGAGAACTCAGCTGATAGTCTTATGTGAACTTCTTTGTAGGTAACGCTCTTCTTTTCCCTTGTTGCTTTTAAGATTCTATCTTTAACCTTTGGCATTTTAAATATGATGTGTCTTGGTGTGGTTCTCTTTGGCTCCAAGTTGTTTGGGACTCTCTGTGCTTCCTGGACTTGTATATCTATTTCCTTCACCAAATTAGGAAAGTTTTCTTTCATTATTTTTTCAGATAAGTTTTCAATTTTTTGCTCTTTCTCTTCTCCTTCTGGTACCCCTATGATTCAGATGTTGGTACGTTTAAAGTTGTCCCAGAGGTTGCTAAGCCTCTCCTCATTTTTTGTTTGTTTTTTTATTTGTGTTTTTTTTTTTTTTTACATTCTTGTATCTTCTTTCTGTTCCAGTTGAATGTTTATTTCTTCCTTCTGTTCCATATCATTGATTTGAATCCCACCTTCGTTCACTTCACTCTGGGTTTCCTGTATATTATTCTTCATTTCACTTTGTGTAACCTTCATTTCCTCCTTTATTTATTTTTGCCATATTCTATGAGTTCTCTGAGCATCCTTATCACCAGTGTTTTGAACTCTACATCTAACAGGTTGGCTATCTCCATTTCATTTAGTTTTTTGTTTTTTTGTTTTTTCCTGTGGTTTTGTTTTATTCTTTCATTTGGGCCCTATTTCATTGCCTCCTCAATTTGGCAGCCTCCCTGTGTTTGTTTCTGTGTATTAGGTAGAGCTGCTTTTACTCCCTGTCTTAGTAGTATGGTCTATATAACAAAGGCACCTCTAAATTGTATGGGGCAGAGCCTTAGGTAATTGCCAAGGTGGGGCCACCCGCTTTACAACTTGGTGTCTCTGTTTGTGCTGAGAGGCTCAGCGAGGGGATAATAATGCTGCCTGGCTTCTGGTGACTTGCCCACCACTCACTCCATTTCCAGTCACTTCACCCACTTCCCTTCTGGGATTCTCACCCTTCCAGTTGCTTTCCTGGGGTTTGTGTACATTTTAAGACCATTGGGGCCCTTTAAGCAGTGAAAATCTGACAGTTTATTCTGTCGCCTCAACATTTACTGGTTTTTACAGCCAGAGGTAATAGGGGTTTATCTTCCTAATGCTGGAACTCTGGGCTGTGTGGTCAGGTCTGGGGCTAAGATTGCTTGCTCCCAGGGTATCCCTCCCAATTTTTATCCACCACACATGAATGTGGGACCATCTGTTCCTCTGCCACCACCGTCATTTCTCTGAGCAACACTGCCTCTCCACCCCATCTCCACTGCTCCACCCCTCCTACCCATCTGGATGAATGCAGCTTCTTTAAATTGTTGGTTGTCGGACTTTCATATAGCTCTATTTTCTGACAGTTCTGGTTGTTATTTGTCTTTGAGATCTGGTTGTAATTCTTTCTATGGTTGCACGAGGAGACAAAGCATGCCTACCTATGGCTCCATCTTTTCCGGAAGTGAATCTAATGTTTCAAAGTGAATTTAATAAGCACATACCAAAGCCAGAAAAAAGCAATAGCATTGTATATAGTGACCCTGCATTGTATTTTTTCTACAATAAGCAATATTTAAAAACTAATTTTAATCACTCAACTCCTTAGAAAGGTCAAGTTCATTATAGAGTTTTCTTGGACTGTTTAATTTATTGTTCCCATTTACTCAGCTGCCTTTATTACTATGTAGATATAAAATAATAGGAAAAATTTATGGAGGCTATCTTCAAAATACTCATTAGTGCAAAAAATTAGAAATATTTATTAACATTTATTAAAAATGGGAAATATTTTAGCAGGACTTATGTTCAAATGGTTTACTTGTAGTTCCTAAAATATAGTTTGGAAAAGGCACTTAGGCTAGCAAGAAATTTAAACAAAAAGGAAATTAAAAAGAAATAGCTATTAAGTCACTTTCTTCATTTATATTTATTACATTTGATACTCAGATTGTAGTGAAAAGGCTTTTCAATTCTCAAGGTATGCATATTAGCAACAAGAAATAAATAACCAATGTTATTTCATCCAGATTTGAAATAAGCCTGTTTTATGTCTTTGTTCACTCTTAGCTGGGGAAAAAAACAAACCCAAAGGCCAGTTCTTAAGCCAACAAACGTTTTGCTCCCACCTTGTGGTAGTGTGCTGCATGGCTAGTTTTCCAAATGGGAGACCTCAGAATCTTGGTTGAAAATGACTTATATTTATATTGTCCTAAGCACTGATGAAAATAAGATTGATTAGGAAAGAGCCTTTGTGATCCACCAAATACAGAGGTCTGTGATGCAGGGCTTTGCAGCATGCAAATCAGCAAAGAGTGATATGAATGAACAGTGCTGCAGAAAAATAGGCTTCTTTCTCTACTTTGGACATAGAATTTCAAGAAGTTTTGCAGGCTCCTTTTTCTGACTACACTAACAAGCTTGTACATCAAAATTTAAAATATTTCTAAGTATCGAAATTATTTCACAAGCTAAATTTACAGTATTAACAAAAGCACACCTTTTCATCTGCTTTCTTCCAGCATTAAAGAAAACGTACAAAGAAACACATAAGACACCTCCAAAAAGATACTATGTATGTGAAATTTTCTGCAAAAGTATAGAGACAATTTAACTTAAAGGCTTATTTACATAACTTTCTTTCCTTTTCTTTTTCATTTCTGTGGATTGAGAAATATATGGAAGAGGTGTTTTTGGCTACTAAGTTGAAAGATCTGAGAATTTATTTTTTATTTCCTTAGGTTCCTGTTTATTCCAAAGTTCACTACCTCAAAGTGTCAGCCAGAACTATACCATCATATTCTTCTCCCCCAGATTGGTTTTACTCTCTCCCTAATTGAGTTTAACATCCATATTTATTAGAAAGAACACTCATCTGTCTCAGCGAGAAGAAAATAAAAGCATCTTAGTTTGAGTTTGCAACAACCTTGGCACCAGCAACTCCTTTTTTTCTCCTTACTATAGTCAAGGGCTTCTTCAAAAGAGTTTGTGGGCCCTGTCATTGTGTATCACCATGGCCTGGAAATTTCTGGAAAGAACTAGCTTTGTGTTTTCCAAAGGCTTTTTCCACCCAAAGCGGTACTGCTTTCAGCACAATTTAACTTGTGACTACCAGCCTGTGACTGAGGGTTGCCTTTCCATTCAAACTTGTCAGATCGAGTTCAGGGAGATATAGTTAAATGGGTCTTATTATTTCACAAGCGTAGAAAAGTATGAGTGAGGAGTTAGCCTAATTAAACTGAATTCCTAAATGACTTGAAATTGAATTTTCTTTTGTAATAAAAGTGCTAAAGAAACAAATCTATTAGATATTATGTTTTATTATTTGTAAGATGTAAAAATGATACATATATACATATGCATGTGTATATATACACAATATATGGATATATGGATATATGTGTGAGTATGTATGTATTCATGAACATATACATATATATGTTTTTACTCTTCTTAATTTTTGAAATCACAGCCAATGAAAGTGAAATCAGTTTGGCATTTTTCAGTCCTCAGAGTATCTAAATGGTATCAGAAATAATTAAAATTATTCTTCATTCAGGTGTCTATAAATTTTTGTCCCTTAAAAATAAGCAATAGATGAGTTTTTACTAATTAATTGTCATTTACTATCAATTAATGTATCAAACTTAAAAATAATCTATTCTAATTATCATGATTGTCTTATTCTTTTCTATAAAAACAATTTTGGGCATTTAAAAATACTTGACTAGAAACTCCTTTTCTAAATGATGACATTAATTTCAAAATGCCAGCCACACAGCTGTTCAACATTTCAAGTTGAAGATGTGTAGGGATTAAATAATACACAAAAGTCCCCAATATCCACTTTATTCCACATGTAATATTAACTTTTATTTTACTTTTTTCTGTGATGTTCACTGCATATACTATTAACTTTTATATAACTTGTTTCCCAGTTTCTAAAAACACATAGAAGAGCTATTCTAGTAAACATATTTTGAGACAGCTTAACACTTGTTTCTTTGGTATATAAGGGGATTATTTTTTTCTTTGCAAAGCTATTACTTTGAGTTAGGTTTGAGTTAGTAATGAATTGTCTCTGTTTATCTCCTTACACTCCCCACTTGCATTCTTATCTGAATGTCCCATCTGTAAGAATTTGAGTTCTGTTTATCTATGTTACATTCATAACTGACTGCAAGTTAAACCACCCTGCCTTTCCTTTAGGAGGCAAACAGCAGTAATAAATGAAGATAAAATTCTTTATTTCTCATCTGGCATGTCACTACTTTTCCTTGCTGAGGAGGTATCTGCAAGGATACATTCCCATCTTAGTTTTCTTTTTTCTTTCTCAAGTCCAATTTCTTTTCTTTTATTGTAAAATTTTCTTCCATTTACTGTATTGTTTTATTCATTTATTTTATTTTTTATTAAATTTATTGGGGTGACACTAATAAAATCATATAGGTCTCAAGTGTACAGTTCTCTGCTACATCATCTGTATATTGCATTGTGTGCCCACCACCCAAAGTCAAATCTCCTTCTGTCACCATGTATTTGAGCCCCTTCACCCTTTCTTCCCCTCCCCACTCCCCCTTCCCTCTAGTAACCACCATACCCTTATCTGTATCTAGGATTTTTTGTTTGGCTTGCTTATTTATTTGTTGCTTTCAGTTTTATACCACACATGTGAGTGAAATCATATGGTTCTTGACTAAGAAAATATGAAATACTGCCAGTGTGTGATGACATGAATGGATCCTGAGAATATCATGCTAAGTGAAGTAAGTCATACAGAAAGAGTAAAGAACCATATGTTCTATCCATTTAAAATTTATGAGTTCTCACAGAAGAGTTAAGATGCCAAATTTATCATAGTCTTAGTTTCCTCAATTTTATTTAGCACATATTTAGTCTCACTTTTTTTATACAAAAGGAAAAGTAATTTTATTCAGCAAATAAGTGAAATAGACACGACAGCTTATAGCTTAAAATATAGTTTTGTCCTGGAATCTTTCAACAGTATTACAAATATTTTTCTTTTTTAATATTATTTTGTTTTTACCCAAAATTTATGAAGTGGCTACTATGGACCAGGCATGTTACTTTGACAATATAAGAAAATAAACATCTTCCGCATTCCAAATTATTAGAATAGACTTTGGACTTAACAACAGTAAACTGACAATTATTACAAAGTATGACACGATGACAATAAAGGCATGCACTGGCTTGTGAGGGTGGCAGTGAAGAGGAGCATAATGGGTAAAGGTCATGGTGTCCTGGGGGACATTCCACCGATGCTCTCAGTTTTCAAAGAATACCCTTTTGACAGTTTTAGTAAGAACGATCTTTTCAAACAGAAGAAACAGAAGTACATATCTATTCTAATGTATACATATGTTCATTTTATGCCATAGTATGAAATGACCTAAGTCATCTTCACACTTCCTTGATCAAATGGCCCAACTATTTTTTGAGTCTCTAGCATATCTGAGACATTTTATTAGAAGCAACATAGAAATAAAAAGATTTTTAATTTCTTCAGTTCAAAACTTCCAAGCTACTTGGAATGAAGATATCTAGATAATATGATCAAGGTAGAAATCCTTTCTGTGATTACTCTAGTGTAAAGGCAAGCCCCTTTGGCCCTCTGAGGACCAGAACTGTCTGCATTATCTCCAACTGAAACAGATGCTGTGAGAGATCTGAAAAGGCAATTGAAGCCACAGTAGGGAAACTTGTTATTGGATGCTTTTTAAATCTCATGCCTTGTAACATACTAGCATTTGAGAAGGTCAGCCTTGTTGAGGCATGGATACATTAATAACAAGTATCTCTTCATAACAAACTTCACTTGATACTATAATTGACTTCACATCTTTGAGATTTTTATTACTGTGAATTTTCATCAACACTTCACCCAATATCCTAACTTGCCATTGAATAATGCCAGGTGAGTATTATAGGTCTGAGATTACAGATTCAGTTATGTGGTTGATAGTCTCTATTATAGGACCACTGCCAGTCTATAAATACAATGAAAAAAAATTTGTAAGATGCTTATATTTGACCGTTGCAACAGTTATCTGTTAATAGCACTGGGCTGCTGTCAAAGAATTACCTGAGTGACTGTGAACTCCTACAGAAATGGACTAAAACTTCAACTTTCTGGAAAAATTTTTATAAGAAACTGCCACATTTTTCTAATTAAAAACAGTCTTGATCACTTTTCTTTACAATATAATTTAAAGGGGGTCACATGAATTAGAGAGTAACTCCTCCATTTAAGATGAAATTAGGAAGACTAATAGAAGTTTAGGAGTTAGTTTAAAAGGTCAAGCTTTCTTTTCTCATATAGACTTTCTCTTAAGCAGAGTCCCCACCCAACTCCTGAAAGCTATGGAAAGTGAGTGAACACCTGCTCAAATAAGGCACCAGAGAAACTCTACCAAGCCAGAGAACAAAATCCCAGCCAAGATCCTTTCCCACAGGTTACTTGATTCGTCGGCAGCCGTCCGTCTCGAGAGACGATGGTGTAGCTTCTTAAAAGTCTATCTGCACCGCCGAGAATGGTTGTGCAGTCCGACTCGGGAGTGACACGGTATCTGTCTCCTCCCGTGTTGAATCGACATCTTGCGATGACGCTGGAGTGTCCTCTCCAGTGAAGCTGAAGCTACAGAGCCTGGGCAGGGTGATATGGAGGGTCTGCTGTTGCCCATGCAGCAGACCCCCCCTCTCTTCGCAGCTGAAGGGTCCAAGGGAAAGACGGAGTCAATACAGCTTGGCTTCAGGTGCGCCGCAGGAGTTGCCGGTGTTGACTACAACGTCGAACCGCCTTAGGGACTCCGGCTCCGGATTTTCTGTCGGGGTTTACTCCCTTAGCCTTTCCCCTGAAGAGGTATGCCGCAAGGCAGCGGAGGTTTTTTGGAGTCAGAGTTTTCCTTCTCTGATGTGCCCTGACTGGAAGATCGAACCAGCGACACTTAGCTCGCAGGCTGACGCTCAATCCACTGAGCCAAACCAGCCAGGGTCAAGGTTACTTGATTAGCAGGTGTCTAATGAATGCAGCTCAATGCATTTTCCGCATTCTCTGGTAAGACTAGCAGGAGGAATGACAGCATAGCTGATGCTGCGGTAGTCTCAACATCAGACCAATTTAGGGAAGGCAGGCATTTGATGCAATCTTGTGCAAGTCTTCAAAGACAAAAATGCTAAAAGTTGGCTCTGAATGGCAATACAGCATTAAAATAAATACGAAGTGGAAATCAGAAAGAAAACTTAAAATTGAGGAAGAAAACAGAACCACAATGGGTTTCCCTTAATGATCCTACATAAATGAGGTTGCAGTGGGTTTTATTAATACTTGCAGTATTTTCTAAGATAAATTTATATTTATATAGAGAAAGGGAAATATTGTTATTCCCCTTCAAGGTAAAATTCCTTCACTTTGAAAATCCAAATCTGTATCAATAACAACTTCTTACACTAACTACCCAGTATACCAGAGGCGGGGCAAGGGAATTATTACCATTTATTAGGCACCTACTATGCACTAGACACAACAGAGATCAATTATTTGAATGTTCCCATTTGCTCTTTGATGTGACCATTATCTTTCCTTCACAGATAAGGACAAGACTCAGGAGTTATATACAGTGTTCAAGTTCAATTTATCAGAGGCTAAGCCAGCATTTTACTGGAGTTTAGCTGGACATGAAAGTCCATTTTTTTCACTATATCTCACTCTTTTGACATTAGGTGCCAAGAGCTGTTAAATGCACAAGGCCAGTCATTTAATGAGTGTTTTACGTGAACTAATTGATTGTGAATGTTTCATGATAATTTCACTTTCTCCCTTGGCCACCCTAGGTGTAGTTAATGAGTCAGAAATGTGCTGATTATTCTGAAACACCAAAAAATATTAATAGAAGGTGAATTGATAAGGGAGTGCTATATCTAGGAAGTATACATATTTTATGTAATTGCATTATCATTATGATCATAATTTTTCTTTTATGAGTCATTCTTATATAATATTCTATGTCCCAAAGTAAAGGCACTACAGCTATGGCCCTAATTCTTGCCAATACATGAAGCAAAATATATATTGGGTGGGAAGAGAATATAAGGTAGGTTACCTACCAAGATTTCTAAGCTGGAAAATTATGAAAATTGCATCAATACTTTCATTTAAAAATATTGTTTTCATTTAAATAAATTCTTTAAATAAAAAATATATAAAAGCAGTCACTAACTTACTAGCTACAGAAAGGTAGACTTTGAAAAATCAAGATCTTTTCCATGTTTTCTTTAGTTTTCTCAATTTTCTAAATGAAATACTACTATCTGAGGATATAAGGGGCTTACAGTTTTTTAAAAATATCTTTTTTCCTAATATATCAGAAGATAACAGGTATAAATATATTTCATAAATTATTGTGGATTTTATTAAGTTCTTTCAAATAGCCTGTAATTTTCTCTGAAAAACACCCCTACATTCTTTTATCTACCCTCCCACATGAAACTATATTCTACATCCTTGTTGTCCTCGCTTTCCCCCTCTTTTCTTGAACCATCTGATTTTTGCTTTTATCTGTAACTGATCCTTCCAGAGTCTTCCTTTTTCTTTGATATCTGAAGTATTTGCAGCCCCTCTTTTGTCTTCCTCAGCTAATCTTAATGTTATACATAATACTGTTATCTACCTCTTTTACTGTTTATAATTTATGTTTTCACAATTTATTGTCATTCTACTTAGTTATTTAGCTTTTGTTGTAATTCTTATTGATGACAAATATCAGTTTTCCATATGTTGAAATTTTTCCTTTCTTAATAATGAAGGCATTTAAGCTAAACTTGATCAATTGAGTACAGGATTTCTTTGTTTTATCAATTTTGACATGAAAGTTTTATGATGTTTCATTGCTTTCTAGACATATGCTAATTTTTTATTTGACTATTTGCTTTGACCCAAGTGTTATATAAGAAGTTACTTTTAATACCTAATCAATAATTATTTATGTATCTATCTTTATTATGCATTTCTAATATTAATTGGTTATATTCAGAGAATGGGACTATAAAATCTCTTCTTTAAAAATGGCTTATCTATTGTCATTTTATAAATATTTCTATAAAACTATAACAAAGAAGATACTCTATTTTTTCCAGTTTTATTGAAGTATAATGGAAAAATGAAAATTGTGTTTATTGAGGTTGTACATGTGATTTTTAAACATGCACGTGATTACTCTATATACTTGTGAAATGATTATCACAATCAACACATTCATCATCTCATATTGTTACCAGATTTTTTACTGAGTGATGACAACACAATACCTATTCTATTAGCAACTTCCAAATGTATGTAGAGTATTATAACTATAACCACCAGCTGTGTATTGGATTCTCAGAATGAATTTACTATATAAGTGCAAGTTTTTACTCATTGAAAAGTATCTCCCCATTCTGCACTCTCCAGTCCCTGGCAACTACAGTTCAATTCTGGTTCTAGGAGTGTGACCTTTAGATTCTGCATATATGTGAGATCATATAGTGTTTGTATTTCTGTGTTTTATTTGTTTCATTTAGCATAATGTCTTCCGGCTTTATGCATGTTGTCACCAATGACAGGACTTTCTTTTTATAACTGAGTAATATTTCTATATTTTATGACTGAATTTTATATATGCATATATATACATATATATGTATATATACACACACACATACACATATATAGTTTCTTTATTCATATAGTCATCACTGGACAGTTAGGCTGTTGTTTTCATATGCTGGCTACTGGAAGTAATGCTGCAATGACATGGGAGTGCAGATATCTCTTAGCCGTACTGTTTTTATTTCCTTTGGATATATAAACAGAAGTGACTTTGCTGAATCACATGCTAGTTCTATTTTTTATATTCCCACCAAGAGAGTAGAAGGGTACATTTCTCTCCATGCCCTTGGCAACACTCATCTCTTGTCTCTTTAATAATGGCCATCCTAACAGGTGTGAGTTGATATCTCATTATGGTTTTGATTTACATTTTCCTGCTGACTACTGATGTGGAGCACCTTTTCAAATGCTTGTTGGCCATTTGTATGTCTTCTTTAGGAACATGTCTACTCAGGTCCCCTGACCATTTTTAATTGGGAACTTGTTTGCTATTGAGTTGTATGAGGTCCTTATATATTTTGCAGATGAACTCATCAGAAATACGATTTGAAAATATTTTCTCACACTTCACAGGAATCTTTTCATGTAGTTGATTGTTTTCATTGCTATAAAGAAGCTCTTTAGTTTACAGTAGCTCCACTTGTTAATTTTTGCTTTTGTGGACTGTGCTTTTTATGTATGTATCTAAAAATCCATTGTTAACATTAATAATGTCAAGAAATTTTTTTCTAGTTTACACTTTTAGGTCTTACCTTTACATTTTTAATCCATTTCAAGTTCATATTTGTCAGTCATGTAAGACAGAAATTTAGTTTCATTCTTTTGTACAATATATGGTTATCCAGTTTTTCCAGCACTGTTTATTGAAGAGACTCCTTTTTCCTTTGAGTATTCTTGGCACTCTTGTAATAAATTAGCTTACTGTGTAAGTGTGGATTTATTTCTGGGCTCTCTGTTCTGTTCTGTTAGCCTGTGTGTCTGTTTTTATGCCAGTACAAAGCTTCCTTGATTACTCTAACTTCTAATATAGCCTGGTATTAGGAAGTGTGGTACTTGGAACTTCGGTATTCTTTCTCAATTGCTTTGGCTATCTGGGTTCTTTTATGCTTTCATACAAATTTTAGGATTTTTTTTTATATCTGTGAAAAAATATCATTGATGATTTAACAGGGACTAAATCTATAGATAGCTTTGGGTAGTAGGGACATTTTAATAATGTTATTTCTTCCAATATTAACATGAAATATCTTTACATTTATCTGTGTCTTCAGTTCCTTTTTATTTTAATTTCTCATCTTATTGCTGTTCTACTACAGTTGTCCCAATTTTACCCCAGCTGCCCCCCACAGCCCTGCTCCCCCTCACTCCCACAGTCAGTCCCTACCTGTTGTCCATGTCCATGGGTCATTTACACTAGTTCCTTGACTAGGCCCTTCCCATTCTTTCCCTGCTCCTCCCCTTCCCCATGCCCCTCTGGTCACTGTCAGTCTGTTCCTTATTTCCATGCCTCTGGTTCCAGTTTGCTCTTTTGTTTGTTTTGTCCATTAGGTTCCTGTATTAGGTGAGAGCATATGGTAATTGTCTTTTACCACCCGGTTATTTCACTAAGCAAAATACTCTCCAGTTCTATCCATGTTATCGCAAAAGATAGGAGTTCCTTTTTATAATGTAGTATTCCATTGTGTAAATACACCAGTTTTTTGATCCACTCACCCACTGATGAGCACTTAGGCTGTTTCTAGCACTTGGCTATTGCAAATAGCACTGCTATGAACATATAGTTTTCAGTGTACAGACCTTTCACTTCCTTGATTAAATTAATTTACTCATGGTTGCCTTTTGATGCCATTGTAAATAGAATTTATATTATTTTTTCAGGTAGTTATTTGTTAGTATATAGAAACAATTTTTTTGCTTACTGCAAAATCATTTATTTGTGATTATGTATGGATTTTAATGCTATCAGGGATATAAATAAAATTCTTGTTAATGTTCTCCTGCTGTGCAATGCTAGGTTCATTCTCATTCCCTCTCGCATTTCCTTCCTCTTCCCCTCTGCTCCAGTTCTCCAACTGTCTTCTCCCAGTTGCCCCTTAATTGTCTTCTTTTCTGTTTTTTCTTTTTTTTGTATGTTAATTTTGTTTCTGCTACTTTACTTAGTTCACTTTTTAGTTTTTACAGCTTTTTGGTGGAGTCATAAGGGATTTTTACATATAAGATCATGTCATCTACAGAGACAGTTTTTCATCTTCCTTTCCAATTTAGATACCTTTTGCTTCTTTTTGTTGTCTAATTGCTCTGGCAAGGATTACTAGTATATGCAGAATAGAGGTGGTCATTTTTGTATTGTTCTTAATTTTAGAGCAAAGGCTAAACTAGCTTTTCATCATTGAGTATGATGTTAGCTATGGGTTTGTCCATTTTGTGGGGAGTTTTGATCATAAAAGATATTTAATGTCATTTTTTTCTACATTTATTGAAATGATCTTATGATTTTTATAATGATACACTAATTGCCAGCCATACCTTCTCCCAGCTTTTTTGTTGTCAAACCAAATAAACACCTACTTAGTCTTTAATCCACTTCCAAGTGGTAATCATTATAATATATACTCTATAGAGAAAGGTATTTTTAAAAATTTTCTATAGTTACACCTCTAGTACCGAGAACCTAGCACAAAGTAGGAATTTAGTAGATATTTCTTAAACAAATGGATTAATATTATGTTTACTGCTAACAGGATATACTTATATCTCTTTTCTTTATTTTTATTGTTGACACTATTGCACACGTCCCCATTCTTCCTGCCTCTGCCCCCTCGTCCTTTATATATCTTTTTAGTCAAATTTATCTTTAATGTCATCTCATCTAATGTTAATATGGCTACTGTTTTTTTAGTTTAGTATTAACTGGTACATTTTGTCCACAACTTTCATTTTCAGGCTTTCTGTATCTCTTTAAGTCTGTTACTTATAGCTGAGTTGTCTTAAAGTTAACCCAGAAAGTTTCATATTTCAATTGGAAATTTTAACCCACACTTAGTTTTTTAAAAAAATCTTTATTTAATCTTTCTGTGTATATATTAGTTTTTAAAGAATGTTTTATTCCTTAAATTTATTCTTTACTGATTTAATAAAGTTGCTATTGCCTTGAATCTGCCCTTATTAATAAGGATAATTACATATTGTTAATTATCAAAACATATTTCTCT
Organism: Furipterus horrens; assembly: GCF_987537825.1. Classification (NCBI taxonomy): domain Eukaryota; kingdom Metazoa; phylum Chordata; class Mammalia; order Chiroptera; family Furipteridae; genus Furipterus; species Furipterus horrens. Next base: position 131,975,162 of record NW_028327173.1, on the reverse strand, counting down.
GTTATTAAATAGAAAGAAGATACAGATTATTACCCCTCACAAAGGTATTCTAATCTGTTTATTCTTTTACCCCCAATAAATCTTTTAAAATATCTTCTCATTCTCCCTTTTCTTCCAGCACTTTGCAAATGAGACATTTGAAGCATATTATTGTTTCCTATCATCCTGAGATAGTTCAGTACATTTAATTATTTTTTTTCTTAAAATGTACTTTATTTATCAAGAATCTCAATTTAACAGAATACTCTTATAGATTTAGATACAACTCTATTCTTAATGTTTTGAGAAGCCTCCGTATTGTTTTCCATAGTGGCTGTACCAGTTTACATTCCCACCAGCAGTGAATGAGGGTTCTTTTTTCTTCATAACCTCTCCAGCTTGTCTTGTTGATAATAGTCATTCTAACAGGGATAAGGTGATATCTTACTGTAGTTTTATTTTTACTTCCCTAATACCTAGTGAAGTTGAACATCTTTTCAAAAATCTATTGGCCATTTGTATGTCTTCTTGGGAGAACTATCCATTCAGGTCCTCTGCCCATTTTTTAATTGGATTGTTTGTTTGGTATTAAGTTGTATGAATTCTTTATATAGTTTGGATATAAACCTCTTGTTGGAACTGTTGTTTGCAAATATTTTTCCCATTCTGTTGTTTGCCTTTTTGTTTTGTTGTTTTCTTTTGGTGTGCAGATGTTTTCCAGTCTGATATAGTCCCATTTATTTATTTTTGCCTTTATTTCCCTTACTTTTGGGAAGGAAATTTGTAAGATGTTATCTGCGACCAAGGTGCATAAGTTTAGTACCTATGTTTTCTGCTATGTAATTAATTGTTTCAGGTCTTATATTTAGGTCTTTGAATCATTTTGATTTAATTTTTGTGTATGAGGATCAACAGTAGTCTAGTCTCATTTTTTTGCATGTGGCTTTCTAATTTCCTCAGCACCACTCATTGAAGAGGTTTTCTTTTCTCTACTGTATGTTTTGGGCTTCTTTGTCAAAAATTATTTGCCTATACTGAAAACTGCAAAACATTAGTAAAAGAGATTGAGAAATACACAGGGAAATGGAAAAATATTCCTTGTTCAAAAATCAACATAATTAAAAATGTTCCTATAACCCAAAGAAATATATAGATTTAATGCAATTCTCATCAAAATCTCCAAGGCATTTTTTGAAGTAGTAGAGCAAAAGATCATTAGATTTGTATGGAACCACAAAAAGCCCTGAATAGCCAAATCAGTCTTGAGAAAAGAGAACAAAGCTGGAGATATCATAACACCTGAGTTCAAATTATACTACAAAGTGACAGTAATTAAAAATGTGAGGAAACATAGATGAAACTAATTGTGAAATTGACTCTATTCTTAAAGATGTACTATAAAATAGGATAATGTTAGAATGTATTTAAAATTTTAATTTGATATGTTAGAGTGAGGGATGTCTCTGAATTCGTTTTTTGTTTGTTTGTTTTGTTTTTTTATATTAGTGATCTCCAGGCAATTATATAATCAACTCAGACCATGTGTAGAAAGAGAAAAATAAGGAGAACAATATCAATGTTTATATTCTTCTCACTTTAATACTTGGATAATACAAAAGTATAGTTGGACTTCAGCACAATGAAGCAGAATTGAACTAAGACTAGACTAGGCAGACAGAACTTTACGTTGGCAAACTTCTTACATAATTGTGATAAAATAGTGATAATAAAGTAGGGTATACAGTCATGTACTTCTTAGTGACTGGCATAAGTTCTGAGAAATTCATTGTTAGGCAATATTGTCACTGAGTGAACATTACAGAGTGCACTACACAAACCTAGATGGTATAGCCTACTACATACCTAGGCTATATGGGATAGCCTATTACTCCTAGACTTCAACATTGTACAGCACATTACTGTATAAAACAACACAATATTTTATTCTTTTTGAAGCTTATGAATGGGATTGTTTTCTTAATTTCCCTTTCTGATAGTTTATTATTAGCATATAAAAATGCCACTGATTTCTGGATATTATTTTTGTATCCTGCTAAATTCATATATTAGATCTAATAGTTTATTTTTTTGTGGAGTCTTTAAGAATTTCTTTGTACAATATCATGTCATCTGTGAGTAAGGACAGTTTTACTTCTTTCTTTCCAATTTGGATGCCCTTTATTTCTTCTTCTTGTCTGACTGTTGAGGCTAGGACTTCCAGTACTATGTTGAAGAAGAGAAGTAAAGACTGACTTTACTTTCGTGTTCTCGATATTAAGGGGAATGCTTGTAGTTTTTTCCCATTGAGTATGATGTTGGCAGTGGGTTTGTCATATATAGCCCTCTAGGTATACTCCTCCTAGTCCTACTTTGGTGAGTTTTTGTCATAAATGGGTGCTGCATTTTATCAAATTCTTTTCCTGTATTTATTGATATGATTATGTGGTTTGTGTCCTTCATTTTGTTTATGTGGTGTGTCATATTTATTGAGTTTTGAATATTATACCCTTCTTACATCCCTTGTATAAATCCCACTTGATCATGGTGTATGATCTTTTTATTGTTGTATTCAGTTTGCTAACATTTTGTTGAAGATTTTAGAACCTATTTTCACCAGGGATGTTGGCCAATAATTTTCTTTCCTTTTTTTTTTTTGTAGTGTCTTTATCTGGTTTCTGAATTAGGATAATGCTGGCCTCATAAAATGAACTTCGGGGTCTTCCCTCCTCTTGAATTTTTTGAAGTAGTTTGAGAAGGAGAAGTGCTAGTTCTTCTCAGAATGTTTGGTAAAAATCTCACCTGCGAAGCCATCCAGTCCAGAACTTCTATTTATTAGGAGCTTTTTTATTACTGCTTCAATTTCACTAAGTGTAATTTGTTTATTCAGATTCTCTGATTTTTCCTGATTTGTTTTTGGAAAATTGTATGTTTCTAGGAATTTATCTATTTCGTCCAGGTTGTCCAATTTGTTGGCATATAGATGTTCATACTATTTTCTTACAATTCTTTGCATTTCTTTAGTGTCATTTGTTATTTCTCCTCTTTCATTTTTGATTTTACTTATTTGGGTCCTCTCTCTTTTTTTCTTGATGAGCCTGATTAAAATTTGTCAATCTTATCTTTACAAAGAACCACATCTTGGATTTATTGATCTTTGTATCTTTTTTTAGACTCTAGTTTGTTTATTTCTGCTCTAATCTTTATTATTTTCTTCTTTCTACTCACTTTGGGTTTTGTTTGTTGTTATTTTTCAGGTTCCTTTAAATGTAAAGTTAGATTGTTCTTTTGAGGTTTTCCTTGTTTCTTGAGATAGTCCTGCAATGCTATGAATTTCCCCCTTAGGACTGCTTTCCCCATGTCCCACAGATTTTGGGTGGTTGTGTTCTCATTTTCACTTGTTTCCAGATATCTTTTGCAACAACATGGATGGACCTAGAGAATATTATGCTAAGTGAAATTAGCCAGTTAGAGAAAGACAAACACCATATGATTTTACTCACATGTGGAATTTAATGAACAAACTGAACTAACAAGCAAAATAGAAACAGACTCATAGATAGAGAGCTGGCTGACACCTTGGGGGTCAGTATTTAGGGAGTAGAGGGATTGAACAAAAAGGGAAAAGGACTCATGGGCAATGGTGTGGTGATTGCAGGGGGCAGAGGGTATAGTGGGGATAAGCAGTAGTGGGAAAACACAATAAGAAAATTTTTAATTAAAAAAATTACATATTTACTGCATGACTCATTTTACAAGTTTGAAGTTATGCCAGGGAGAATGATAATTTGTTCCTTACAGATTAAGGCAGTATGAAGTCAGCATTTAGGAATTTAGAGCAGTTCAGTCTGGTCTGCTGTATTGGGAAACTCCAGTAAACAAGTTAAGTCACCATGGATTTTTGCAATCTACACATGGCCTAATAATGGTTTGTTTACTTTAGAGTCAGCAACCCATACCATTCTATAATAGAATAGACAACCTGTAACAGCCTTCCTTTGAGTTTCAAAGTAAGGTCTAGGACACAATTATACTTCCGGGATCTAGCTCAAAATTAAATTGTGTTTTAATCATAGGGTAGAAATTATCAAGTAGTTAAGAGTATTTCTTACACAGAAGCATAAGCAGCATTTTTTATAAGCAGCATTTTAAAAGAAAGCAGAGCTAACATTTGCAAGTATAGAAAAATCCATATTCCTTATTCATATTTGTATTTTTTCTAGTTATGTTGTTCCTTAAAACCTCATACCTCCTATACACACAATCACATTTGCACTATTTATAGATAATAGCTTACAAAATGCTAAAATTTTAAAACTAATTTTCTATAAACCATTTTCTTCAAAAGATTGTATTTTCCCGTGTCTGGCTGCTATGAACTAATACACCTGCCAGACTTTTTTGAACTAGCTAGGAAAGTTCATTGTAAAACTATAGCCTCCATTTCTCTTTTTCATACATAAATCATTTCAAGAAATTTTAAGTCTAAATTAGTATAAAAATTTGTAATACAAAATTTTCTATTTTTTCAAACAGAAAAAAGTGATCATTAAATAGAAAAAACAAACCTCACTTTTATTACCAATTATAAACTGAGAGTAGCTATTCTCCTAGCCTGTTCAGATGTAAGCAAGAATGTTGCTTCTTGCTCAGAACTTCATATTTCTGACAAATATGACTCACGTTCTTTGTCATATTTTAGTTAGATGGCACAATACAATGACAGCAAACATTCATTAGGCACGTGTCATGCTCTACATTTTGCATGTAATATCTCATTTAGTCTTTAAAATAGATCTAAAAATATGTAATATTATTTCCCCATCTTCCTTATAGGAAACTGAAGCATAGAGACACTAAGTAACTTCCATGGGCCACATAGTTACTAAATCCAGAGCCAAGATTCCAATCTAGTTTTATCTAATTTCACAGCATGGACTCTGTTATCACAGAATATTGTAAATGCCTCTAAATCTCAGATTCCATGAACTGAGAATTAAAATTTCATCAAAAAACTGAAATGATGTTAGAATATTAACTAATAGAGACAGCTTTATATTGAAGACTAAATGAGGATTTAAGAGACTGGAATGTCTATGGCTATTAAGCTGTTTTAGTTCTCTCTCTCTCTCTCCCCTTCTTTTTCTCTCTCTGCCCCTCTCCTCTCTCTCCCTCTCTTCTTCTCTCTCCCTTTTTCTCTTTCTTCCCAATATAATGACAAGGATTTATATCTGAGTGTATGGGGAAATGGCTGGTAGGTCACAATGAGACCCCTGAAAGCACACTATAAAGTGAATTTAAAATAAAATCAAAATCAAGTTACAATAGAAATAGTTCCTTAAAATGTATTAATATTTTGCAAAAATAACAGTGGTGTTGCTCACAAAAATCTATCACTTGAATGAATATTAGAAATCATCTAGATCAGTATTTCCTGCTCACTTTTATCATAAAATATCACAGTAATATGTATTCCTATCTAAAGCACTCTTCACAAGTTCAGCCATCAGAGTCTTTTACACTTAGAGTCTGTTTGATTCGCTGGTATTCTCTTTAATTTGCTATGCCTATGCTGTACTAGTTAAATATTTTAAAATATCACTCTAGCCTTATTATTTCCCTTAGAAATTTTGAAGTTAATATAGTTTGGATGAGTTGGTCCTTGTCTATTAAAAAGTAAATGCCAACCTGGGTGCTGTGGCTCAGTGGATTGAGCATTGACCTGCGAGCCAAGTGTCACTGGTTCGATTCCCAGTCAGGGCACATGACTAGGTTGCAGGTCAGGTCCCCAGTTGGGGGCATGAGTGAAAGGCAACCACACTGTGATGTTTCTCTCTCTCTCTTTATCCTTTCCTCTTTCTCTAAAAATAAAATAAATGAACAAATAAATAAATTATTTTTAAATTTTTTTTAAAAACTAAATGTCAAGACAGAATAACATTTAAATAAATTTAATATAGGAAATGCCTATAGAAATGGGTGGGAGCTAGGATGACTGGGCAGTCACTCTTGTACTATGTCCTAATCACCCTCCCAGTAATCCCAGCATCCTCCCTTTTAATCTAAAAGTAACTTTAAAGTAACTTCTCTATATAACATTGGTGTTCTCCATTGTAAAATCTATTAGTAATCTATCAGTGTTTTCAGAACTGATTAATTTAGAAATGGTTTTAAACATATTCTTAGAAATGTATCATTATTTTTATCCCCACAATAAAATGAATAGAAGCAGATGAAATATGCAGTTACCCAATAAGTCAAGTATTGACAAAATTAATAATTTCATTCTAAACAGTGAAAGTTTCACTCATTCAGAGCATTGATAATACATATTTGTTTACTTATAGTGATAAAATATTGAAGATTCTCAAAATTGAACTTTTTGTGATTTTTGGCAGTGGAAGAAAAAAACAACAATAAAAATAAAATGCAACATTTGGCCACTATTTATTATATACCTTTTACCAAATTTTGGTATCTAAAGAATACTTGGCAAGGAGTTAAAATACAGAATTCTATTTAAAATATGTATGACTTTTTATTGTTAATATGTAAAAAATTTGAAGAAATTTAAATTCCTTTACCTACAACATCAAGCAACAATAAATAAGAACAAGAACAAACAAACCTTTAGAGCTAGCAGTTCTCCATGATCACTTGATTTGCTAGAAAAGAAATACTTTTTTGTTGTTGTTCAAACTGAGATTAGAGGGTAAGTGAACCAGAAAAAGACAATTAGGTTGGAGCTACACTTGCTTTCTCAAGTACTCAGCAGTATGAATGCAGGCATAATGCTGTTTTTATTCACCAGGCACACACATAAATCAACTTTAATGTCAATAAAGTCAGTAATGATAGATTTCATCACTAAAATATAACTAAGCAATAATGACCAGGAAGAAAGAAGTAGCTCACAGCAGCAGAAGCGATTTCTTTTTCACCCTAGGTGAAGTCAAGGGTATCTGAAAAGTCTGGCCTTTTCCCCTCTATTATTAACTGCAAATCATTCTTGTCATGTTAGAAAGCAGATTGTTTTTCTCAAGTGTTATACACCATTATGTTTGGATCACATAACCTGACCTTATTTCGGGCAACTTATACTCTATTTCCAATTAGCAAGAATGCTTATGGTGGAGATGAAGTCTATCTGCCTATTAAGCCTTTATTATTATAACAATTTGAGCAGAAATTTATATTCTCTAGTCCCCCTTTATTGATGTTACTTTGTTTCCAAACAGTCCAATTTATTTTCATCGATATATTTTTTTCTATCTCCCAAAAACCACAACAAAAAGGCCAATATTGAGGGGGTTTTTTTTTGTTGTTTTTTTTGTTTTTTTTAAGTTTCTATTCTGAATGAGTTGAGAATTTGGTCACATAACAGCAGGGGAATGGCAAAGTGGGATAAAGTGTTAGTTTATGCAATTTAGAAAAATCTATAAAGCAGCAACCACATTTGGGACTTAACTAAAACCACCACTTGAGGAAAGATGCTATAAACTGTACGATTCACTCAAACTATGTCTTAAAATAGGGGACTGCCATTTTGTGTATGAAGTGTTTTACCCTTGGCTCTTAGCACTCTGTGGCCATGTGGATATTTTTGGCTGACATTCAACCAATGTCTGAGTAGGTAATAGTGTACTAAGTTCAGTTAGTCTGTCCCCTGTCCCTTTCACATGCCTTTGGAGAGCTCTTATTAAAAGCAACAGTGCTTCTCTGAGATTCATCACTGCCATTATGATCTTGCCTAATGATAAAGTAAATCATTCCCATGCCCACATTATAAATAATCTTTAATTTGAAATAAATAATGTTTTAAAATATTCCAGTCTCAGATGAAAATGAATGGACTATCCTTTCCACATAATGGCTTTAAATCATCTGATTCTCCCTTGCTGCCCTTTTGAACTCCACTAGCACAAAATTATATAGAAGAATAGATAAAATGTTTATTGAAAATGTTTTCATTAAAATATAGTTTAAGTTTACAAATGCAATTTCTTCCCTTAAGCCCAAATATGGCGTATAGATTTTTCTCATTTTTAAAATTTTGATTTGTTTTCTTAAATTATAAAGCAATTATGAAAGGAAAAATAATTTGTCATAAAACTGAAAATTATTACTATGTAAAGATTATGCTCAGTTTTTGGTATATATCTGTAAAATTTAATATTGACAAATATAAATATTTGCTAAAATAAAATTGTTCTCAAATAACATTTTATTAACAATTATGCATTTTTACACAAGTACAAATTACACCTATCTGAAAGATACCTTTGACTATATCACTAAATAATATCTGTGGGGTTCTAAATATTAGTGAAAATGCTAATATACCAAGAACTCCTTACTTATATTAGTTTACATATGACCTTATGATATATTTTATTACATATATTCAATTCAACTTCATATGTCATTTGTATTAATGCAGGTTATATCTAAATTTCAATATGTATGTGATATTTCATCATAAAGCTTATTTAAGCTACTGTGGTAAAAATGAGATTTCAAACATTGTTTCAAAGTAATATAGTAGTTCTGTACTACAGAGATCATAATTATATTTTTTGGTAGCAAATTAACTACCAAACTCATCATATTTCCAGTTTACATTGCTTTAGTATTTCTTATTGCCACTTGGAAATAATCAGTACTCAGATTACCTTATAATAGATGTGAAAAGTCAGTAAATTTAAGTGTTAGATGATAAAATTAGTTTTATTAATATTTCCTACATAATTCATGTGGAACAATGCCATATTGTTTACAAAAGACAGTTTTAAAGCATTACTCCCAGATTTTTGATTCTAGTATAGTGGAGTAAACTAACAGAGCAACCTTCCAAAAGATACATATGAACTGTAGGAAAAATACAAAATGAAACTACATGACATCTTAGGAGAAAAGGCAGGTAGATTTTGAAGGAAAGTCCACATTTTGAAGAAGGGATTAATGCATGGTGAGTTTCCCAAATTTTAGCTTTTTCCTGGGCACAGACATCAGTAGTGACATGGTGCAGGTACAGAAACTCAAGTAATACACCCTACCTATTTTGTTTCTGAAAAACAAGAGGGTAGAGACCAGGGCAACTGGAATAGCTACAAAGGGAAAGGGACTGACCTGAAAAATACACAGATCAAGCAAAGACCACAAATGCTGTGTATAAATTCTTCCTAACTCTCTAGCTGAACTGCAATTCATGAAGCACTGAAGCAAACTCAAATCGGCTTAACCTAAGACAAAAATGACAGTTGATTTTTGAACTGTTGCCCATTACAGAAAAGACAAAGGTTGCAAAGTAAGTTTAAGAATTTAATTGCCTACTAAAACTGAAACATAGTCTTCAGGGGAATGGGAAGCTAGAGTCTCCACAAAAAAAATATTCAAAATGCAAATAATACACTCCAAAAGTATTTGGCATACAAAGAACCAGAATAATATGACTCATTTTTAAGGAAGGCAGGCAGTATGGGTCAAACCTGAGATGCTCCAGACAAGTAACTCTCATGACTTTTCTTAATGACTGTATATATTTAATTGCTTAATTAGAAAAGAAGAAAAGTTGTTTGAAAGACTTAAAATTACTTTTAGTAGGTAGAAAAACAGCAAAGCAAACCCAAAGCTATTAGGAGAGGGAACATAATAAAGATAAGAAATACATGCAGCCCTGGCTGCTGTGGCTCAGTGGATTGAGCGTTGGCCTGCGAGCCAAGTGTCACTGGTTCGATTCCCAGTCAGGGCACATGATTAGGTTGCATGCCAGATCCCCATTTGGGGGTGCAAGTGAGAGGCAACCACACAGTGATGTTTCTCTCCTTCTCTTTCTCCTTTCCTCTCTCTCTAAAAAATAAATAAATAAACAAATAAATAAATAAGTTATTTTTTAAAAATACATGCAATAGAAAACAAATAATACAGAAAATTGGTAAAGTCAGTTTTCTGAAAGCATCAACAAAATAAAGGAGGATGACAACAGAAGGGAAGGAGCCAAACAGAAAACAAACAATAAAATATTAAAAAGAAATCCATCCAGAATCATAATTACATTAAATGTTAAAGAATTATTTCTGTCTTTAAAAAAAATTTTTATTGAGAATTGACATATAAAATAATATTAGTTTCAAGTATACAACATAATAATTCAATATTTGTATATATTGCAAAATGATGACCACAATAAATATAGTTAGCATCAATCAATATAAATAGTTTCAAAATATTTTTCTTCTGATAAGAACTTTTAAGATCTACTCTCAGTAACATTCACATGTTAAGAGTATTCTTAACTATAGTCACTCTGCTGTACATTACATCCCAGTGACTTATTTATAACCAGAAGTTTGTACCTTTTGACCACCTTCACCTATTTTACTCACCATGCACCACCACCCCCAACCCACTTCTCGCAACCACCAATCCGTTACCTGTATCTATGAGCTTGTTGTTTTAGCTCTTTATTTATTTCTTGTCATTTTTAATCATTTTCATTTGTCAATTACAGTTGACATACAATATTATATTAATTTCCGGTATACTCCCCAGTGGTTATATATTTTACTAAGTGATCATCCTGATAAATCTCATACCAATCTGACACCTTATATAGTTATTAGAATACTATTGACTATATTCCCTGTGCTGACTTTACATCCCCATGACTATGTTGTAACTTCCAATTTGTACTTCTTAATACCTTCACCCTTTTCACCCATCCCCCAACCCTCGAAATGTTCTCTGTATCTTTGAGTCTGTTTCAGTTCTGTTGTTCATTTATTTTGATTTTTAGATTCTGTTGTTGATCAATAAGTATTTATTGCCATTTTATTGTTCTTATTTTTTATCTTTCTTATTAAAGAAGACCCTTTAACATTTCATATAATACTGATTTGGTGGTGATGAACTCCTTTAGCCTTTCTTGTCTCGGGAGCTCTTTATCTGTCCTTTGATTCTAAATGATAGTTTTCCTAAGCAGAGTGATCCTGACTACAGGTCCTTGCTTTTCATCACTTTGAATATTTCTTGCCAATACCTTCTGGCCTGCAAAGTTTCTTTTGAGAAATCAGCTGACAGTCTTATGGGAGCTCCCTTGTAGGTAACTAACTGCTTTTCTCTTGCTGCTTTTAAGATTCTCTGTTTGTATTTAACATTTTACATTTTAATTATGATGTGTCTCGGTGTGGGTCTCTTCAGTTTCATCTTGTTTGGGACTTGCTGCACTTCCTGGACTTGTATGTCTATTTGCTTCACTAGGTAAAGGATGTTTTCTATCATTATATTTTTAAATAGGTTTTCAATTTTCTGCTCTCTTCTAATCCTGGTACTCCCATGATGTGAATGTTGACATACTTGATGTTGTCCCAGAGGCTCCTAACCTATCTTTATATTTTCTGATTTTTTTTTTCTTTTTGCTATTATGATTGGGTGTTTTTCTTCCTTATATTCCAAATTGTTGATTTGGTTCTCGGCATCATCTATTCTACTGTTGATTCCTGGTAAATTATTCTTCATTTCAGTTAGTGTATCCTTCATTTCTGACTGGTTCTTTTTTTTTTTTTTTTATGGTTTCTATGTCCTTTTTCATGGTATTGAAGTTCTCAACAAGTTCCTTGAGCACTCTTATATCCCTTGTTTTGAACTCTGTATCTAGATACATGCTAGCCTCCACTTCATTTAGTTCTTTTTTTCTACTGTTCTTTCATTTGGGACCTGCTTATTTGTCTCCACATTTGGGCTGCTTCCCTATGTTTGCTTCTATGTATTATGTAGAGCTACTATATGTCCCAGACTTGGTAGAATGGCATTGAATAGTAGGTGTCCTATGGAGCTCAGTGGTGCAGCCTCCTCAATCCCTCAAGCTGGGCACTCCAGGTATATCCCTGTGAGGGCTGTGTACACTGTCCTATTGTAGTTGAGCCTGGATTGCTGTTGGTGTTTCTGGAAGTGATTAAACCCCAGGGCAATCATCTGCAAGGACCAGCTATGACTACAGTAGAGGAGTTGCTGTGTAGGAGTTGACTCTTTTGAGACTTGCTTCAGTAGGACTTTGGTGCTCATGGAGTCCACCTCTTGAGTGTGTTGCTGGTGGAAATGGCAGGGTTGTAATTCAACATGGTCTGAAGCTGTCCAGTGGGTACACTGGCTCTGAGGCCTCCCAAGATGTACAAAGTCAGCCACCACCTATGCCCTGGTTGGGGCCACCCAGTATGATATGCATATGGTTGCTATTTGTATTGGGCTTGGAGGTGCCCAGGATAGGCCAAGCTGTGGACAAAGGATGGCTGCCACTAGTGCTGGACCTGGGCCATTAGCAAGGGGTAGGGGGTATGCAGAGGCCATGTGCTGCTCAACCGAGAGATTTTAGTACAGTGGACATTGAGGCAAGAGAGGCCAATTGTATGGAAAACCCACTGGAAACAGTTTGGATAGGCCTATAAGTTGCGTGGAGCAGGGTCTCAGAGAATCACCAGCACAGGACAAACAATGTGAGCTAGGCCGATAGAGACTCAGATATGGTACCCACCTATTGGGTCTGTGGATGTATAGAAAGGGGTTGCTTCTCAGAAAAGGAACAATGGCTTATTCTAGCACTTTTATCTGGCACAATGCTGCCTACCCCCTCCCCCTGTTCCCCCTCCCCCCACACCCGCAGCTCTTGCCCTGATGCCAGACAGTTCAGTTCCTCTCCTTATTCCCTGGTGCTTTCAAGCTGCTGTGCCAGTTCTGGAGCTCAGAGGGAGTGAGTCTGTAAGTGAGCCCTTTAGGGGGAACTTCCTGGGACTCCAGTAGCCCTCTGTCTCATTCAGCCACAATTCCTGCTGGTTTTAACAGCCACAAATTATGGGGATTTCTATTCATGTCACTGGACCCTGGACTGGGGGTTCTGGTGTGGAGCTGGAACCTCTTGTCCTCAGAGGGGACCCCTTCGCTCCTCTGCATCCAAGGTGTCCCTCTTGAGTTTTAACTGACACACGTGGGTGTGGGACTAACCCTTTGCAAGTCTCTGCCCCTCCTACCAGTCTTGATGTGGCTTCTTTAAATACCTAGTTGTAGGACATTCATTCAGCTAGATTGTTCTGTAGTTTAGTTGTATTTTTGATGTGGCTGTGGGAGGATTCCAGTACCACATTTATCTACACCTTCATCTTGACTAGAGGTCTGTTGTTTTTTGTTTAAATTCCACATATAAATGAGATCATAAAGTGAGATTTCTCTGTCTGACTTATTTCACTTAGTGTAATGACCACAAAGTCGGTCCATGTGGTCACAAATGGCAAGTTTTTATTTTTTATTGGTTAATAATATTTCATTGTATATACACACTACATTTCGTTTATTCATCCCTTGATGGACACTGAGGTTGCTTTCTTGACTTGGATATTGTATATAATGATGTAGTAAACATGGGAGTACATATATCTTTTGAGTTAGTGTTTTAATTTTCTTGAAGTAAATATCAAGAAGTGGATTACTGACTCATATGGCAGTTCAATTTTTAATATCTGAAAACCTCCATAATTTCCATAATGGTTGTACCAATTGACATTCCCACCAACATGAATAAGTGTATCCTTATTTTGTCATGCTCACCAACATGCTATTTCTTGTCTTGTTAATAATAGACATTCTAACAGGTAGGTGTAATGTGATACCTTATTGTGGTCCTGATTTGCATTTCCCTGATGATTAGAGATATTCAGCACCTTTTCATAGACCTCTTAACTACCTGTATACCTATTTGGATCCTCTGCCTGCTTGTTAATCAGATCATCTGTGTTTTTTTGTTATTGAGTTGTAGGACTTCTTTATACATTTTGGATATTAACACCCTACCACATATATGATTTGCAACTAATTTTGCCCTTTCAGTAGATTGCCTCTTTATTTTTGTTGATGGTTTCCTTTGATGTGCAAAATATTTTTAGTTTGATGTAATTGCAGCTGTTTTTCTTTTTGTTGCCTTTGTTTTGGTGTCAAGTCCAAGAAATCATCACCAATACTGATGTCAAGGAGTTTACCACATAAGTTTTCTTCTATGAGTTTTATGGTTTTAGGTATCATGTTTAAGTCTTTAACTATTTTAAGTTCATTTTTTGTATGGTATAAGATAGTGGTTAAGGTCCATTCTTTTGCATGTGGTTGTCCAGTATTCCCCACACCATTTTTAAAAGGGACTGTCCTACCCCTGATGTATGTTTTTGGTTTTTTTGCTGTAAAGTTCTTGACCATGCATATATGGGTTTATTTCTGGGCTCTCTTCTATTATGTGGATCAATGCCTTTTTTTATTCCTAAACTATGCTGTTAAAATTGGGGAGCATGATGCCATTAGCTTTGTTCTGTTGTATCTGGCTTGGATTGGCTATATTTTACTCCATTCAAATTTTAGGATTGTTTGTTCCATTTTGCTGGACATTTACATTGGAATTTTGATTGGGATTACATTCAATTTGTAGATTGCTTTGGGTAGTAGGGACGGTTTCACAATATTAATTTTTCCAGTGCATAAGCACTAATATCTTCTATTATGTTTTCTTCAGTTTCTTTCATCAATGTGTAATAGTTTACATTGTATGGGTCTTTCACTCCTTGGCTAACTTTATCCCTAGGTGTTTTATTTTTTAATGATATTGTGAAAGGGACGGTTTTCTTAAGTTCTCTCGTTGATAGTTTGTTATTAGTATATAGAAACAAACAGATTTTTGAATTGATTTTATATTCTAAAACATTACTGAATTTACTATAACAGGTTTCTTTTTGTAGCATCCTTAGAGTTTTCTATAGATCATATTATGTCATCTTCTATTAGTGACATTTTTACTTCTTCCTTTCTGATTTGGAATATTAAGTGTGGGCCTGTCATACATGGCCTTAATTATTTGAGGTAATTTCTACTCTTCCTACTTCTCGAGAGTTTTTATCATGAAAGGCTGTTTAATATTTTTCAAATTTTTTTCCACATTTATTGAGAACATATTTTTTTTCTTCATTCTGTTAAAATGGTGTATCATATTGACTGATTTGTGGATGTTGAACCATTTTTGTGTCCTTGAAATAAATCCTGCTCTATCACAGTGTATGATTTCTTTAATGTATTGTCAAATTTGGTTTGCTACTATTTATTGGAGATTTTGTATCTGTTGTACATCAGAGGTATTTGTTTGCAATTTTATTTCTTTTTTTTTGTGGCATTCTTGTCTGGTTTTGGTTTCAGGAAAATACTGGTCTTGTAAAATGAGTTTGCATATGTTCCTCCCTCTTCTATTTTTCTGGAAAAGTTTGAGAAGTATTGGTATTTCTTCTCTACATGTTTTGTAACATTCACAACTGAAGCCATCTGGTCCTAAACTTTGGTTAGTTGGAGGTTTTTTATTACTGATTCAATGTCTACTAGTAATGAATCTGTCCAGATGTATTTTTCTTTACTGTTCAGTCTTAGTATGTTCCTAGAAATTTATCTATTTTTTATATTATTCATTTCATTGGCTTAAAATTGTTTATAGTCTCTATAATTCTTTGTATTTCTGTGGTAAGAGTTAAAACACCTCTTTCATATCTGATTTCATTTATTTAATTTCTCTCCCTTTTTTGAGGTATATATATGGGGGGTATCTAGCTAAAATAGGGGTTCTAATGTTCTTCCAATTATGTTGATCTTTTTGAAGAACCAGCTTTTTGTTTTATCGATTTTTTTCTATTGTCTTTTTAGCCTCTTATTTATTTCTACTTGTATTTTTGTTATGTTTTTCCTTATAATAACTTTGAGCTTCACTTGTTCTTCTTTTTCTAATTCACTGAAGTGTAATGTTAGATTATTTACTTAAGATTTTTCTTGTTTCTCAAGGTAGGCATTTATTGTTATGAACTTCCCTCTGAGAACTGCTTTTGCTGCATCCAATAAGTTTTGTGATGTTTGATTTTAATTTTCCTCAAGGTATTTTTTATTATTATTTTGATTTCTTCTTTGAGCCATTGGTTGCTCATTAGTAGAATGTTTAGTATTTACACATGAGATCTGTCCAGAAGGTATCCAGGCATGTACTATGAAAAACAGAGATACTTATTGAAGATTGAAGAAGATACAAAATACAAGAAACATGGTACATAGGACAATGACACCTCAGTCCCCTTCAAAGTAGGCACTTGGGACCTCACACAGTTCTCCCAATGGTCATCAGCTGCCTTGTTGTATTTTCCTGAAACTAACTGACAGTCTGAAACCTCTTCCCTTTCAAAGGTAATTTTAGTTTTGGGAAAAGCTAGAAGTCACAGGCACCAAATCTGGGCTATAGGGGGGTTGAGTCACGTGGGTGATTTGAAGTTTCACCAAAAACTCTGAATGAGACATGATGCCTAAGTGGGTGCATTGTTGGGATGAAGCTGCCAGTCACCAGTTGCCCATAGCTGCAGGTTTCTGAATCATCTGAATTGTTTCCACAGAGGAATGTTCAAGCTTAATGCAAAATTTGATGCAGGTTCGTTGCTCTACTCAGTCATTTTGAATGCAATGACTACATGCTGACTCAATGGTGTCCACACCACGCCCTGCTGACTAGTAGTGAAGCTATCATTGTTTGTGCATGTGCATTCCAGTCTACTCTCCTTGGCTGCCAGGTTACATGATGTCCCATACACTGTTTGCATTATAGTAACAAGGGCTAAACATTTTCTGGACAGACCTCGTATATATAAATTTGCCACATTTCTTTTTGTGTTTGAATTCTAGTTTCATACCATTTGGTCAGAAAAGATGCTTTGCATTATTTTAATTTTCTTAAATGTATTAAGACTTGTGGGCCAATATGTTATCTATCCTAGAGAATATTCCATGTGTGCTTAAAAAGAATGTGTATTGTTTTCTTTTGGGTGGAATGTGCTGTGTATACCTGTAAAATCTAACTGGTCTAATGGGTTTTTGAAAGCCAATGGGTCTATTGATTTTCTGTCAGGGTGGTCTATCCATTGATAAAAGTGAGGTACTAAATGTTCCTAGTATTGTTGTATTGATGTCTGTTTCTTCCTTTAGGTCTGTTAATACTTGCTTTATATATTTAGGTGCTAAGTGTTAATTTATTTATTGTCTAAAATTTTCTTTTTAGTCATTGTCATTATTTTTCACCTAGAGTTTACTAGTAATTTATCAATATTTCAGGACAGAATTTTAACTTTTTAAAATCCTCACCTGAGGACATTTTTTAATTGCTTTTACAAAGAGAGGAAGGAGAGAGAGAGAGTGAGAGAGAGAAACGTTGACATGAGAGCTGTACATCAGTTGGTTGCCTTCTCGTATGCACCATAAAAGGCAATCAAACCCACCTGGCTATGTGCGCTGACTGAAACTCAAACCTGTGATCTTTTGGTCTATGGGATAACATGCCAACCAACTGAGCCACACTGGCTGGGGTCAGCATTTAATTTTTTTTAATTATTAATTTTCTTCATAATTTTAGCGGTGGTTTATGAACCTCATCCCTAGGTAATCTATATTAACCATTTTAATTATGTCTTTCACATGTTTCCACAGAATGTGTAAATACATAGGATTTCTGTCATTTTTATATATCAAATAAGACCAAACATTATGTTTATCTATCTTGTTTTTCTGAAATAATTCAGATAAAAGTATTCAAAGTCAAAGATATAGCAATGTACATTCTTTATAATAAATTCAAAATTCTGTGATGTCAATGTATCAAATTGTTCAACCATTTCTTCCTCTTTTTTTTTTTTTTTTTAAATATTACAAAGCATGATATTATGGGACTTTGAGTTTGGGTCTGTGTGTACTTCCTTCTTTAGAAATGTTCTATCTTGTTTTAAATGTTCTATTTGTAACAGTACACAACTGCATTTTTTAAAAAGATTTATTTATTTATTTTTAAAGAGAGGGGAAGGGAGGAAGAGAAGGAGAGAAACATCAATGTGTGACTGCCTCTTGTGCGTCCCAGGCCTGCAACCCAGGCCTGTGCCCTGACTGGGAATCAAACCAGCAGCCCTTTGGTTCGCAGGCTGGCACTCGATCCACTGAGCCACACTAGCCAGGACTGTTTTTTAATGCAATAAAACTTTTTATATCTGTTAGCAAGAAAATCCAAACCTTTTATATGTGATACAATAATAGAGATTAGATTTATTTCTATCATTGTACTATATTTTTAAAATATATTAGTATTTTTCTCACTTTGCTCTCACTTTTCCTTTAAAAAATAATGGTTTGATCAAATTTCTAATTGTTTTATTTCTCCCTAATTTTTTGAAATCCCTTATTCTTCTATTATGTTATTTGTGTTCTCTTGTATTCCTCACATCAATAAAGCACAAATTCCTATATCATAATATAAAAAAAAAAATTTTTTTTCAAATACTCCTTGACTTTTACTAATTCCCCTTCATGGGGAGACTCAATACATCCATTTAGTTTTCCCTTGGTCTCTTAGGAACCAGTGAAAATGGCGGCCTGTGTCAACCTTTTCTCACAGCTCCAAAGATCTGTTTGTCTACTGTCTTCCCAGTACCTTCAGCCTTCTCACCTTAGTCTGTCCTCTCTGACACTTATCTCTAGACCCAATGCCCTGTAGAGAAAGATCCACACAAATGCTTCAGCCTGTCCTTAAAGGCAGTCTAACATTTTAGTTTCCCTCAGTGTTGATAAGTCTGAGAATCTGCAAGTGGGTAGGAAAAGTTCGTATTTATCTCTCCTCTTTCCCATAATTCACACATACAGAAACAGTAATATTACTATATTTGACAAACATATAAATGCATATAGTGACTTGACTAAGATAGCTTTTAATTGATCAGAAATTGAATGGTAGTCATTTTTCATAAACTGACAGTTTAAGTTTATATCACTCTATGTAAATGCCTGAGTACACAATAAATAAACCCCTTTTATCATCATTAGCCTACATGTCAATCTTTATTATGTATATAATACTACTTATTGAGCTATGTCCAAACCAAACCAAAAGTCTTTTCTCTAAGCTCACTCTGAGCTTATTTTGTAAAATGAATTGTGCATTTACATTGGTGGCCAAGGATAATTCTTAAAATATGATTTTTGTACTGAGGTATATTTCATTATTTATCTGGAGCAAGAAATCAATTCAAAGTGAAGTTAAAATTTTCTTGAAGAAGGTAGCCAAAATCTTTGTATTTTAAATAAAAAAAGGTTGATTTTCCTGTTACTTGAAATTGGTAATGTATATACCATGTCTCTATATTTGGGGAAAATCTGTTCTAATTTTGTGCTTTTAAATTGCATCCAAATTTAAACATTTGGTATTTTTTTTTTGTATCATCCATTTAATTTTGCTAATATGGGAATGTAAGTAGCAGATGATAAAATGAGAGTTAGAATTCTTTGTAATATACTTGCACAGTATATGGCAAGTATAGAGGTAGAATAATCAGTAACTATCTCCCTTATTTAGATTTGGGAAGATATGGGAATCTTACCCTTTATTTCATGTTTGAGTTAGTTCATGGTGAGAGTTAATTCATGCTTATAATTTCTATAATAATACAAGTAAACATGGCAATGTTTAGAATAAACCAAAGAATTCTTTTCTAGGAATTGCATTATATTCTATAATTGTTATAATTTAAGGAAATTGAGCTATTTCTAGTATTTCTTACAAAAATGTATTTACATTTTAAAAGTACATTTTTATTTTTTGTTCATTATTTATTGAGTAACTTATGAGCAGCTATGGAGCAAAGCACAATATTTCTCTTCTGCTCTTAAGGTAAAGACAGTCTGATTAAGAGGGCAGTTACAAAAATTGCAGGCATAGGGCAATTAACTCTATATGGGAGATTCATTGATGCCTCCATAGAGAAGACTTCTCATTTGGTGTGTTTGAAGAAGAATTTAGGAAATGTAACTAAAGAAGAGTTAAGTGGATATGTAAAGTCATAAAGGAGAGAATGTTCATGTTTTTTGAAATAAAAAATTTAGTGTGATTGTGGCATATTGTGTCCAAGGTATGTGGTGAAGGCTGCAACATTCTCCTTAAGTTTCATACACATAAAATATTTAATACAATGAAATGTATTTTAAAAATACATAGCCAAATGTGAAATCAAGAAACAGGAATTGCCAGGAATCAGGTAAGAAATGGGATTAGGAAAACCAAATGTGAGAGAATTGTGTGGAGACTGAATCTGTAAGGTCATGACGCTAGTGAAAAGTTGGCATGGCTTCAGGAGCAAAGAGCTAGTATTTTAAAGGTAAAAGAGGATTTTTCCTCTTTCAATTGTGCAAGGAGGCATTTTTAAGTTATTCCATGTGAATCCATTAATTTAAAATGTTCATAAAGGGGTAAACATACAGAATCCTGGCAGTAGCAAATAAACACAGTCATATAGGGTACCACTAAAACACAAAAGCATACTACTTTAATAAAAAAAATACCCACTCCAAAAATAAGTTCACAGTGAAAAATTACAAACCACATTGTAATTATTAAGAAACACTTTAGGGGGAAAAAAGAAGAATTCTCACATAAACACATTATATGGGAATTGAAAAAAACCAATGAAAATGAGAACAATTAAAAAGCAATCAGAACTTACCTATAAATATGATAATTAGATGGAATTGTATTGCTCCTTAGCAAAAGTAGAATTCAGAGGGCAATTGTATAATATTTTCAAAGTTAAAAAGCATTCCACGTTCTGGTAATAAAAGAATAGGTTATATTAGACTAAACCTCTCTCTGATAACAACTGTAAACTCTGGACAAAATGTTTTAAAACTCAACTGCTTGAAGGCATTTTATAGCAACTAAATACTGGCAGATATTGGAGTTGATTTGACCTTTGAAAGAGGAAAACAAAACAAGGTGAGAGCTATATTTGTATGGTGCAGAGGGCACTCCTCGGTTCACACGGAGTGGGTCAACTAAACTCAAGCACGAAACTCCAGTCTTTTTTTGGCTTGAGAAATCAGAGGGAAAAATTTGGGGCTGCCAGAAGGCTGAAAATTGAGGAGGAAAATGCCCAGAGGAAGACAATTCAGGAAACAGAGATCCAAAATTGACACATAAACTCTTCTCAGACTCTTGACTGACTTTTGAAATATGAATGCATGGGAGCCCCCAAGTGCACAAAGGCAGGCAACTGAAAATCTAAAAGGCTGAAAAACTAAGCAGAAAATTTAAGTCCGATTTTTTTTAAGTCAATACTAATTCTACATTATTGCTTAGAGTTGAACTTACATGATTTGTTTCCTAAAAACAAAATTAGTTCTCAAATAGGTTGTGTCAACCAGGAAAACACCTCCCAATAGGAAAGAAAATAAGTATGAAAGCATAAAATGCATATATAATTTCAGTCGAATGTTGTACATTAAACAAATATATAAATTTACATCAGTGTAACATATATTAGTGTAACATATCATTACAATCTCCAGCACAAGTTTTTATCTAGTAAGTAAATTTTTTTTTTCTGCCAGCATGTCCTAACACCACTTACTTTTGTCTCCCTCTTCCACAAGTTCATATTTCTACCTTTCCTTCATAATTCTGCCACATTGAAACCTTATATCAATCCCATATAAATCCTCATGAAGGAATCCTTTCATTTCCTCTGGAAGCATGTTCATCTACATAATTTTGGTGTTACATATAATTATCATTTCCTTTCATATTTCTTTTCCTGTATTTGTTTCCATACTAGTATGTAGACATGCATTAGTAATTAATGCCTATGAAAGATTTAATTTATCACAATATAGGAACATAGTAAATTATATTAGGCTCTTCCAATATGTTATAGTCTTATTGTCATAAGCATGGCAAAAGTTAAAAGAATAATAACTACTATATATATTATTTCTATATGTTTTTTATTTACTGGCTTTTATTGATATTATTTATTTTATTCATTGAGGTATAATTAACATACAACATTATATTTTAGGTGTACAATGTAATAATTTGATATTTGTATACATTGTACAATGATTACCACAATATGTCTATTTAACATCCATCATCATTCTTGTGATGAAAAGTTTAAAATCTAATCTCTTAACAACTTCCAAATATGCAACAGAGTATTATTAACTATCGTCACTGTGCTGTACATTATATCACCATGACTTTTTTATTTTATAACTGGAAGTTGGTACTTTTTGACTCCCTTCACCCATTTTGACCACCCCACCCCCACCTTTGGCAACTACCAATCTGTTATCTCTGTCTATGAGCTTCTTGCTGTTGCTTTAGATTCTACATATAAATGAGATCATAAAGTGAGATTTCTTTGTCTGACTTATTTATTTCACTTGGCATAATGACCTTAAGATCCACCTATGTGGTCAAGATGGCAAGATTTCCACAGTGGTGGTGTGGCTCGGTTGGAGTGTTCTTCTGTAACAAAAAGGTTACAAGTTTGATTCCAGGTCAGTGCACATACCTGGGTTGCAGGTTTGATTACTGCTCCAGGCAGGTGTGCATAATCCCCATTATGGGAGCATATTGGAGGCAATCAGTAGATGTTTCTTTCTCACATTGATGTTTCTCTCTCTCTCCCTAAAAAAAGCAGTAAAAAATGTCCTTGGGTGAGGATTTTTAAAAAAGGCAAGATTTCCTTATTTTTAATTTCTATATAATGTTTTATTGGATATATAAATATATATGTCACATATATGGTATAAAAACATGGTTCAACTTTATTTTTACTTTTGTATATATCTACCCAGTATTCCTAACATCGTTTATTGAAGAGAATGCTTTTACCCATTTCTCCATTATATGTTCCTGTCTCCTTTGTCAATATTAGTGGATTAATCTCTGGGCTTACTATTCTGTTACATTGATCTGTGTGTCTGTTATTGTGCCAATACCACAATGCTTTGATTATAATAGCCTTGCAGTATAGTTTGAAATCAGGAATCCTGATACCTTCAGCTATGTCTTCTTTCTTAATGTTGCTTTGGCTATTTGGGGTCTATTGTGGTCTCATACAAATTTAGGATTATTTGTATTATTTCTGTGAAAATTTCATTGGAATATTAATAGGGATTGCATTTTAAAATATTTTATTTTTCAGTTACAGTTGACATACAATATTATATAGTTTCAGGTGTACAGCACAGTGATTATACATTTATGTAACTTATGATCACCCTGGTAAGTCTAGTACCCATATTCCACCATACATAGTTATTACAATATTACTTAGTATATTCTCTATGCTGTACTTTATACCTCCATGGCTATTTTTATAACTAGAAATTCAGTACCTTGATCCTTTCCCCTTTATCTTCTATTCCTCAATCAACTTCCCATCTGGCAACCATCAGTTTGTTCTCAGTATCTGAAATTTTGTTTCTGTTTTGTTTGTTCATTTATTTTGTTCCTTAGATTCAACATATAAGTGAAATCATATGGTATTTGTCTTCCTGTGACTTATTTCATTTAGCATGATACCCTCCAAGTGGGTCCATTTTGTCACAAATGGCAAGATTTCACTCTTTTTATGTCTAGTATTTCAGTATATATACATACTCCATCTTCTTTATGCATTTGTCTATCAGTGGCCACTTCAGATTGCTTCCATATTATAAGCAATGCTGCAATAAGCATAGGGATGTATATATAATATCTTTTCTAATTACTATTATGGGTTTCTTCAGATAAATATCTAGAAATGGAATTGATGGATCTTTCTTCATCCCTTGCTATAGCCTTTGTTTTCAAAACTATTTTATCTGATGTAAATATTGCTATCTCAGCTTTCTTTGCATGAAATATAATTTTCCATTCTTTAAATTCCAGTTTGTATGTGTCTTTTGATTTAAAGTGGGTCTTTTGTAATAAGTGTAGGTCTCGTTTTCATATTGATTCAGCCACCCTATGTCTTTTGATTAGAACATTTAATCTGATTACATTTAACTAATTATTGATAGGTATGTAGTTATTGCCATTAATTGTTTTGTTTTTATTATTATTTTTGGTTTTCTTCCTTTTTCATTTTTTGGTTTAATATTTTAAAAATCTTTATTGTATTTTTTCTATTACCATTTAGTCCTTTATACACTGTCTTCCAGCAGTCACCACAGTGTTGTCCATGTCCCTGAGTCCTTTTTCCTTTCTGCTCAATCCCTCCACCCCTTCACCTTCCCCCACCACCACCCCTAGCTGTCATCTGCTCTCCATCTATGAGTCTGTCTCTATTTTGCTTGTTAGGTCAGTTTGTTCATTAGATTCCACATATGAGTGAAATCATATGGTAATCCTTCTGTTTTTATTCTCTTGCTTTTGTCATTTCTATGTTGATGGTTTTCTACAGTGTTGTGTTTGGATTCTTTTCTCATATACCTTTTATAGGTTTTTGATTTGTGGTTACTATGTACTTTATATATACCAAGCTATATTTATAGTGGTGTATTTTAATTTGATAGTCACTAAAACTTGAAAATCACTACAGTTTCTACTCAACCCTTCCACATTTATGATTTTGCCATTCTTTTCTACATGTTTTTGTGTGTTTGTGTGTATCTCTCAATTTACTGTTGTAATTACACATGATCTTCCTACATTTTTGCGTTTTAACCTTTGCATTAGCTTTATATTGGGTTGGCCAAAATATGTGTTTAATTTTTCCATAAAATAGACACATTTTTCATTTTCACCCATAACTTTATGGATTTGGATATTTTGAGTATGTCAGCTATCTCCTGCTATTGGCTTCTAGTGGGTAGAGGCCAAGGGTGCTGCTAAACATCTTCCAATGCATAAGACAGCCCCACAGCAAAGAATTATTTGACCAAAATGTCAATAGTACCAAGAAACTTCACGAACCACATTTAATAGGTTCGAATAGTCACAGCACCTTCTCTATACACTGCACAAATCTTTTTCTGCATTTCAGTTGTGCTTTTACCTTTCTTGAAAAAATAAATCATAATATGCCAAAAATGTTGCAATTTTCTTCCATCTTCAATATTAAAATGGCTGCATACAAATTCACCAATTTTGATAACTTTTTCTTTAAATGCATGCTGACATGACAATACAATCTAACAAAATTGTTTTGAATGAAAAAGACTGCTAAGCACTACTGGAATCATTGTGCAAAATAAAACTAAATGGACTTTTTGGCCACCCAGTAGTTAATTGATCTACTGTTTTTATTATGTCTTTGCCTTGCTCAGTAGAAATTTTTTGTTTCCTATAATTTATTGTTTTTGTTTCTACTTAAAGAAGTCCCTTTAACATTTTTTGTAATGCTCATACAGTGGGGATGAAATCCTTTAGTTTTTCCATTTCCAGAAAATGTTACATCTCTCTTCCAACTCTAAATGGAAGACTTTCTGGGTGGAGCAATTTTGATTGTATGTCCTTGCTTTGCATCACTTTCATATTTTGTGCCACTTCCTTCTGGCCTGCAAAGTTTCTGTTGAAATATCAATTGATAGTCTCATGGGAGCTCCCTTGTACGTAATTGATTTTCTCTTGCTACTTTTGAGATTCTCTTCATATTTAACCTTTGGTACTTGAATTATAATGTGTCTTTGTGTGAGCCTCTTTGGGTTCACCTTATTTGGGACTCTCTGTGCTTCTGGACTTATATGTCTATTTCCTTTGCCAAGTTTGGGAAATTGTCCATCATTATTTCTTCAGATAGGTTTTCAATTATTACTCTTTTTTTTAAGTATATTGACTATATTGTTACAATAGTTCCAATTTTTCCCCTTTGCTCCCCTCCGCCCAGCACCCCCCTCCCTCAACAATCCCTCCCCCCCAGGTCCATGCCCATGGGTCGTACATACAATCTCTCCTGCCTCACCCTTTCATATATTCTTCTTCTTCTTTTTTCTAAATAATTAATTAATTATTTTAACAATAAAAAATAACAATCCCTCCCTCTCAGACTTAAGACCCTTTATAATCTTATAAAAGACAATGGGCGAAGGTCTCGAGCTCCTCTAGCTGCTTCAAGCTGGACATGGTTGTTGTCCTACCTACACTTGGGTCCAGAAATCCCTAATAAGAGTGGGGATGTGAAGGGGAGGGTGGCCTCACACATGAGGAAGGATCGTGCAGACTCCAGGTTGGTTGGCTGTCCCCAGACAACGGCATGATTGATTTAACAGGCTGGCATCCTTGTATTCTGGAGGCAACAGATTTGGCAACAGGGTTAAAGGACATCATTCAATCCATAACCACTAGATGACAAAAGAAAGGTATTAATTTTTCAATGTCTCTTATTAGGGAAAAGAAGGGCTTCTTTGGAGGAAGGTGTGCCAGGTACATCTCACCTGTCCAAAACCCTTTTGCCCATTATACTTAGTTTGGGCTGAGGGAAATATTTTAGGTTTCCCCCCTCTCAGGCCTCTGGGCTCTTTCTGTCCAAGCCTTTAGGACAGAAAAGAGAAACCAGTTTTAAAGTGAAGCCCACAGACCACCCCATTCTTCACCAACCCAGCCACTTAGTTCAGCCAAATCATTGAGTCTCAGGAGGCAGCAATGCAGACAAGATTAAGTGAGGCCTATACATACAGACAATCACTCAAGTAATGAGATCATAGGCTTATGCCCTTTGAAAACAGAAAACACATGTTAATTTCTGTAACATAACCCACATACAAGTCTCTAAATCTGTAGAACTGTCTTATCAGAAAGACATCCAGTTGCAAGGCATTTGACATTCTTCTTGCCTGTAAATTAAACATCTCTGATAATGCCACAGACATAGTTTAACTTTCAAATGAAAACAAATTTTAAATAAAAAGAAACTTTAAAGACGGTTAGCTGCACTACTTTATAGTCTACCACTGGGCATTGTGATTTTCCTTGAATGGCAATTTTTCTCCCTAAGATTACCCTCCTTGTCATTAAAGAGACTGCACTAAGTCCATTTTTAATTTATCCTGTTCAATTGCATAAACAGAACAAGAGCAGCAAATGATCACTTATGATCTTTAGTTCTGCTTTGCTGGAACTTACGCAAGGAACATTTAGAGTGACCTTCAGTCTGCCCTTCAAGGCACAGAAGCCGAACCACATACCTGGCATTCATCCTTGCCTGTAAACACCTGTCTTTTCCAAGTCCTTCTGGTTTTCCATTGTGCCTTACGGTCCCATCTAGCCATCTTTCAGGAAAACAACCTTCATTCCTTCCCTGGAAAGATTGCCATGGATCGCGCATCCATCCAAGGTACCAGGCCTTTATCTCGTGGGCTTTTATTACCTTTGAAAGTCGATCCCAGTTCCTCAGGGCTTTTTGGTAACAATCAAAGCCCAAGCATGTCTCCGTTAGGCATGACATCCAGTCAAAGTCTTAGTTAAAAAAAAAAAAAAAAAAAACCTCTATTAACAACTGGTCTTGTTAGTTTTATGCAAAGAAACTTATGTCATTACTTACTTCTTTAGAATGCCAAACTCTGGAGGAATCAGATAAGAAAAAAATATATACAGTGTGAAGGAAAATCCTTGTCCTTCCAATATTCACTGAACTTGTATTTCCATTCTTTATTTTTATTTTTCCCCCCACTAAAAGTTTTTCTGTTTGTTTTTCCATTACAGTTGTTTCACTTTTTTCCCCCTCTTGCTTCTCTGCACCCTGTCCCTCCCTTCTCCCACATTCAGTCCCCACCCAGTTGTCCATGTCCATGGATCATTTATACATGTTCTTTGACTAGACCCTTCCCCTTCTTACCACTTCTCTCCCTCCCACCTCCCCCTTTGTTACTGTTAGTTTATTCCTCGTTTACATACCTCTGGTTCAATTTTGCTCATTTGTTTGTGTTGTTCATTAGTTTCCTTTAACAGGTGAGAGCATAAGGTAATTTTCTTTTGTTGCCTGGCTTATTTCACTAAGCATAATTCTCTCTAGTTCCAATCATGTTGTTGCAAATGGTAGAAGTTCCTTCTTTCTTTCAGTACTTATTGTCATTTTCCCCCTTTGTACTCGTGTTTCTCTCTGTCTCTCTCTCTGTTTCTTCATCTTCTTAAAGCAGAGCCTTTAGCATCTCTTGCGATGCTGGTTTGGTGGAGATGTATTCTTTTAGCCTTCTTTTGTCTTGGAAACTCCTTATTTCACCTTCCATTTTGAATGAGAGTCTTGCTGGGTAGAGTATTCTTGGTTGTAGGCCTTTGTTTTTCATTGCTTGGAATATTTTTTGCCATTCCCTTCTGGCTTTTAGTGTTTCTGCTGAGAAATCTGGTGATAGCCTTATTGGAGCTCCCTTGCATGTTATTAGTTTTTTCTCTCTTGCTGCTTTTAGGATTCTCTCTTTGTCTTTGAATGTTGGCATTTTAATTATGATGTGTCTTGAAGTGGGCCTCTTGGAGTTCATCTTCATTGGAACCCTCTGTGCTTCCTGGACTTGCATGACTCTTTCTCTCCTCGTGTTAGGGAAGTTTCCTGTCATTAGTTTTTCAAAGAGGTTTTCTATCCCTTGCTCTTCTTCTTCTCCTTCTGGAATTCCTATGATACAGATATTATTACATTTCATGTTGTTCTGCAGCTGTCTTAGAGCCTCTTCAGTCTTGTTCAATCTTTTTTCATTTTGTTGCACTGTCTGGGAGTTTTTGTCTACATTGTCTTCCAGCTCGCTGATCCGATCTTCTGCTTCCTTCTACTGTGTTCTTCAATTCAGAGATCGTATTCTTCATTTCCTCTTGGCTCTTATTGATAGCTTCTATGTCCTTTTTCATGCTGGTGTAATTCTCAATAAGTTCCTTGTAGTTTTTCTGGAGTTCCTGGTAGTTTCTGCTGAGCTCATTGAGCTTCTCCATAATCTATATCTGATAGTTTGCTCCCCTCTATTTCATTTAGCCCTCTTTCTGGGGATTCTACCTTTCCTTTCGATGGGGGGTTGTTTCTCTGTCTCCCCATTTTTGTGACTACTATTGTTTGTTGGTGCTTCTTAGAATGATCTGCACTTCCTGGATCTGCCCCTGGTGGCATCAAATCCTGTACCAGTCTGGGCCTAGGCAGCCTGTTGGAGACTTCCAGGGATCTACTGCCTTTGTCTGTCTTCTTTAGTTGTTAATCTATTCAATCTGTGATTAGCCATCAGGCTTAAGGACTGTGGGTGTGGCAGCTTAATTCCTGTAGGCAGGGCTTTTGCTTCCCCTGAGGCTGAAGCCACTTGGAGGGGAATGGTCTGCCTGCAGTACTGGGGATGAGTCAGCACTGGGACCCAGTTGGCTGTTTCCCCAGTTCTCCCCTCAAAGCCACCACACCAAACTCTCCCCAAGATTCTACAGTCCTCTCTGCCTTCCCTCTGCTTGAGCCCAGGGTAAGTGGGAGCAAAATATTTTTGTATGTGATCTGCCTAAGAGCTCTTTTTCTCCAGCTGTTTCTTTCCAGCTAGCAAGAAACCCTGTGGCTTTTCACTTTTCTCAGCTGGATACTATTTTACTTTCCACTCTGTTGCTGTAGGCTGGGAAGCTCAGCTGGGGGTTTAGACCCTGCCCTTCTCAGGGGGAACCCCCAGCTGCTGAGCTGTTTCTCAGTCCCTTCGGCTGCCACCCGTGTGAGCCCAGCCAGCCCTTCCACATCTCCACACTTCCTACTGGTCACGTTGTGATGTAGAGGCCTTTTCTGTCTCTCCGTGGTTATAAGACTTCTCTCCAGCTAGTGTTCGGTTTGTTATTCCAGATGAGTTCTCCAAAATTAAGTGTAAATCCAGACTAGTTCTGGGAGGAGGTTAGTGTAACTTCCACTTACTCCTCCACCATCCTGTTTCTCCAATTATTACTCTTTTCATTCTTCTGGCACCCATATGATGTAAATGTTGTTATACTTGGTCCCTTAAACTATACTTATCTTTATATTTCTTTATATTTTTGCTTTTCCTGTTTGATATTTTATGTTACCTTGTCTTCCAAAATGCTGATTCTCTGTTTCATCTAATCACCTGTTGATTCCCTCTAATGTAGTCTTTGTTCCAGTTATTAGAGTCTTCATGGGTTCTATCTCTTTAAGTTCTCATTATGTTCTCCTATTCTTTCTCTAAGTTCATTGAGCATTCTTATTACCAGTGTTTTGAACTTTGCATTCAGTACATTGCTTGTCTCCAGTTCATTCAGGTTTTTTTCTCTGGAATTTGTACTCTTCTTTCATTTGGGACATGTTTCTTCATTTTGGTTAACTTCCCTGTGTTTGGTTCTATGTATTAGGTAGATATGCTACATTTCCCTGTCTTGGCAGAATGGCCTTATGTTGTGGGTGTCCTGTGAGGGCCATTGGCACTGCCATCCTGTTCCTATGAGCTGAACATTCCAGGGATATCCCTTATGTGTGTTGTATATGCCCTCCAGTTTTAGCTGAGCCTTAATTGTTGGCACCTTAGTGAGTGGGATTGGTTCTCAGGCTGACTGGCTATGAGGATTGGCCATGACTACAGTGGGTGAGCTATTGTGCAGAGTTGACTCCATGGTGGGTTTTGCTCTTGTTGAGTTCTTGTGCCTGCAGAGTCCACTGTTTGGGTGTTTCATTTATGGAACCTATTGGGTGGTAATTTGGAATGGTCTGAAGCAGCCACCAAGTGTGTCGGTTCTGGGGCCCTCTTAGGAAGGGCTTTGTTGCATGTCGGCTGCTGCTTGTGCCTATAATGGGGCTCCCTGTTAGAAGCTAAATGTGATCTTGGTTGGTAGTTGCCTGTACTGGACTTGGAGGCACCTGGGAGAGGCTCTGCTATTACCTGAGGCTGGCTGCCACTGATTTTGGGCTTTGTCCACTTAGCAAGAGGTACAAGGCATAGTGAGCCTATCCATTGGTTTTTAGGGGCTTGTGAACCTTTAACAGATTTTAGGAAAGTTTTCAGCATGGGCTGATGCCAGCATGTAACAACTGCTGAAAGAGGTTCATGAAGGGCACATGAGTTGTACGAAGAGAGGTATAAGGCAATCACCAGAGTAAGTCAAGCAACATTATCCAGGTTAAAGAAGACTCAGCTTCAGTACCTGAGATTGCCTGCTGGCTGTGTGATGGGGAGGACTCAACCTAAGAACAATAGCACTTGAGTCTAGGAGAAAGCTACCTCTCCAGCTCCTTCTCTGTAGCCAAATAATTCAGTACCCCCTCATGTGTCCCTGGAGCTTTTTTGAGCTGCTGTCCCTTCTCTGGAACTTAGAGTGTTTGTGCTCCAGCTATCTAACAGGACACCTGTGTCTACAGCAACTCTTCATCTCACCCAGATTGAGACCCCACTGATTCTCACAGCCAGATGTTGTTAGAACTCTTCCCAAGACCGGTGCTATAAGCTGAGGAGCCATGTATAGGACTAGAAACCCTTGCTCCTAAGGGGACCCTCTGTAGCCAAGATGTCCCTTTCAACTCTCAAGCACTGCATGTGGGTGTGGGACCATACCGTTTTACGTCCCCACCCTCCCTACTAGTCTGTAAGTGGTTTCTTCTTTATATCCTTAGTTATGAGTTTTGTTCAACTTGTCTTCAGGGGTTTAGCAAGGGTCATTGTTCTATAATTTTTATTTGATTGTGAGAGGAAGCAAGCACAGACTTTACTCATTCTACCATCTTGACCAGAGATCCCTCCCCCTTTTATTATTTTTATTTTAGAGAGAGGGGAAGGGAGAGTTAAAGAAATATTGAATGCCTTCTGCAAGCTCCCTGACCAGCTGTCAAGAGCAACCTCCACTTTGTATTTTTGATAAGTTGAGTCTTCTCTCTTTTTTCCTTCATGATTTGGGCCAAAGGTCTGCTTTGTGAATTTTTTCAAAGGTCTTTGGTCCATTTCTTCTATTATCTTTTGTTCTCTATTTTATTTTTTTTTCTCTCCAATTTTTATAATTTCCTTTCTTCTACTTACTCTGAGCTTTGTTTTTATTTTATTTTTCAATTAGTTTCTTTCACTATTATTCTGTATTGGTTTCAGCTATATAGCATAGTGATAAGACAATCATATACTTTACAAACTGTGGTTGCCTCTCACTCACGCCCCGAACTGGGTACCTGACTTGCGACCTAGTCATGTGCCCTGACTGGGAATCGTACCAGCGACACTTAGTTCGCAGGCCAACGCTCAATCCACTGAGCCACACATCAGAGAAGGAAAACTCTGACTCCAAAAAACCTCCGCTGCCTTGCGGCATACCTCTTCAGGGGAAAGGCTAAGGGAGTAAACCCCGACAGAAAATCCGGAGCCGGAGTCCCCAAGGCGGTTTGACGTTGTAGTCAACACCGGCAACTCCTGCGGCGCACCTGAAGCCAAGCTGTATTGACTCCGTCTTTCCCTTGGACCCTTCAGCTGCGAAGAGAGGGGGGGTCTGCTGCATGGGCAACAGCAGACCCTCCATATCACCCTGCCCAGGCTCTGTAGCTTCAGCTTCACTGGAGAGGACACTCCAGCGTCATCGCAAGATGTCGATTCAACACGGGAGGAGACAGATACCGTGTCACTCCCGAGTCGGACTGCACAGCCATTCTCGGCGGTGCAGATAGACTCTTAAGAAGCTACACCATCGTCTCTCGAGACGGACGGCTGCCGACTCGACTCGATACTTTACAAAGTAACCCTGCCTATAATTCAAGAACCTACCTAGCACCATAGTTAGTTACTATAATATTATTGACTAAATTCCCTGTGCTATACTTCACATCCCATGTCTAATTTGTAACTACCAATTTGTACTTCTTATTCCCTTCACCTCTTTTACCCAATGCCCCTTTTCCTCTCTCAACCATCAGTCTTCTCTGTATATGAGCCTTTTAAAATTTTGTTCATGTATTTTGCTCTTCAGATTCCACATATAAGAGAAATCACATGGTATTTTTCTTTCTCTTTCTGACTCTTTTTATTTACCATAATACCATCTATATCCATTGATACTGTCACAAATGCTAAGATTTCATTCTTTTTGTTTTTGAGACTAAGCTCCTCTTTTTCTGTTTCTTTAGGTTGTATGTTAGATTGTTCATTTGAGATTTTTCTTGTTTCTTGAGGTAGATCTGTAATGCTATAAACTTCCCTTCTTAATACTACTCTAAATAAAAAACTTTTTGGTATGTCATATTTTCATTTTTCTCTATAAATCTTTTGATCTCTTATTTCTTCTTTGATGCAAGAACTGTTTGCTAGCATGTTTTTTAATCTCTGGATATGTGTGATTTCTCCAGCCTTCTTCTTATTGCTGATTTCCAGTTTCATACTGTTATAGTCAGAAAATATGCTTGGTATGATTTCAGTCTTCTTACATTTACTGAGACTGGGGATGTTGCTTCTTCCCCTCCTACCCCCTGGTCCACAATATGAGAACCTCAACTCAACTCCTCCACCACTATCATGTCATCTGGTGCCAAGACAAGTGCCAAAATGCATCTGTGGCCACCATCTCTATACTTCCCCTACTCATTCCAATATGCCCACCTTCATATGTACTGATACCTGGATCTCTCAGATGTATCTGTGTGTTAAGCAAAGGATCTTTGTTGAGTTTTAGTTGTCTGACTTATAAATTTAAGGGGAGATTCAATGGGTCTTCTTATACCACCTTGATGCTGATGTTCTAGCATTAGAATCCTTTGTAGAGTATGACTTTATAAATGATAGTCTCTTGAATAGAAAAGGAACAAATATATATCTAGATATACTGAAACAAATATATATCTAACTAGATATACTGTTAATTAACTTTTTGAAAATGGGTTTAAGACCATGCTATATAAAAACACTGTCTCACAAATTATTTTCACAGCTTAAAACACTCCAGATATAAACTGCATACAGTTAACTAACTAGGCTATTTGTGAGAATGATGAAATTTTTTATTCTTTTATGTATTATAGCACATCTTAAAATTCTCATGTAGTCTATTTAAAATTAGTAATCCTGACCACTGACAAAGTTCTTGCATTATATATTGTTAACTTAAATCTGAGTTGATAATATTTTACAAAGATATTTACTTAAGGCATTAATTGGGCATCATTCATTGGGACTGCATTATATAAATAACTATGGTACTTCCTGGTAATAGTAATTAATTATCACAGGCAGATCAAAATTTTGCTTAATGAATTTGATTCACAGACTGTAGTCTGCTATATTACATACAGATTACATCATTTAATAATGTATAATGCAGAAGAGATGTTTGAAATTATTCACTAAAAGCTTTTAAAACTTTTTGAGTGACACTGAAACATATATATGTTTTAATTATCTTTTGTAAAAATATTTTTAATATGCTTTATTGATTATGCTGTTATAGTTGTCCCAATTTCTTTTTCCTTTGTTCCCCTCCACCCAGTGACATCCCTCCCTCCAGTTGTCTGCCCCCCTAGTCCATGCCCATTGGTTGTGCATATTGTTCTTCTCAATATCTTCCTGTCTACTCCACTCCCTCCTACTATGCTTCTTAATTACTGTACCATCTCCCTCCCTTTTCCCCCTTCCACCTCCCAGCTAACCTCCCCACAATATGCTCCCCATACCTATAATTCTTTTCACACTCTTGTTGCCTACTTAGTTTGCTTTTGTTTCAGTTCTCTAGCTTCTGTTGTTGGTTGTTGTGGTACAGTTTTCATCTTAATGTTCATAGTTTCAATCCTCTTTCTCCTAAACAAGTCCCTTTAGCATTTCATATAACAGTGGTTTGGATCTGATGAACTCCTTCAGTTTTACTTTGTCCTGGAAGCACTTTCTCTACCCTACTATTATGAATGACAGCTTCACTGGATAGAGTAATTGTGGTGGTAGGTTTTTGCTTTTCATTACCTCGAATATTTCTTGCCAGTCCCTTCTTGCCTGCAAAGTTTCTTTTGAGGAATTAGCTGACAGTCTTATTGGGATGCCTTTGTATGTAATTCTCTTCTTCTCTCTTGCTGCTTTTAAGATTCTCTCTTTATCCTTAATTTTTGACATTTTGATTATAATGTGTCTTGGTGTGGTTCTCCCTGGGTCCAGTTATTTTGGAACTCTCTGTGCTTCCTGGACCTGTAAGTCTATTTCCTTCCCCAAGTTAAGGAAGTTCTGCTTCATTATTTTTTTACATAATTTTTCAATTTCTAGTTCTTCTTCTTCACCTTCTGGCAACCCTATGATTCGGATGTTGGCTCACTTATAGCTGTCCTATAAGTTTCTGACCCTCTCCTCATTTTCCTCACTTCTCGTTTCCTCTTTCTGCACTGGTTGACTGTTTGTTCCTTCCTTATGTGCTGATTTGTTGATTTGATCCCTGGTTTTATTGCCCTCACCACTAGTTTCATATGTGTTTTTGTTCATTTCAGCAAGACTAGCCTTCATTCCTTCGCTGTCTTGTTTAAGTTCTGCTGTTAGGTCGGTAAGCACTTTTATAAGCAAAGCTCTGAACTGTGCCTCAGAAAGATTTCCTATCTGCTGCTTCATTAGATTAGGAATTTGCTGTCTGTTCAGCTGCATCCCTGGGATCACTATCATGATCTGTGCCATCCTGAACAGTTTTGTGTTTACCTTTGCTTCCTGGGCAGGGCTGTTACGCCTCTTAGGCTATAGGGGGCGGAGCCCTTTGCACTCATCACAACCGGGCATTTTCTGCAGGGGTGGGAGTCCAAGATGAATTCCTGCCACTCAATGTCCACTGAGAGACCAGGAGCCTCGTTCTCCATCCCCATACCCTCTAGGCCTCACAGTCCAAGGCAATGGGGGTCTGCCTTCCCTAGCTTTGGAATTATAAGCTGACAGGTCTGGTCTGCAGCCGGGGGTGCTCCCCAGGTGCTTCTCGCCTCCCATTAAACATGGGTATCTGTGGTTACCGCTGTCCTGCCATTGTCACTGCTGCTGCCGCGGACAGCACAGCTTGACCTCTCCTCCCCAGCTTCACCCCTCCTACCTGTCTGTATGAGCACCACTTAGTTATAACTTCATATGTTGGACTTCCATTTATTTTCTGGAACTTCTGGTTGCTGCTGGCTTTGTGGTAGTTGTATTTCTTCTTAGTTGTGGCAGGAAACGGAGCATGTCAGTCTAGGCCTCCATCTTGGCTGGAAGTCGCAAAAATATTTTTATGTATGACTACATTTGGTAGTTATCAGTAGTGAGACTGAGCTTTGAAAATATTGTTTTCCCAAATAACAGCTGGCCCTTTTTATCAATTGTGACATTGTTTATCAGAAATGAAACAATGTCCCAAAATAAAGATTTTAAATAGTGGAGTTCAGACTATTTTGTAATGCATACTTAAAAGTTGTCTATTAAAACTATATAGCTACTTTTAACTTTATGGTGAGAATCATTTTATACCAGATACCATTCTGCTTCTTATATTTTCCACTTAAAATATATATTATGAAGAATGTTTGGGGCAGGCACAATTCCACTGAAAACCAAATAAAGTAGTGTCTTTGAATTACAGTGAAATCATGTATGGTAGACATGCATATATACACTTAGTCACACACACACTTATTATTTCAGCTAATGAACTTTAGTGTTGCCCCACTGTGTACTTGCCTTAGGTATTCAGCCATTGAGGTCTTTTCTAAATGCTCTTTCTTATCTCTGTCAAATATTCATTGCTGTTAGAGATTTTTCTTAATATATTTTAAATTTAATGGTTGTAGGTGTTTCCCAAGTTCATAAATAATGGAGTTCCTGTTTCTCATTTTTCTTGTGTCTTGTTTGGTAATGACTTAAAATATTATAATAGAAAGTTATTGAACTGCCATGCAATGTGTTAATAAATAATATGGTGAATGAAAAAAATATTGTATCAAGCAAAGACTTTATTCAAGGTTATTGTAACAGAAAAGAGTGGACAGGATGCAGTTTAAACCCAACTCCCTGATGAAAGGGATCTTAAAGGCTGGGGTGAACTACTAGACAAATATTAGAGAACATTAGGGAGTAAGTTAATCAGTGGATTATGTCAAACACATAGAATTAGTCCCAAATTGGAATAGAATTAGTCCCAAATTGGAAAATACTGAATATTTTCCTCTGGGATTAGGCCGTCTGTGTTGGCTAATTGGCACCCAATGAAGTTAGACTCTTACCCTCCCAACAGAGATTGGGAGATAAGGAAGCTATGTTCCTTGATGATTATATTGTAAAGCCATGGCTCCCAGGTACTTGAGAGAGACATTCCTGGGTTATAAAACTG
Organism: Furipterus horrens; assembly: GCF_987537825.1. Classification (NCBI taxonomy): domain Eukaryota; kingdom Metazoa; phylum Chordata; class Mammalia; order Chiroptera; family Furipteridae; genus Furipterus; species Furipterus horrens. The sequence goes on along the minus strand of NW_028327173.1, from coordinate 131,938,114 downwards.
GCACAGACCTTTAAGAAGATTCAGGAAGTCTGTATAAAGTTTAGTTATGTTTATGGAAAATATTAACATTGTCTTTATCAACATGTAAGACTGAATTAAATTCTAGAAAAAAAAAAAAGATCTGTCCATAGTTCTGTGCATAGTTATCTTTCAGAACATCACTGTACTAAGATCCTATTTGTTTTCATGTATCCAGTGTTGTAAACCACTAGTTTTAATAATAAAAGTAAATAAAAATAAATAACACTTCTTGAAAAAGGATCTATTTCAGCACTATATAATATAATTTGAAACTAAGATCTAAACTTGGCTTTTTAGTATAGGGAAAAAGATTTCAATTTTTTACTTCCTAATCCAAGAAAAAATTATTAAATAATTAACATTTCTACATTTCAATTTATATTTGGTCAGATTTAAATAAAATCTTAATATAGCACATCCTCAAATACCATTTTGTTCATCATTATTTCATCATAGTGCTGAACTGCCATAAGAATCTAACTCTTGTTAACTCCATTAGCCTATAGTAAAACTGGTTTCATTATGTGTCACTTCACTACAGTTTCAAGAACCTACCAACAATGTTCAGTGAGGACTTACTATACCATACAAGCATACATTATGTTATATGCTCAGTCAGGATAGGCAGATTATTCTGCAGTAACAGTACAAAACAGGTACTTAATAATTCTAAAATACAAAAATTTCACACTTATCCTTTAAATGTTGGCTGAGGCTCTAACATGTCATCCTCATCCCTAAATCCACCTAGAACATTATAAAAGAGGAAAAGAGAAAGTATTAAATTGCTTACCAAATTTTAAACACCTGAATATCCCTTTCACATGTATTTCATTGACTGAAATCATCCATAATATCTTACTTCAAAGGATGAGGTCCCATTTAGTGCCTGGAAAGCAGAGAGAGTGAATTATATCCTATAAAGCATTAGTGACTATGACAGTCCAGCTACTGGCCACTAAATATTTTCATCATGCTGCATTGTAAACATTCAAAAAGACAACTTCTCCTCACTTATAGGTTGTGTGATGCAGGATTTTGATTTGGCCAGCGAAATTTAAGAAGTCATATTGTATGCCCTTTCCTTGAGTAAACATTAATATCCTCTTACCATTGATTCAAAGTGAATTCATAACCAGCCTAAATTTATGAGTGACTAAGACAAAAGCCTCGAGCTCCCATATGCTAGGTATACAACATGACTATATCTTTTGATGGAATATACCAATTTTATAAAATAAGATGGTAAGATATGGGTTTCATTTTACTTTGGCTAAACATTGGCCATTCAGGCTAGTACTTTAGCTTATAGCATAGTTCAGTAAAAATACAGAAATGTTTATATACCAGTACTCTGCAGCTATTTATTCTTTACAAATCTGTCTTCTACAGTTTTGAAATCTATTACTCTTACTTACTATTTCTTATTCATCTATTTAGCTACTTGAGAAAGGACCTAGCAGAAAAGAGAATCAAAGTTTATGCACAGTGTTATTTCCACAAAGTTTCTATTCAAATTTTTACAATATTTGATTTTATCAAAGATCTCACTGGGGAGTTTTTTTCTAGGCACCTAGGTGAGTAAACTAATCAGACTAGAGGCAGAACAGAGTGTAGTCCTGTTTCTAACTGGTCTGGTGAATAAGGATTACTTAGCCATGAGCTGACATTACCTACTTTAGTCTTTTATCTGGTGAACATTTAACTCTAGGTCTTCAGGAGAATGAAATACTGTACGGCAATGAAAAATTATATAGGCTTCTGGTCAAGATGGCAAAGTAGGTAAATGCTGAGATTGCCTCCCGCCTCATGACCACATCAAAATTACAACTAAATTATAGAACAATCATTGAGAACCACCTGAAGACTATGTGAACAGGAGTCCTATAAGTAAGGATATAAAGAAGCCATGATGAGACTGGGAGGAGGGGTGAAGATACATAATGGGCAGGTCCCACACCTATGTTCTGATGATTAAGAATTGGGAGGGATATCTAGATTGTGGCAATCCCTTGGAAAGAAGAGTACCCATAACATCTAGCTATTAAAAAGCAATGGGGGTTACATATCAGTGAGACAGAGGGCTTCTGGAGTCCCAGGCATCACTCTTGAGGGTCCTGCACAGAGGAAGCAGCTTGAAAAGCACAAGGGCTATATGGGGAGGAACTAAGTTGACTAGCTTCAGGAAGTGGCTAGAGGAGCAGGTCTCTCTAGGGACAAAAGTGCTGGCAGGTGCCATTGTTCCTTTGTTGAGCACTCTCCCACCAAACCAGCCTGGCGCAGTCTGGCACCAAATCTGAGCTAGCTCTCCATTGACTTGGATAAGACCATTAGCTTCCTATTGGTGGTTTCTTGAGATCCTGCCTTTAATTTTCCCAAAATCTCGCAAAGGCCCACAAACCTCAGACAAGAAGTAGCTGGCCTCAGCATGCTCTTGTTAAAGAGAGTATCTCAAAAATAGCAAGAGAAAATTAATTATGAACAAAGAAGCTCCCATTAGATTATCAGCTGATATTTCAACAGAAACGTTGCAGGATGAGAGTGGCACAAAATATTCAAAGTGATGAAAAGCAAGGACCTACAACCAATATTATTCTATCCAGCGAGGCTCTCATTTAGAATTAAAAGATAAGTGTTTTCCATAAAAAACAAACAGCGAATGAAGTTTATCACCAATAACCCAGTATTATGAGAAATGTTAAAAGGATTTATTTAAGTAGAAAGGAAAAGATAAAAATAGGAATTATATAGGGAACAAAAAACTCTCACTGACAAAGGTGAACATATAATAAAAGCAGTACAAATGCTAAAAGACAGAAATAGGAAGATTGTATACAGTTACAATAAACTAAGAGATACAAACACAAAAAAGAAGTAAAAAAGAATGACAAAAACATAAACATGGAAGCAGGTGAGTAAAAATGGTAGTGATTTTTAGAATATGCTTGAACTTAAGCAACCACCAACTTAAAATAGAGTGCTATAAACATAGCTTGGTCTATCTGAAGCACATGATAACCACAATCAATATATAAAAATAAGTAATCCAAACATAACATATAAAAAGTCATCAACAGAGAAGAGAGTAGGAGAATGAGAAAGGAACAAAGAACTACAAAAACAATCAGGAAACAATAAAATGGTTATGCCTACATACCTATCAATAATTACATAGATGTAAATGGATTAAGTGCTCCAATCAAAAGGCATAGGGTGGCTGAATGGATAAAAAACAAGGTCCATACATGCAACAAAACCTCTTTAGTTTGCACACATAGACTGAAAATAAAGGGATTATATTTCATGCAAACAGAAACAAAAACAGCTGGGATTGTAATACTTATATCAGACAAAATAAATTTTAAAACAAGGCTGTAACAAGAGACAAAGAAAGGCATTTTGTAATAATAAAGGGATCAAACAAAGAAGAAGACATTACTCTCATAAGCATCTATGCATCCAAGATAGAAGCACCTAAGTAGATAAAGCCATTATTGACAAACATAGAGGGAGAGTTGGACAGTAATACAATAAGAAGAGGGGACTTTAACATCAAATTGACATCAATAAACATAAGAAACACATAGACAGAAAATCAAGAAGGAAACAATAGCCTTAAGTGACACATTTGACTAAATGGAAAGATATGCTGTGCTCATGGATAGGGAGAATTAACATCTTAAAAATGCCCATACTACCCAAAGGAATCTAAAGATCCAATGCAATACCTATCAAGAAAACAATGGCATTTTTACAGCACTAGAACAAATAATCCTAAAATTTATATAAAATCACAGAAGATCTTAAAAACCAAAACAATCTTGAAAAAGAATAGAGTTGGAGGTATCACACTACCTGATAGCAAACTATACTACAAGGCAATAGTAATCAAAACTGCATGGTACTGGGATTAAAAACAGACACATAGATCAGAAGAACATAATGCAGAGCCCTGAAATAAACTCATTCCTATACAGTTGATTAATCTATGACAATGGAGGTAAGGATATACAATGGGGTGAAGACAGTTTCTTCAATAAATGTTTGGAAAACTGGGCAAATCCATGCAAAAAAATGAACTGGATCACTTTCTCATATCATATACAAGAATAAACTTAAAGTAGATTAAAGACTTAAATGTAAGCCTCATAATTATGAAACTCCTAGAAGAAAACATAGGCAATAAACTCATTGGCATTGCTCTTAGTAATATTTTTTTGAATATCGCTTCATGGGCAAGAGAAACAAACAAATTAAACAAATGGGCCTATATCAAACTAAAGTTTTTAAAGTGAAGGAAACCATAATCAAAATGAAAAGAAAACCTACTGCATAGTAGATATTCGCCAATGATACATTCAAGAAGGTGTTAATACCCAAAATATATAACAACCCATACAACTTAACACCAAAAACACCAAACAATCTGATTAAAAAATGACCCGACAACCTAAATAGAAATTTCTCCAAACAGGACATTCAGATCACCAGTAGAGATATGAGAAGATTCCACATTACTAATCATCAGGAAAATGCGCTCCTCATTCTGAAATGAAGCCTTCTCCCTTATTACACCACCTGAGTATAACTGCGATTCCAGAATGCCAGTTCATCCAATTTTATTTAGACATTTAATATTTATTCCCTACAATACTTTTAGATTTTAACAATTCAAAATGTCCTCCGTTGAAGTAGCTTTAAAATCTTGGCCACCCATCTCAAAACATGTTCATGCACTTGTCTATGTCCTCTTAAGTGTGGTGCCCAGAATGAGAAATGATACTCCAGATGATTATGCACAAAACAGAACTACAATATTCCTCACTCATTGTGGGTATTATGTTCTAGATCCCTGCAAAGTAGGAATCTTACATTTATTTTAGAATTTATATATATTTTAAGGCTTTATAAACCCTCTCACACACTTATAAACCATTCCCAGTCCCTTATTAACCTTTCCCACTCCCTTATTAACCTTTTCCACACTTTTATAAACACTGATTATGTTTTTAAACCTATCCTACACTCTTAAACCTACGTAACTTTAACAACATATGTATACAGTACCGCAAAATCCCGCGATATAGAGAAAAATCCATGATAAATAATTAAATATAATATTTTTTAAAATCCTGTGATACAGTGAGGCCACAATAAGTGAACTGTGATATAGAGAGGGACTACTGTATTTCTTTCTTTATTCTGAACATTACATTTCCATTAACAAAACCTAATAATGACTTAGCTGTCTTTTGAAATCCATGCCACTGTTGACTCTCATTGAAATAATGGTTATTGAAACTTCTAGCAAGTTTATTAATGGAAAGTAGTTAAATCCGACTTCAAGAAGGCAGAAATTTTAAGCTTAAGAAAAATGAGTAAGAATAATAAGGGAATTTCTCAGAAGATCAGACAACCAACTGTGAGTAATCCTGACAATGTTATTTTAAAAAAGAAAAGGAGGGAGGGTAACTTCAAAGACAATAGATACATTAATAGCTTTTTCCTGACATTACAGAAAGGAAGGGTACATGTAGAATTCTGGGTAAGATAACAATAAAAGCACATTCTCTTCTTTTGATTAGTATTAACATGCTATATGTTTATTATACCTTTACTTTTATCAATAAGAATTCTTAATTCATTTTTTGCTGCTTTTTGTAAAGAACCTGCTTATCCAGTCTGAGAATATCTGTGTTGCATTTAGATCACTAATATTTACAGTGCTATTACAATAGTCAGATTAACTTCTACCATCTAGTAACTGTTTTCTATTTGTTTTATTTCTTGTTTCTTTTTTCACTTTTTTTATAATTTTAATTAAGAATTTAATATGATTCAATTGTATCTGCCCTTTTAGCATGCCATTTATGCTTATATTTGTTTCTTTTGAGTTTACAATGTGCATTTTAAATTATTTAAGTCCACCTTCAAACACACTTTATGATTTCATATATACTATATGTACTTGAAGCCCTGGCTGGTTTAGCTCAGTGGATTGAGCGTCGGCCTGCGAGCTAAGTGTCGCTGGTTCGATCTTCCAGTCAGGGTACATCAGAGAAGGAAAACTCTGACTCCAAAAAACCTCCGCTGCCTTGCGGCATACCTCTTCAGGGGAAAGGCTAAGGGAGTAAACCCCGACAGAAAATCCGGAGCCGGAGTCCCTAAGGCGGTTTGACGTTGTAGTCAACACCGGCAACTCCTGCGGCGCACCTGAACCCAAGCTGTATCGACTCCGTCTTTCCCTTGGACCCTTCAGCTGCGAAGAGAGGGGGGGTCTGCTGCATGGGCAACAGCAGACCCTCCATATCACCCTGCCCAGGCTCTGTAGCTTCAGCGTCATCACAAGATGTCGATTCAACACGGGAGGAGACAGATACCATGTCACTCCCGAGTCGGACTGCACAGCCATTCTCGGCGGTGCAGATAGACTCTTAGGAAGCTACACCATCGTCTCTCGAGACGGACGGCTGCCGACGAGATATGTACTTGAACAGAGTATCCTAATTCTACCCTTCTATCTCTTATGACATTGACATCACTCATTGAACTGCACTTATTCACACAATATAACACAATACATTGCAGCAATTATTGATTTAAATATATTTATACAAAATAAAGAATAAGAAAAATAAAATGCTGTATTTTGTCTTCATTTATTCTCGGACACTCTTTTCTTTATATAGATCCAAATTCCGGATTTGTGTAATTTTGCTTCTCCCTGAGGTACTTCTTTTATTATTACTTGTGGGTCAAGCTTGCTAGTGATTAATTGTTCCAATTTTTGTTTTTAAAAAGAGTATCTCTCTTCGTTTTTTGCAAGATAATTTCACTGGATACAGAATTCTAGGGTGTTTTATTTTTTTACTTTCAATACTTAACTATATCACTGGACTTTCTTCTTGCTTGCATGACTTCTGAAGAGAAGTCTGATGTAATTCTTAATTCTTATTTCCCTGTGGTTAAATTTTTATTTTGCCTTGGTTATCCACAAGATTCTCTCTTTGTTTCTCGTCTTATGAAATCTGAATATGATATGCTAAGTTGGTGTGTGTGTGTGCATGTGTGTGTATTTTGTATTTATTTCAAGCTCTTTTTACACGTTGGAGCTAAAAGTAGAGATTCATGTGTTCTGTTAACTCAATTTCAAGTGGGAATGATAAAAATAGTAAATGCTGCTATGTGCTAGGCATTAATAGATATAGATATATATGTATATGTATGTGTAAAGAGATTTATTTAAATCTTATAACTCAATTATATAGTGATTACCCCCATTTCACAAATATAAAAAATAAAGCCCAAAGAGAGAGGTTCAGCGACTTGCCCAAGTCCACAAAGTTAAATAACTGACAGAGACTGAATTCAAATGTAGGCAGTCAAATATTATAATTGGTGCTGTATAATCACTGTTTTATTGCCTATACAAATACACAAGCAGTTTCTAGTTCTACACCAGAACTAGAAACTGTGCCTGAGTAGCAGTCACAAGTCAGACTTCTAAGGAATTATTGGCACAGTTGGTACATCTGAGATTCACTCAAGCACCAGAAAATGGGTTAATGTGTGACCATCCTTGATAGGTGCCCTCCCCACTCCTGAAGGGCTAAGAAACAACCTTATCACAAGAGTTATAAAACCCAGAGTCAAAAAAGCATGCAACAAACCTCTTAATGCCTTTACTAATTTACTATCCAAGCCCAAACTTTGCTTAGCGTCCTTTCTAATGAGCACTAACATTTTTGGTCTGCCAACTTCTCACAAAGTTATTGTTTCATTGCCCAAAAAAGCATAAAAAGTGCCTACTTTAATCACTTCTCTGAGCCTCGTTTATGATCTGAGCATCATACTGTGATTTTCCCACATGCACGTATTAAATTCCTTGTTTTTTTTTTCCTCCTGCTAATCTAGATTGCATCCATTTTATTATTTTATAGTTAGTCTAGTCAAAAGAACTAAGGAAAGATATAATGGGGAAATTTTTCCTGTTCCCCAAGAAGCTCATGCGTTTAAAACACACATAAATGATTAAATCAATTTAATAGGACACATCACATATTCTCAGCAAGAAGCCAGAGAATATCATCTAAATATAACATTTCAAGAAATTGGATATAAATTAAACCAGAGTGAAATGTGGAATAATCAGGTGAGGAGAATAAGGAACCTGCTTGAAAATGAGTGTTGGGACTAAGGGTAAAACTCAAGGACCACACTAAAGGATTTTCACAGTAGAGTTTAGGTAACAGTGCTGACGCGGGTAGAGCGGAAGTCAAAATCTAGGTTTCTGAAATCCAGGTTGTACTCCAAACCTGTGTGCCTTATGGGCAGGGTCTTATCATCCCAGAGGGCTGATGCCCAGAGCATGTTTTTCTAACTCCCATGAAATTGGTTTTGCTGCAATTTCCTAAGATAATGACATAGCCCAAGACCTACAAATCAGGATGTAGGTAGCTGCACAGTATGGGAAAGGCAGGGAGTGGGATACAAATATTGGGTCTGTTGAAATCTTTTGCAACTGAATCTTTAACAGTTGTTCTAAGCACACTGGTTTGAGTAGATTCTGAGCCCTGCTCTACAGTGTACTTACATTTTTCCACATATGTACTATAAACAACATTCATGTTAATATTTGGCCTTCCCGTGAATGAATGTAGTCTGTTAAGGGCAATATCACATTATTAACTTTAGGCTTCTATGGTAATCTTGGAAGACAAAATAACTTGGAAGACTTCTCTAGGCCTGCACATCCTACTTAGTACAGACTACAAAATCCATAAACAGATTGAAAATTTTTAGAAGGTTGCCTTCTTTTCCTTATGCCTGTGCAAGATTAAGTTTCTTTGACAAAATCCACATCAATGCCAAATGCTATGCAATCACAAACCTTTTCCTACAGAGGCAACAGGCTGATTTAGGAGTTTAAAAAGAGGGCCCAATATGTGAGATCCTAACAAATATCTGTTTTTTGTACCTAAGCAGTTAATATCCAAAATTTATAAAGAACTCATAACTCAACACCAAAAAAAAAAAATCCAATTTAAAAATGGGCAGAGGACATAAAAATGGCCAATAGACATATGAAAAGATGCTCAATGTTACTAATTGTAATTGTCAGAAAAATGCAAATTAAAATGACAATGAAATATCATCTCGCACCTCTCAGATGGCTATCATTAATACATCAGTAAACAACAAGTGGTGGAGAGGATGTGAAGAAAAGGTTGGAATGCAGACTGGTGCAGCCACTGTGAAAAACAGTATAGAGGTTCCTCAAAAAGTTAAAAATTGGGGGAGGGGTGACATCAGAGGAATCACAGCATGAGAAATCCCTTTTGTTTCTCTCCTTGAAGTTTCAACAATTTGAACAGCTATAATGCAGCAGAGGATTCCTTACTCAATGCACAGACACGTCTGAGAGATCCATACATAGAAACATCTAAAGGTGGGCAACGTAGGGAGGTGGGAAGAGAAAAGAGCTGAGATGGGCCACAGAGGCCCCCTTATAGCTCAGAGCTCAGAGCCTGGGAACTCACTGAGGGGAGGAATCTAGTTGCTGCTGGCACTCCCCTGGGCCAGGAGAACACAGAGATTCAGTGAGCATTCCTTCAGGAATGGGCCCAGCGACCTGTGCAGGGAGGAAGCACCGATCTGTAGCCACGGTTGTCTGGCAATCTGCATCCCTGACAGAAATAAAGCCATGAGCCTGGCTGCCTCCCGTCACCCTCCCACAGCTAGCAGCGGGCTCCAGAAGCTATAGCAATGAGTTTTAGGTTGAAGAGCACATTATCTGCAAACCCAAAAACTAGTACTACAGAAATAGTTTTTCACTGAGTGATAGGGGCACTCTGCAGCTAATTCCCGGGGTTGGCTGGAGACACAGAGGAGACATCACAGAGGTCTGCCAGTTGCCATTCCTGGGAGATCAAACCAACAAAGGAAGTGGACAAATTCTCCCAGCTCACTCCATCTCCCACATATTGCAGCTGCACTGCTGGCAGCGCTTTCGGCTCCAGGAGACAGCACTGGGATTTCACAGACTTGGAACCTCATTGTCCACAGAGGAGATGCCCACCTTCCATAGGAACATAGGCCATTTCATAAAACCATGCAGAGATTTAGAAAGCCAGAAGAGTACAAAATAAAAAAATTAGGTGATTCAGCGCCACCTACTGGAAAACAATAGAAAGACCTCATCAATCTGCTAGCGAAGTGCCACTCACATATAAAATACCTACACAGAGAATGAATTCATCAAATATCATGAATAACTAGTAAAACGAGGCAGCTCAGAAAGAAAATGGAAAATCTCCATAAAGTAAATTTAAATATATGGAAATATGTTACTTAAATGACAGAGAATTAAAGGCTCCAATTCTGAAAATACTCAACAAAATGCAAAAAAAAACACAAGTAGGTAGTTTAATGAATTCATAAACAAAGCAATAAACAAAACACATAATTTACCAAAGAGATTGAAACTTTTAAAAAGAAGCAAATAAAAGTTCTGTACATGAAGAACTCAGTAAAAGATAAAGAATAAATTAGCGAGTATAGAAAATAGAACTGACCAGATGGAGGAAAGAACTAGTGATATAGAAGATAAAAGTCTAGAAATGATGCAGAGGGAAGGAGAGAGAGAGACTTGAGCATTTAAAAAAATGAAAGAACTCTACAAGAGCTATCTGATTCCACCAGAAAGAGAAATACAAGAATAATAGGCATAGCAGAAGAAGAAGAGACGGAGAAGGAAATGAAAAGCCTATTCAAGCAAAAAGTTGATGAGAACTTCCAAAACCCGTGGAAAGAGTTGAATCCTCAAATTCAACACACAAACAAAACATCTAATCACCTTAATCTGAGAAGGCCTTTTCCATGGCACATTTTATTAAAATAGTCAAAAATTAATGACAAAGAAAGGCTTCTCAAGGCAGCCAGGAAAAAGAATAAAGTAACCTATAAAAGAAAGTCCATTAGGTTATTGGACTTCTCAGGAGAAACCCTACAAGCTAGAAAAGAATGGACCCAAATAATGAATTACTGAAAGAAGGAAATTACCAGCCAAGAATAACATATCCAGCAAAGTTATCCTTTAGATATAAGGGAGAAATAAAAAAAAAAAATTCAGTCATACAGAAGCCGAGGAAATATACAGTCAAAAGAGCTCCATTTCAGAAAATACTAAAGGGGGTTATTCTACATGAAACAAAGAATTACAGGTCCCAAAATTATGAGTAAGATAACAAACTCATAGCATAAATAGGAGTAATTTGGGGAGGAGGTAAAGGTCTGAATTTGCAAAGGGGGATGGAGATTAGATACATTCAAAAGAAAAAAAATAGTTTATATGAAACTTTTGTTTTCATAAACCTAATGGTAACCACACACAAAAATCACATTGCTTAAACAAATAGGAGACAGGAAATAAATATGGAATACCACCAAACAAAAACAACAGACAGAAACACACAAAGGAAAAGAACCAATGGAGGCACAAAGCTACCAGAAAACAAAGGATGAAATCTAAGGAGGCAATACTTCCTAACACATTTTATGAGATCAACATGACCCTGACACCAGACCCTGACAAGTACAATACAAGAAAAGAAAACTAAAGACCAATATCTGATAGATACAGATGCAAAGGCCTAACCAATATACTAGCAAATCAAATACAACAATACATTAAAAAATAATGAATCATGGTCATGTGGGATTCACTCAGGGGGCACAAGGATGGTTCAACATATGCAAATCAATCAATGTAATACAACACAGTAACAAAATAAAGGATAAAATTCATATGATCTTATCAATAGATGCATAAAAACATTCGATAAAATACAGCATTCATTTATAATAAAAACACTCAATAAAATGGGTGTAGAAAGAAAGTACCGCCACATAGTAAAGGCCATATATAAAAAACACACAGATAATATCATGCTCAATGCTGAAAAACTGAAAGCTTTTCTTCTAAGATCAGGAAAGAGATAAGGATGTCCACTCTCACCACTCTTATTCAACTCAGTACTGGAAGTCCTAGTCAGAGGATTCAGGCAAGAGAAAGAAATAAAAGGCACCTGGACTTGAAAACAGGAAGTAAAAGTGTCACTTTTTGCAGATGATATGATTTTGCTTATAGAAAACCCTAAAGACTCCACCAAAAAACTATGAGAAACAATAAACACAGTAAAGTTGCAGGATATAAAATCAATGTACAAAAATCACTGCTTTCCTGTATACTAATAATGAAATTTCATAAAAAGAAATAAAAAATATTCCTTTTGCAATTGCAAGAAAACAGATAAAATACCTAGGAATAAACATTTAAAAATATATGAAACACCTATATACTGAAAACTACAAAGCATCATTAAAAGACTTTAAAAAAAACACAATGAAATGGAGAGGTATTTTTTGTTTTAACTATGTTGCAAGAATCAACATAGTTAAAATGTCCATATTATCCAAAGCAATATGCAGTTTTTTGTTTTTTGTTGTTTTTTTTTTAACTGTGTGGTTGCCTCTCACTTGCGCCCACAACTGGGGACCTGACGTGCAACCTAGTAATGTGCCCTGACTGGGAATCGAACCAGCGACACTTGGCTCGCAGGCCGACGCTCAATCCACTGAGCCACAGCAGCCAAGGCGCAATATGCAGATTTATGCAATACCCACCAAAATTTCCATGACATTTTTTAAGGAACTAGAACAAATAAAATCATCAGATTTGCTTGGAACCACAAAAGACCCCAAATAGCCAAAGTGATCCGGAAAAAAAAAGAACAAAGCTCTAGGTATCACACTATCTAACTTAAAATTATACTACAAAGGGATGATAACAAAAACATTATATTATTGGCAGAAAAACAGACACACAGAACCAATGGAACAAAATGGAAAGTGTAGAAATAAAACCGCATGTATATGTACAAATAATTTTGGACAAAGGAGCCAAAAATATACAATGAAGAAAAGAAAGCCTTTTAAATAAATTATGGTGAAAAAATTTGAAAGCCACATGCAAAAGAACAAAATTAGACTACAGTTTACTCCCATATACAATAGTAACTCAAAATCCATCAAAGCTCTGAATACAAGATCTGAAACAATAAATTACATAGAAAAAACCATAGGTACTAGACTTATTGACTTAGTCTTAGAGAAGATATTATGCATTCAACCTCAAAGGCAAGGGAAGAAAAGACAAATATAAATGAATGGAACTGTATCAAACTAAAAAGCTTCTTGAGAGCCAAAGAAACTAACAACAACAAAAAGAGAACCAACCTAAAGAGAGAAGATAACAAAGCTGCAAATAACAGCTTTGACAAGGGTTTAATATCCAAAATATATATATAAAGAACTCATACAACTCAACACAAAACAACCACCCAATTAAAAAATGGACAGAGGACCTGAACAGACACTTTTCCTAAGACATACAAATGGCCAAAAAATATATGAAAACATGCTCATCTTCACTACCTATTAGGAAAATGAAAATCAAAACTATAATAAGATACCATCTCACACCTGCTAGAATGGCTATTATCAACAAGACAAGTAATAATGAGTGCTGCAGAGGTAGAGAAAAGGGAACCCTCATTCACTCTTGGTAGGAATTTAAACTGGTACAGTCACTATGGAAAACAGTATGTGGTTTCTCAAAAATTGTGAATAGAGTTACCATGTTATCCAGCAATCCCTCTTCTGGATATCTACCAAAAAAATTGGAATACATTAATTCATGAAGATATATGTACTCCTATATTCATTCCTGCATTATTCATGGTGGCCAAGACATGGAAACAACTGAACTGTCCTTCACTAGATGCTTGGTTAAAGATGTTGTACATATATACAATGGAATACTACTCAGCCACAGATAAGATGAAATACTGCCATTTGTGACAATATGGATGGTAGTTGAGAACATCAAGCTAAACTAAGTAAGTCAGACCGAAAAAGTTAATAACCATATGATTTCACTCATATGTGGGATATAAAACTGAAAGCAACAAATAAGAAATACAGACAAAGAAAAACTCATAGACACAGACAACAACATGTTAGTTACCAGAAGAAGGAGGTTTGAGGGTAGTAAAGGGTGAAGGGGATCAAATATATGATGACAAAGATTATTTAATTTTGGGTGGTAGATACACAATGCAACATACAGATCATGCATCACAGAAATATACACTTGAGACCTATATAATCTTAAACAATATCACTTCAATAAATTTAATGACAAACCTTAACCAGATCATTTTACATTTATAAATTTTACATTTAATTATCCAAAACAATTTTTAAAATTCTAATTCCTTAATATTTGTTAAAAGCATTGAATGCATGAAACTTTATATGAAAAAAAAAAAAAAGAAACAGCATTGTGACTCAGCAATTCCTCTCTGAGTATATATCCTAAGAAACCCAAAACACTAATTCAAAAGAATATATGTACCCCTATATTCATTACAGCATTATTTACAATAGCCGAGCTATGGAAGTGACCCAGGTGTGTAACAACAGACAAAGGGATAAAAAAACTCTGACACAAATAGACAATGGAACATTAGTGAGCCAAAGAAAAAGAAGGAAAGCTTATCATTTGCAACATCAGGGATGGACCTAGAAGGTATTATGTTAAGTGAAGTAAGTCAGAGAGAGATAAATATCCCATGATTTCACTTATTGATGGAATCTAAAGAGCAATATAAACAAACAAAATTATCAGCAAGACAAGTAGGAAACCCACTGTATGAGAAAACATTTTTTGCTAGTGATACTTCTGGCAAGGGTTTAATCTCCAAAATATACAAAGAACTAATACAATTCAACTCCAGGTAGACAAACAACCCAATTAAGAAATGGGCAAAAAACCTGAATAGACACTTCTCCAAAGAGGACATACAGAGCATCCATAAATATATGAAAAAAAATGCCCAATATCACTAATCAGAGAGATGCAAATTAAAACCTCAATGAGCTATCACCTTACACGTGTCAGAATGGCTACCATTAATAAGTATCAAATGTTGACAAGATTGTGGAGAAAAGGAAACCCTAATGCTCTGTTGGTGAGTAGGCAGATTGGGGCAGCCACTGTGAAAAATAATATGGAGTGTCCTTAAAAAACTAAAAATTGATCCAGTAACTCCATTTCTGGGAATATACCCCAAGGATCCCAAAACACCAATAGAAAAAATATACATATCTCTATGTTTATAGCAGTGCTATGTATAATAGCCAAGATTTGGAAACAGCCTAAGTGCCCATCAGTAGAGGAGTGGTTTAAAAAACTGTGGTACATGGAATACTATGCAGCAGTAAAAAAGAAGCAGCTCATACATTTTGCAATAGCATGAATGGACCTGGAGAAAATTATGCTGAGTGAATTAAAGCCAGTCAGAGAAAGAAAAATACTGTATGATCTCACTTATATGAAGAATCTAATGAACATAATAAATCAACAAACCAAATAGTAATAGAAGTTTAGATACATAAAGGAGACTAATAACTGCCAGAAAAGAGGTGGGGTAAAGGATGAAAGATGTGAAATGATTAACTAAAGAACATTTATGCACAACTCATGGACATGGACAACAATAAGGGGACTGGCTTGGGGAGGGGAAAGTAGAGCTAGGTGTGGAGGTGGGGAAAGGGAGAAAAAGTGGGAACAGCTGTAACAGCACAAACAATAAAACTAAAACAAAAAACCAGAAGCAGATTTATAGACATAGAGAATAGACTGATGGTTGCCAAAGTTAATAAGTGAGGGGGACTGAGTTAAAAAGGTGAAGGGATTAAGAAGTACAGATTGGTAGTTACAAAATAGTCATGGAGTGTAAAGTACAGCATAGTAAATATAGCCAATAATAGTGTAAATAACTATGTATGGTGCCAGTTGGTACTGGAAATATCAGTGTAACTACTTTGTAAAGTATATGAGTTTCTAACCACTATGCTGCACACCTGAAACTAATACGAATTAATATTGAATGTAAACTGTAATTGAAAAAAATATTAAAAAGGGAAGAACTTAACAAAATAATTGGAAAATACTTTCCTAAAATTCACATTTTCAATGTGATTTTAAAGGAAATTAAATGTATATAAAAAGATAAGTTATGGGGAAAAAACTGAAAAGAGAAATAATCACTGGTAAAAAATAATGAGCATTAGGAAAAAAACTAATTGAAGTTATGCCAACAATACTTAATGAAAACAGTGAAGACTGGCTTGATAAATTATTTCAGAATATAGAGGAAAAAAAGATTAAAATTATGAGCAAAAAAATATCTTTTCCTAAACTGAAAAACATTCTCAATAAAGTATTCTATCTTTTCACAAACTGTAAACTTAAGTTTTTAAATAAAAAGTATTATGAAAAGTAGAATAATAAAATAATATAAAACCAAATTTGCATGAATAATGAATAACACTCAACTATTCTCAGAATTTTTTTGATATAGTTGTGAAGATTACATGACATAATGTGTCTAATGGACTTATTCAGGCATCTGGTACATAAGCACTTAACAAATGATGAATTAACTTATTATAATAAAAATTATTATCAACCCACAGAAAAGGAGAAACTATTTACAACAAATATATCTAGCAAGGACTTATTTTCAGAATATACAAATTAATAATGAAAAGCAAATGACCCATTAAAAGTAAGCAAGAAGACTGCTACAAAAAATTCATAAGAAAAGATGAATGAATGGCCAGTAAGCAACATAGAAAGTTACTGAATACCATTAGGCATCAGAGAAATGTAAATTAGGACCATAAAGACATAAAACTGCATGTACTCATGAATAACTAAACTAAAAGGACTGATAGAAACAATTTTTAGGGAGTCTATGGGAGGGTAAAAGAGAAAAATGACTTTGGAAAATTTGTTTTGCAATCTCCTATAAAATTAAATATGCATCTATTCTATGACCACATAATTCTATTCCTAGATATATTTCTAAGAAAAATAAAAGTATATGCCTACAAAAATGAGTCATAAAATCATGCTTATAGCAACTTAATTCACAATAGAAAAACAAAATAACCTCAAAACAATAAATAAACATATTTTAGTATATTTGTACAATAGAATACTACTCAATAATAAAAAAGGAAGAAACACAACAACATGGATGAATTTGAAGGCATACTAGGGAGAAGTATAAAATCACAAAATATAAATAAACTCAAGGGCAAAAAAAATGGTAAAATCACAGCTATAACAGAATAAGTAATGGAAATAACCACATATTAGGAGAAGATAAAACAATCAAATTATGTATAAAACACTAATTATTGATAAGACTGGTTTAATACTCTTTGCATGATAAGTTTCAAGAAATGAGGCATTGTCTCAACTTTGTTCACCCTTGTATAATCATTGCCAATTACAAAATAGTCAATAGATATCTATTGAATAAACAGACATACCAATAAATGAGTATTCTCTCACCTTAATTGATTAAACAGGGAAAAGCAACACATTCATCATGATAGCAAAACACAAATGAAAGCAATAACTTCATATATTTATCAGAGATGTAACTAGCAAAAATCAAAACTTTTTTAAAGATTAGTTGTTTTTAACTTTTCAGGGAAATAGTAACCCCATACCCAGCTGCTATGAATTAAAATTAGCAAAGCCACCTGGGTGGGAGATATAGAAACATTAATGTTAAATGTTCAACTATTCTTTCATAGTAAAATAACGTTTCCATGTATCTTCCCTAGAAAATGTTCAAGTATAGGCACAAAAGCATAAATATAAGAATATCCCTATAACATTGTAAATAGTAACCAAAGAAAGAAGAAAAATTACTAATGACAACTGACATGTCCATTCACATGGACCTAAATAACATGACATTCACCCTATGGATGCTATGTGTGTAGCAGTACTCAGCCCACATGAAGGGGGTACCTTGAGTACCCAGCTTGGGTGATAGAGAGGCTATCCCACTGGACTCTACATGACACCTACAACATTAGGCCATACTACCAACACATGGAGTCAAAGCAGTTCCACCCAATACACATAAACAAACATAGGGAGGCTGCCAAAAATAGTAGACAAAAAAACATGGCCCAAATGAAAGAACAATGAAAATTCCGGAAAGAGAACTAAACAAAATGGAGATAAGCAATCTTTTAGATGCAGAGTTCAAAACACTGGTTATAAGGATGCTCAACAAACTCAGTAAGGACCTCAACAATATAAAAAAGATCCAGTCAGAAATAAATGATACACTAATTAAAGTAAAAAACAATTTAGAAAGAAACAACAATAGAGTGAATAAAGCCAAGAATCATATCAATGATTTTGAACATAAAGAAGCAAAAAACAACCAGTCAGAACAAGAAAAAAAAAAAAGAATTAAAAAAAATGAGGTTAGGATAAGCAGCCTCTAGGACAACTTCAAGCCTTCCAACATTTGCATCACAGGGGTTCCAGAAGGAGAAGAGAAAGAGCAATAAATGGAAAATCTATTTGAAAAAATAATGAAAGAAAACTTCCCTAACTTGGTGAAGGAAATAAACATACAAGTCCAGGAAACACAGAGAGTCCCAAACAAGATGGATGCAAAGAGGCCCACTCTAAGACACATCATAATAAAAATGCCAAAGGTTAAAAATAAAGAGAGAATCTTAAAAGCAAGAAGAGAAAAGAATTTAGTTACCAACAGGGGAGTTCCCATAGACTGTCAGCTTATTTCTCAAAAGAGACCTTGCAGGCTAGAAGGGACTGGCAAAAAATATTCAAAGTCATGAAAAGCAGGGACCTACAACCAAGATTGCTCTATCCAGCAAAGCTATCATTTAGAATTAAAGGGCAGATAAAGATCTTCCCAAACAAGAAAAAGTAAAGGAGTTCATCATCACCAAACCATTATTATATGAAGTGTTAAAGGGATTCATTTTTTAAAAAGATTAAAACTATGAACAATAAAATGCCAATAAATACATATCTATCAACAATTTAATCTAAAAAAACAAAAAATAAAACTAGAAGAACAGAGACAGAATCTTGGACACAGAGCATTTTTATGGTTGTCAATGGGAGGGGAGAAATGAATGAAAATGTGAGAGGATTAAGAAGTACAAATAGGTACTTAACAAATAGCCATGGGGATGTAAAGTACAGTATAGAAAATGGAGTAGCCAAAGAACTTATACGCATGACCCATGGACATGAACAATGGTGTGGGGATTGCCTGAGAAAGTGGGAGTTGCTAGGTGGAGGTGGTCAAAGGGGGAAAAACCAGGATGACTGTAATAGCATAATCAATAAAATATAATAATAAAACATTTTTTAAATTAAAAGAAGTAAAATGGAAAAATAAATAACTTAATGTGAAGACAGGAAGATTTCTAAGATATATTAATCAAAGGAGTAAAAGTTGCATAAACAATAAAATGAAATATGTATTTCTTTATCAGTATATGTCTGTTTTTAAATACAGATTCCTGAAATATATTACCCATAGATTGTCATCATACTGCATTCCATACTGTTATATTTAAAATAAGATGTATGTTTAATATGCATAATCAGACCTAACACATTTACCTTAGAGATAAAACCTCTAAGGAAAGAGAAAATTTGATTAGTGATGAATCTACATTGTTCACTCCGCTCACATTTAATTTTGACTCTTTAAATATCCTTTGCTTAATAAAATGCTTTAAAATTATTCCATAGTTTACAGAGCTTAGATATGAATTCTACAAGTGAGTAGCATTTAGGGCTGTCAAATATAGAGGAAATATCTATGTAAATGAGCAGAATTTTCTGCTTTTCAAGTTGTAAAAATTACTTTGCAATCATTATCTTGTCTGATCATATACATATTTATTTCCTATGAAATGATTTTAATACATTTTCATAAATGATTGGAATTGAGAAGTCTGTATGATACTTGTACATATATGGACATGAAAAGTTAGTTGATTTATCTGAATTTTTATGCAGTTTTTTTGATAGGAGTCCTTTTCCTCTTTTTGGTTTCATTCAATTGAAAATAGTTTAATTCACTGAGAATTATAGTCCAATTTGTACTACCCATTGTACATGTATGTTTTTAAAGCGACATATGTGAGGTGCTCTATTTAACTGAGCACAAAGTGTCCTGTTGCTGAACATTGACTTAATCTTAGGATATCAGGGGTGTAAAAGTAAAGAACCAGGCAAACCTAAATAGTCAGACTGTTGAATGCTTTAATTTACCTGCAGCTAACCCACCAAGTGGGACACCCTATTTGTTGAGAAATGCTGTGCCAAGGATATCACATTTAATGACTTTGGCAAGAAGAATGATTTTCATCAGCTGTAACAAACAAGTTCCTCATCTCCAACCTCACCATCTGTCCTCCTGGTTTCCACCCAGAATTCGATACATGGGCTCAATTGAACAGGTTTTGGGCTGCCTAAGGTCACTGCACAATCAACCTTAACAGATGGCATCACAGCGAACATCTAAACTGTAGCAGTGGCCAAAAGCAGAGGATAATCCTCATTGCCGAGGAAGAATGCCCTCTGTGCATGCCGCCCTGATGTTCTGATTCTACTAAACATTTCCTGTGAAAATAAGGCTCCATAGTCTTTATATTAATAACTTAAGTGGATCAGTCTTTGCACTAATTTTCTCAGGCGTATTTTATCTTAAACCTTGTTTTTTGTATTTTCATTGTTTCGGTATAATTAGATACAGTAATACTCAGATAATATCTACTATTAATAACCATCAGAATATTCTATATGTATTTGAAAGGGAAAATAGGCCAGGCATTAAGCATTTTTTTACTGATATCAATGTGTAATGAAAAACAATACTATTAACTTAAAATATTCACATATAGCTTAAAATATCAATAATTAATGATAAACATAGCATCCCTTTAACTTGAAATTTAGTCCTACTTAAGTAAGACCCATACACCTGTACTTATCTCCAGCTGACTGACAGTCTCACTTAATTTATCAGCATCATTTCAAATTCAACAGCAAAGGGCATTATTCTTGCTCTCAAATTAGTTTAATCCCTAATTTCCATATTTCTGTTATAGGTAATTTCATTCCATCATTTGCCTAGCTTTACTATTCGGAGACAAAGAATACAAGAATTTAAAGTTCACCCAATCTCTGTTTTTTCCTTTAATAGTAACTACCCGAGCTGCTCATCCCATCATGTTCCAAGAATTATGGAAGCCAAGTTTATATCTCCCACATGGGAATTAGAGACATTCCTTCTGAAAAAGACTGACCTAAGAGAAAAGACAATTAGACACTGAAATCTTATAACTTCTAATGAAAAGGGTCATAGAGAATTTTCTATAAATGAAGCCCTGTTATGCTTATTGAGAATGGAAGATACCATGAGGAAAAACATTTAAAATTAGAATAAGAATTAATCAGTGGAAAACAGGAGGGAAAAATTAAAGAAGTTAGAGCATTAGCTTGGTAATCTAAAAAGCTGAATAAGAAATATAAAAATAAAAATAAAGGAGAAAAAATTAAGAAAAGCAGTTTAAATAAATTTTCTATAATTTAAGGACATTAGTTTTTCAGACTAAAAGGGTCTATCAAAAATGCCTCTGAAGCTATACTACTATACTATGGCATTTTATTATGAGGTTTATTTCAGAGTGGTAGGGACATGGAAAATATGATAAAAACTGCCATGGAGTAGAACAGTTCACCCATAAGAACCAAAAGTCAGAACAGCAGCATTGGAAGCAAGAAGACAATAGATCCATGCCTGCCTTTTTTTGAGGTGGGGGGGATTAACTTAGAAATCTGAAAATAGACAAATTATCAATTAAGTGTATGAGCACAATAAAGATGCTTTCCGATAAACAAATTATTAAAAGTTTACTTCCAGAAGTTTTAGGGTTCTTCTTCATGTAAGTGGGTATAAACCAAAAGAAAGAAGGACATAATATGAAATCACTCATCCAGCTCATAGGATTAGGAGGAGGGTGCAATAAGGTCTTCAAAAGAAATTAAAAAACAAGAACAAAAACAAAAACCTGGATAGTCCCTGTTATGTTTAACTATGTATAAGGTAATATTCAGATATTTTATAATTCTTTTCTAAGTTTTGAAAAATTACATAGAAAATTAAGCAAAGAAAAAACAGGTTGTTAACTGGGAATAACAAAAGAAAAGGAACCTTAGTACATTAGCATCTTAGTAAGTCATTGTCAATATAGGGTAAACATTACATATTTGTTTAATTAAAAATTGTAGTACCCTTAACTGGGAAGAGAAGGGAGAGTTAAGTAAGAGCCTCAGTATGGTGGTTAAGCAAGCTAAATTTGTATTACCACAGTGGGAAATCAATAAAAATGCCTAAAACTGATAAACAAAAATGCTAAACAAAAGTGATAAACAAAGATATGGAAGTAGATACCAGAATGAACAACTTAGAGACTGGATAAAGAGAACACAGAGTTGGGAAGATAAAAGTAGATTACTAGCTTTAGAGTATCAATCATGCTTCTCTATTAATGTAAAAAAATTACTAAGATAAATGGAAAATAATTAAAATATGAAATTAAAATATAACAGTAGATGTTTATCAGATAAAGAGGATGAAGGTGAAACTAATAAAATAAATTCAAAAGGGGTTCTACATTAACTCCATCAGACTTTATACTATTACAAAATAAGGAAGGACTCTAATAAGTTCAATTATCTTCACCTATGCTAAAAGAAGAAGCAAGCAAGAAACAGGAGAGGGAGAGAGGGTGATAGCTCAAGAAAATGTAAAGGAAATGAATTATAAAAATATAAGTGCCCTTGTATCAGCAAGCTATGGGTAAATTATTAGACAGAGTGGGGTGAAATAGGGTATGATGACTTTCAATAGGCAATAAAAGTGGTTTTTGTGCAAAACTCTAGCCAATATCTCCATTATTGTACTGTTGACTACTATTACAGGAAAGGATAGACCACTAAAAAAGTATATACCAAAAAACTCAGTATTAAATAAGTAAAAATTGAATTGTTTTGGCTGAATTGGGAATGTAAATCTCAATGACTCTGTCTCTTCCATCCACCTCTGCCCACCCCCCCCCCACACACAAACATGCTAATCTAGAACCATAAATCTCTTGGAACTCTCTGAACTCAAATGTAAAACCAACAATCTAGCACAACTCAGAATTATCATTTGAAATAAGTGAGCATGAACAGGATATATAGTTTGTCCAGGGTTATTCAGAAAATTTAGTCAAATGTATTAATTATGTTTTGTCCCCAAATGCCTCTCTTTTTTTCTTCACTCAACTCGGTTTTTACTTAGAGATTCTTAGTTGGCCTTTTAATTTAACTTCTCCCTCGTAAAATGTGTTTTATACTTCTTGACCAAATCCATTTTTCTAAAATGCTATCTCCAGCATGTGTTTTTGTCTGCCCTTGCTTACTTTGTCAGGTACAACATTCAGGTTATATTAGTGTTTATGCAACAGTTTGCACACTACAAGTCTTTTGCTATACTATCGAAGAGAAATGTAATCTGGTCCTTAAATGTTTCAAATTATTTCCTTTAAATGTAATGTGCCATTTTTGTTTCTAACTCAATGTTTATATAAGTGTGTGTAGTTACTGCTTCAATTTTTTCATGTGGTACTAAATCAAGTTAAGGAAGAATAATATACCAGTATTTCTAACTTATTACCATAAAAGTTGTTATTTCATATTTTGTAATTTTTATTATATCTGTTTTTGTATTTCTTTTCTCCTAGATTATTTTTGTTCTTATTTTAATTTGTTGATATTGTCTACTAGTTTCTTCAAAGAGTAGGCTTATGAATTTTTTCTTTTCTTTTCTACTCAATCATTTCAGAATATATTTTTGTTTATATGAAAGTTAATGTTTCTAGTTGACACAGGAGTACCCATTAATAAAAGTTAAAACAATAGAGATATTGCGGAAAAAAGTAAGAAAGGCTTTAACTCCAAGAAATGACTACCGCTAATTCTTTGGTTTACAGTTTTCAGTCTTTGTTTTGAGAGTGTGTTTATTTGTTTCTTAGTGTGTATTTGTATGTATGCAGAGAGATCAAGAGACAAAGATGGCCACAAACGGAAAAAAAAAAGACAGAAAAAAAATACCTGTTTTACAAAAGTGAAGAAGCTACTCTACAACCTTTTTTGACTTAATATATTATGAATCTATTTAAAAATCCATATGTTTATATAACAATATCATAGAAATCATCTAAAAAATATTAAAAGAACTAATTCCTATTTACTTTATCAGTCCAGCTTTTTTGACATTTTAGTTGTCTATAGGTTCTCACTGTAATTAATATCCCACTAAAATTAACACATTGATAGATACATTTTTGCCTACATAGGCAAATATATAGTTAGGATAAACTCTAATGTAAATTTTCATCTAGCAACTGAACAACTGAAAGGTCAAAGAAGAAATGGGAAGTTCATAGCAATAAATGCCTCATGAAACAAGAAAAATCTAAAATAAACAACCTAAATTTATACCGAAAGGAACCAGAAAAAGAAGAAAACATGAAGCCATCACTTAATAGAAGGAAGGAAATAATAAAGATCAGAGTGGAAGTAAATCAAATAAAGACTACAAAGACAACAGAAAAGATTAATGAAACTAAGAGCTGATTCTTTGAAAGGATTAACAAAATTGACAAGCCTTTAACCCAGACTCACCAAGAAGAGAATTCAAATAAAATCAGAAGTAATTTCAGTGACATTTATATTGAAGTCAATTTCAGTGTTTGCCTTCATGTTTTGTAGTTTTAATGAGATGCATAGGAAGACCTATTTTTCTGTAAATTTATATATATGGTTATATAAATATATGCATTTATTTTATTGTAATACTTTTCCATGCTCCTCCAATACGCCTTTAAGGACTGCAGCGAGGGTGTCTTCATTCACACCAGATCCGATGGCAAGCTCTACAACCTGGCCCGTCTACGAGCCAAGACCAAAGTCAAAGAGGTGCTCATCCGTGAGATGCTCTTCGCCGACGACGCAGCCTTGACATCACACTCCGAAGAGGGACTCCAGCAGCTAGTCACTTGCCTTTCCCACGCATGCAAGGAGTTCGGACTAGCCATCAGCCTGACGAAGACGAACATTATGGCTCAAGGCACGGGGACTCCCCCATGCATCACCATCGACAGATACACCCTGGAGGTTGTCAACGATTTCACTTACCTTGGGTCCACCATCTCGAGCTCTCTGTCAGTCGACTTGGAGGTCAATCGGAGAATCGCCAGGGCAGCCACAGTTATGGCCAAACTGAACCGGTGAGCGTGGAACAATTCCAGCCTCACTGAGAAAACCAGATTGCGCATCTACCAAGCCTGCATACTCAGCACTCTCCTCTATGGCAGCGAGACATGGACCACCTACGCAAGGCACGAAAGGAAACTCAACAGCTTCCACATGAGGTGCCTGCGACGCGTCCTGCATGTCGCCTGGCAGGATAAGGTCCCCAACACCGAGGTGCTGAAGCGAGCCAACATGAGCAGTTTGCATGCAGTTCTTAGTGAGAGATGCCTCAGGTGGCTCGGCCATGTCAAAAGAATGGATGCAGGCCGTATTCCCAAAGACCTCCTCTACGGCGAGCTAGCAGAAGGCCAGAGGATGACAGGGCGCCCAAAACTGCGGTTCAAAGACATCTGCAAAAAGGACATGACACAATGCTCCATCAATCTCAACACATGGGAAGTTCAAGCAGACAACCGCCTAGCCTGGAGGCTCGCGGTCAGGCAAGGTACGTCACGCGCAGAGGCTGCGCGCAACGAGGAGGCGGTCCAGAAAAGATCGAGGCGAAAGCAGCGTCAACAGCAGCAACAACAGCCATCTGCCTTCACCTGTAACAAGTGCGGCAGGGATTGTCACTCCCGAGTCGGACTGCACAGCCATTCTCGGCGGTGCAGATAGACTCTCAAGAAGCTACGCCATCGTCTCTCGAGACGGACGGCTGCCGACGACGATGAATACTTTATTATTTTCTTTTATCTTTCTGGAATTAATTTTGATCTGTAACTAATGTATTATTTTAACATAATTTGAACTGTTGGGTTGGCCAAAAAGTTTGTTTTTTTTTCCCATAAGATGGATCTAGTAGTGCTGAGTTGTCTTTAACTTCATTTGAAACAATTTTGTTAGATTGTATTGTGACAGATGTCATCAATGTGCATTTAAAAAATCTTATCAAAGTTGGTGAAGTTTTTTATAGCTATTTTAATATTGAATATGGAAGAAAATATGCAACATTCTTTGGCATATTATGCTTTATTACTTCAAGAAAGGTAAAAACACTACTGAAATGAAAAGAAAAAAAAAGATTTGTATGAAGAAGGTGCTAGGACTAATTTAATGTGTCAAAAGTGGTTTGCAAAGTTTTGTGCTGGAGATTTCTTGATGGACAATGCTCCATGGTCAGGTAGACCAGTTGAAGTTGTTAGCGATCAAATCAAGACATTAATTGAGAACAATCAATATTATACTACAAGGGAGATAGCCGACATACTTAAAATATACAAATCAGTAATGTTATTGGTGAAAATAAAAACTGTGTCTTTTATTTTACAGAAAAAACTAAATAGATTTTTTGGCCCACCCATAAAATGGTTTATTTTTTCCATTAAATATCAGTTAAGAAGCCACTAATTTTCACAAACATCTTAATTGCATACTGTCCATTTTTCTATAAGTTGATTAGCTAATACAATAAACAAATAGGTGAATAATGTCGATATAGGAGACTCATTGGTTCATTATATAAAGTTTTCAGTTCATTAATGTTTTATGATATCAAATACAATAGTAGCTAAACATAATAACACAGGTAAACATGTTATGTCACAGAGAAATACCCATTAACCATGTTACCTACTGACCCAATTGCTTTTATTTTGTCACAGTTTGGCCATTTCTGTGCCTTGCAAGTGTAGTTCTTTCCAATTTTTGTATATATTGTTTTCTTATATATACAAAGTATATACAAAGTAGTAGACTTAACAATTACTTACAATCAAGTTTTAACCATTGGAGGCATTTGTGTGAGATTTAGAAGAAAGAAGTGAAATGGAGGGCATATTTTTGTTGTTCTTGATGCTAGCTATCAAGGTCATAGACATGTGAGAATTGGGAGGCTGTTGCAGCGGCCACAGTCAGCATGTCTGTCCAGACTCAGCATCAAGGCCCTAGAGAGATGGCTTTAGTAGTGGCACGGGGGCTGTGGAAACTTTGAGCTCTGGTTTGCAGCTATGAGGTAAAATTCTCCAGTGATATCCTGTGACTTCTGCTCCTTTTCAACAATTCTGGAAACACCAACATTTTATATTATTGTAGCTGCATTGCTTCAACTATCTAGAATGATACCTGTTTGTTAAAAACAACTCTTGGGTAAATGGGTAAAGTTCACAAGATAGAAAAATGAATGATATTGGTTAACTCAGAATAGAGATGGCCAGTTGAGAATAGAATCAGTGCTTTGGAATATATTAAAGTTTGCTTATTATGATAACTAAATGATAGTCACTGAGTAAGAGGAATTGATTCATTGAAAGTGGGAAAGATTCCATTAGATATTCAAAGAAAAATCTTGAGTCACTAAGGGACAAACAACTAAGTGGCTAATGATAGGTCATAAAATGTGAGTCCCTGAATAGCTTCAGTGAAAAAAATCCCCCACAATCTGCCTTTAAGCATAAGAATTATCTAAATGGAAGGAATAGGACTGAGATCCTTGACATTATTTCAATTTCTATTGCTTTAAGCATAAAAAGGATAAAATTCATATTGAAATAGAAAACGCATGTACTTCTTTCTTACATACTTGTGATTTTTACCTGAAAAACATTAGTGACATTAGTAAACATCAGTAAAATATTTGGTTTGTGTTATGCTGCAGACTTTATGGTCCATAATCTTCTAAAGAGAAATG
The DNA here is from genome assembly GCF_987537825.1 of Furipterus horrens. Classification (NCBI taxonomy): domain Eukaryota; kingdom Metazoa; phylum Chordata; class Mammalia; order Chiroptera; family Furipteridae; genus Furipterus; species Furipterus horrens. The sequence goes on along the minus strand of NW_028327173.1, from coordinate 131,910,113 downwards.
CTTATGGAACAAATTTAAATTCCTAGAGAAAAACATTCAAAAAATTCAGGCAGCCAGTATTTTGAAGATACTTATTATCTTATTTCACTAATGATTGTTGATTATGGTAATTGATCATTTTAATAATTCTTATATAGATAATTGGTAAAAGTAATTTAAGTGTACTCCATTTTAAATATTCTTAATTAGTAAAGCATATTTAAATAAATTACCATATTACTGAAGGTCACACGTAAGTATGGTTCACCAGTTTTTATAAAGTTATAATAAACTATAGTCTGTGAAATTTATCTTTAAGAATATCTCAGCAAAATGTAAATCATACCTTTAAGGGATAAACATTTTTTATAATGGAGCATATTTTTCAGTGATACAAACAAAATAAAGCATAGCTGGTCACTGAATTTCTTACACTCTACTTTTGACCAAAAAATAGTCACTTTAGACAGTAAGAGTATTAATTTTTCCCTATATGTTTACCAATGTGAATAGAAGTTGAGAGAAGGCAAATTTTACAGAGAAGGCTATAACAATGAACAAACAACTGAGCAAAAAGGCACCCATTTTTCTAGTCAGAACACTTAAATTATCCAAGCTGATAAATTGTGTAATATGTTAATAACATGTCACATGCACAGGAAGGAAAGATAGAAGTAATAAGGAGGAAAGATAATCATTATATGCAGGCTATATGTGAGGTACTTTATAAAAGGTTGTAATAAGATGTAGCTATTATAAACAGAAAATGGAACAGAGTAAAGAGTCCAGAAATAAGTCCCTCATATACGGTCACCTAATTATTGACAAGGGAGCCAAAAACACTCATTGGGGAAAGGAAAGTCTCTTCAACAAAGGGTGTTGGGAATACTTGACAGGAACATTAGAAAAAAAGAAAAGAAAAGAAAAGAAATTAAATCCCTATTTAACACCATTCACAAAAAGTAGCTCAAAATGGATTAAATTCTTAAACATAAAATCTGATACCATAAAAGGCCTAGGAAAAAACATAGCATATTTGTTTTGGATATGACACCAAAAGCACAAGCAACAAAAACAAAAACAAACACGTAGAACTATGGCAAACTAAAAAGTTTCTGCACTGCAAAAGATACAATCAAGAAAATAAAAAGGAAACTTATGAAATAAGAGAATATGTTTGCTAACTATATATTGAATGGGGTTAATATTCAAAATGTATAAAAAGCTCATACAACTTAACAAAAAAACAAAGAATCTGATTTAAAATGGGCAGAGGAACTGAAGAGACTTTTTCCAGAGAAGACATACAAATGGCCAACAGGTGCATAAAAAGATGCTCAGCATCATTAAATCAAAAGTGTAATACAAATTGAAGCCACAATTATAATAGATATCTCACAGATGTTAGAATGGCCATCATCAAGCTGTACACCTAAAACTAATATAAATTAATATTGAATATAAGCTGTAATTGAAAAATACAATTTAAAATAAAAATGACCACCAGAGATGACAAGTGTGGACTAGATATGGAGTAAAGGGAAACTTTGTATATACTTTTGGTGATAATGTAAATTGGTAAAGTCACTATGCAAAACTACCATATAATTCAGCAATCCCATCTGGGTATATAGCTAAAGAAAATAAAAAGGATATGGAAAAGATATCAGTTCTCCCATGTTCATTGCAGCACTAGAGCTAAGATATGGAAACAACTTTAGTATCCATCAATGGAAGAATGGATAAAGAAGATGTGAAACACACACACACACACACACGAAATATTATTCTGCCATGAGAAAGAGGAAAAACCTGTCATTTCTGGCAACAGTGATAAATTTTGAGGGCATTGTGCTATGTGAGATAACTCAGGTAGAGAAAGACAAATACTGCATGATATTACTTACAGGTAAAATCTAAAAAAGCAAAACTTATAAAAACAGAAAAGAGAATGATGGTTGCCAGGAATTGGTGGGTAATAAGTTGGGGAGATGTTGTTTAAGGGTAAAAACTTGCAACCAGTAAATAAATAAGTCCCAGAGATCTAATCCACAGTGGAGTGATTATTGTCAACAATTTGGTATTAGAAACTTCAAAGTTGATAAGATTAGATCTTAATTGTTCTTACCACCAAAAAAAAAGAAATAATGATGTGACATTATAGAGGTGTCAGCTAACATGGTGACAGTCATAATTGCAATATACAAATATATCAAATCAACATGTTTTACACCTTAAACTTAGTGTTATAAGGCATTTATACCTCAATAAAAATAAAATAAATTTAGTGTTTTATAACCAGCATATTAAAAATGAACTAAAACAGAGCAGAATAATGCATTATATATTGAAAGAGAACTATTTTTCCAGAAGCCTTTATTATATATGTGTTTACTGATTTAGAGAAGAAATGGATCATGAGTAAAAATGTAAGCCTTGAGGTAGTAGACAAAAAAGTTTGAAAATCACTGCTTTAAAAAATAAAAACATATTTAACCATGTTTGGTAGTTAAGAGTTGAGTAGTTCTATTAGTGAATCAAAAACAAAGGATTATAAGCTGAAGTCCCAAAACATTAATTAAAGAGAAAGCTCTCTTACAACTCCTTTTCTTCTTCTATCCATGAGAATATATACTATATTATTAGACTACGCTAGGACATGAGGTTAAAACACTCAGATCTTGCACTGGTATGGATTATAAAAATGTGCCCCTATATCAATACTACTTAAATCCAAATCAAAGACCTACTTTTCCAAATTCTTCCTCTGTAAGCAAGTACAGTGTATTTATTTTATACTCAGAGTCTAGAGATAGACTGTCCTGGTTCAGATCCCATCTCTGTCATTTAGTGACTATATAAGCAAGAGCTTTGATAACTCTAAGTCAAAGTTTCTCATATATCAAGTGAGGATAATAGGAAGTCCTATTGTATAAAGTGAGATAACATACCTATAGTTAATGCAATACATACAGTGTAAAGCACTTCAGGTACATTATCTGTTAATACTGTTAAATAGGTTGATGGTGCTGATGGGAGAATGCTTATGAACATGTAATTTTTTAAAAAGTGTACCACCAGTATCTTCAACCTTTTAATATATGAAAAAATAAAAATTACTAACATAATGAACTTGATTTAAATTTACCAGATAATAGTCAGTAATAATTTTATCTTTAAAGAATATTTGTTCATATCTTGCTTTTACTACACATGGAAAAATCCACAAAATTTATTCTCTTCCTAACAATAAGAAAATTCCAGATAATATACACAATTAGAATATTTTTTTAGCCCATTAGAGAATAAGCTGGTGCAGAAAACAGATGAATAGAATTCTAAAGGAAGATTTTGGAAAAGTAGGTCTTTGATTAGGGTTGAAGTAGTACTGATATAGAGACATTTGTATAATTTATACCAGTGCAAGATCTGAGCACTTTATTTTCATATCCTAAAGAGCGGTCTAATAATATAATATGTATTCTCATGAAAAGGGAAGAAAAGGAGTTGTAAGGGCCCAAGAGCTATTGCACCTTTGTCAGAGCATGGGAAAAGGAGTTGGTGGAAGCCATATGAGCAGAAAAGACAAAAGCAACTGAAATTTTAAGACTTTCTTAAAGGTAGAATATGAGCCAGCATGACAATGTGAAACCTGAAGAGCACCTAAATAAAATGTATGAGTTTTTTAATTTTTTATTTGATTTTATTGTTTTACTCATTTAATTTAATTTAATTTATTGGGTTGACCAAAACGTTTGTTTTTTTCCATTAGATGGCTCTAGTAGCACTTAGTTGACTTGAACTTCATTCAAAACAATTGTGTTAGATTGTATGGTGACAGCTGTCATATCAGCATGCATTTAAGAAAAAAACATCAAAATTGGTGAATTTTTGTATAGCCATTTTAATATTGAAGATGGGAGAATATGCAATATTTTCAGCATATTATGCTTTATTATTTCAAGAAAGGTAAAAATCAACTGAAATGCAATAAATGATTTATGCATTTTATGGGGAAGGTGCTATGACTGATCAAACATGTCAAAAGTGGTTTGTGAAGTTTTGTTCTGGAGATTTCTCTCTGGAAGATGCCCCATGGCAGGGTAGACCAGTTGAAGTTAACAGAAATCAAATTGAGACATTGAGAACAATCAACATATTTTGAACATACAGGAGATAGCCAACATGCTCAAAATATCCAAATCAATGAAGTTATTGGTAAAAATTAAAAAATGAATCTTTTATTTTACAGAAAAAAAAATATGAACTTTTTTGCCAATCCAATATATTATCTGCATATTGTACTGTGTGTTCACCATTCCAGGTCAGGTCTCCTTCCATCACCATCTATCCCCCCTTTACCATCTCCCATCCACTTTTCCCTCTGGCAATCACCATACTATTATCTGTGTCTATGAGTTTCTTTTAATTTCTTCATATTTTTTCACTCAGCCCCCTTCCAGCTGTCAATCTTGTCTCTGTAACTAGGAGTCTGTTTCTATTTTGTTTATTCCACATGAAATCATATGGTATTTGTCTTTCTCTGATTGGCTTATCTCACTTAGCATAACACTCTCCAGGTCCATCCATGCTATTGCAAAGGTAAGATTTCCTTCTTTTTTACAGCTGAGTAGTATTCCATTGTGTAAATATTGGGTTGGTCAAAAAGTCCATTACATTTTTTCTGTAAAATAAAATACACATTTTTTATTATCACCCATAACTTTATGGATTTGGATATTTTGAATATGTTGGCTATCTCTCACTATTGGCTTCTAGTGGATAGAGGCCAGGGGAGCTGCTAAACATCTTCCAATGCATAAGACAGCCCCAAAGGAAATAATTTTTTGGCTAAAATATCAATAATACCGAGAAATTTCACAAACCACTTTTGAAATGTTCCATCAGTCACAGCACCTTCTCCATATACTACACAAAACTTTTCTTTTTATATTTCAGTTGCATTTTTACCTTTCTTGAAATAATGAAGCATATACACTGAAAATGTTGCATATTTTCTTCCATCTTCAATATTAAAATGCTATACAAAAATTTACCAATTTTGATTAAGTTTTTTTAAATGCATGCTGATATGACAGCTATCACAATACAACTTAACAAAATTGTTAAAGATAACTAAGCATTACTAGAGCCATTGTATGGAAAAAAAGCAATGCACTTTTTGGGTAACCCAATACCACTGCTTTTATATACACTCTTCTACTGATGGGCACTTGGGCTGCATCCAAACAATGGCTATTATAAATAACACTGCAATGAACATAGGGGTGCATATATTCTTTCAAATTGGTGTTTCAGGTTTCTTTAGTTATATTCTGAGAAGTGGGATTGCTGGGTCAAAAGGCTATACTATTTTTAACTTTAAGAGGTAACACCATACAGCTTTCCACAGTGGGCACCAATCTGCATTCCTATTATCAGTGCATGAGAGTTCCCTTTTCTCCATAACCTGGCCAACACTTGTTGTTTGTTGATATATTGACATAGCCATTCTTACAGTTTAATTTGCATTTCTCTGATGATTCGTGTCCTTGAACATGTAATAATGTGTAATTTGCCATCTGAATGTATGAGCTTTTGTTAATGCTCTTCCACCAGATGCTGATAACAGGACTAAGAGATACTCTATTTTGTGGCAAGTGTATGCAAACCTTCATCAGAAAGAGCTGAAATGACTAAATTTATATTTCAGTAGATTCCAAAGAAAATAAAATTACCAGGTATCAACACTAAAAATGGAATGAGATCATCAAACAGACATTAACAGTTATAAATGTGTATGTATATATGACATAGGTTAAAATTTCTTTAAATAAAGGAGAAATATACAAATTCATGATTATGCGTATAGATTTCAAAAGACCTCTTTCAGTAATTGATAGAAACAGAATAAAAATTAAGTAAGGATATACAAGACAAACTATTAACTAACTTTACCATATTGACAATTGGAGAATGAGTCATCTGACCGGAGAATATACATTATTTCTAAGTGTACCTGGAACATCCAACATGATAAATTATATTCTGATATTTAAAAAGAAACATCTAAAACCTCAAATGGATAATAGCATAGAAAGTAATTTTTTACATGGAAACAAAAGAAAACAAAACTCAAAATCAATTTACAAATATGGTATATATCTGGAAATATTTGAAAATTAAAGAAGATACTAGTAAATAACCCACAAGTTAAAGAAACAACATAAGATGGAAAACAAAACATTATGAACTGAATAAAAATTAAAACAGAATTTAAAAAGTGGGTAGCTTAAGAATAAATCACTTTATAAGGAAAAATAAAGCATTATATACTATTAATGGAAAAAGTAAAACAGATTTTAGATCAATGATCCAATCTTTCAACTTAAGAAGACAGAAAAAGAAAAGCAAATTAAACCCAAGGAAGAAGAAAGAAAAAAAACAAGAGCAGAAATCAATGGTGGAAAAGTCAGTAGAGAAAATCAATTAAATAAAAATCTCTATCTTGACTAACAAGAAAAGAAAATTGACACAAATTACCAATATCAGGAATGAAAGAAGTGGTATCACTACAGATTATACTGATATTTAAAAGTTAACAGATTGTAAGCTACTTTATACCATTTAATTCAAGAAAACAAATTAAATGTACGAATTTTTAAAAAACTACTAAAATTCACTGAAGAAAAGATAGTGTGAATAGCCTCATGTGTATGAATTATATCAAATTTTAGTTAAAAACATATTGACAAAGAAAACTCCCAAGTCAGGGGGTCTTCACTGATAAATGCTAGGGAACACGTATTAGAAAAATAAAACCAATTTTAAACCCTTCAAAAAATAAAAGATCCTGTTCCAATGTATTTAATGGGTCTAACTTAATTCTGAAACCACACAAACAATGAAAAGAAACCGAACACCAAAATTACTAATGAATACACAGATGCAGAAGTCTTGAAGTATTTGAAAAATACATTTGTCAATATATTAAAAGGATATAAATAGCATGACAAAATGGGATTTTCCCCAGGAATGTAAGGTTGGGTCAACAAACACAAATCAATGTAATTTACCATATCAACTGACTAAAATTTAAAAGCGTGCGCGCACACACACACACATTTATTTATATATATATAAATAATTAGCACAAAGGATGACAAAAAAAGCATTTTAAAAAATTAGTAGGTACTTTTTAAATTTTTTATTTCTTGACTTCAGGGAGAGAAGGAGGGAGGGAAGAGAGAGAAACATTGATTTGTTGTTCAACTTACTTATGAATTTGTTGGTTGCTTCTTGTGTGTGCCCTGACTAGAGACTGAACTCTACCTTGGTCTATCAGGACAACACTATAACCAACTGAACCAGGGCCTACATGTGATTTCACTCATATGTGTGATATAAAACTGAAACACCATGGATACAGATAACAGTGTGGTCGCTCAGAGGGATGTGTGTGTAGGGAGGATAAACGGGGACAGAAAATGGTTTGACTTTAAGCGGTGGGCACACAGTGCAGTATACACATCTTGTATTATAGAAGTGTACACCTGAAAATTACATGATTTTATTAACCAATGTCACCCCAATAAGTGTAATAAATAAATAAATAAATAAGTGGAAGACTTTCAACAAACTAGGAATTAAAAGGCATAATGTAAACATGATTAAGTACATGAATGAACAATCCACAATTAACAGTATATTTAAAACATGAAAAGAATAACTGTTTTCTCTTAAGACTGGAAACAAGGCAAGGATGCCTACTTTTACTACTTCTGTTTAACATTTTATAACTGATCCAAGCTATTACAAAAATGTAAGAAAAGAAATAAAGCATACAGATTGAATAAAAATAAATAAATCTCTATTTGTTGTCTAAATAATTTTCTACACTGAAAAGCCTGAAGACCTAAATATTTTTTTAAAAAATGAATAAAACTAACATATACATTTAGTACAGTCACTAGACAATGTCAATATGCAAATATCAATTTGATTTCTAAATAGTAGCAATGAGGATTTATAATAAATTAAAACTTCATAATGAAAACTAGGGACTTACAGCCAAGATAGAGGCCTAGACAGACATGCTGCATCTCCCTCCACAACTAAGATGGAATACAACTACCTCAAAACTAGAGACAGCCAGAAGTTCCAGAAAACTGAGCTGCATGCAAGTCCAACAAACAAAGATATAAAGAAGAAATATTCATCCAGACAGGTAGGAGGAGCACAGCCAAGGCAGAGAGAACGCAGTGTGATGGTGGCAGCAGCGACAGCAATGGAAAGCTGGCATAAAGCACAGCCACATGTTTCAAAGTCAGGAGGGACACCTGGGGATTGCTCCCAGCACCAGACAAGACCTCACAGCTCACGGTCCCAGCACCCAGGAAAATAAAGCCTTATTGCTTCTGACTGTGCAAACCAGTGGGGGTTCAGGCAGAGGAAGAAACTGTCAGTCTCTCAATAGAGCCCCCTTGTTTAACGGGCCCCCACAGTCCTAGAACATCCATAGACCCACTCTGGGAAGGACAGCCAGGGCAACAGCTAGAGGCGCCAGTTCCATACGGAAGCGGGAGAAGTGCCTGGAAAGAAGTGAGTGCTGAGCAAGTGGCATTGTTCCCTCTCAGATTCCTCTCCCACATACAGTGCCACAACATGGTGAAACGGATCGCCCTGTACTGACAAATAACTAAGGCTCTACCCCTTACCACATAATAAGTGCAAGAGCTCTACCTAACACACAGAGGCAAACAAACACAGGAGCCCATCAAGATGCAGAAATAGAGAGGTATGGCCCAAGAGAGGGAATAAATCAAGGTTCCAGTGGTAGAACTAAGTGACGAGGAGATAGCCAACTTAACAGATGTAGTGTTCAAAACACTGGTGATAAAGATGTTCACAGGATTGACAAATATGCTTGAGTACAGCAAACACCTAAGGGAAGAAGTGAAGGCTATGCTAAATGAAATGAAGAAAAATCCACACAAAACCAATGGTGAAGGGAAGGAAACTGAGGTTCAAATCAATGATTTGGAACATAAGGAAGAAGAAAACAGTCAACCAGTACAGAATGAGGAAACAATAATTGAAAAAAGTGAGGAGAGGCTTAGGAACCTTTGGGACAACTTTTAAACCTACCAACATCCAAATCATAGGAATGCCAGAAGGAGAAGAGGAAGAGCAAGAAATTGAAAGCTTATATGAAAAAATAATGAAGGAAAACGTCTCAAATTTGGCTAAGGAAATAGACATACAAGTCCAGGGAGCACTGAGGTTTCCAAACAAGCTAGACACAAGAAGGACCACACCTAGACATATAATTAAAATGCCAAAGTTTAGGATAAAGAGAGAATCTTAAAAGCAGCAAGAAAAAACAAGAGAGTTACCTACAAAGAGGTGCCTTTAAGACTGTCAGCTGATTTCTCAAAAGAAACTTTGCAGGCAAGAAGTACTCAATGTGATGAAAAGCAAGGACCTACAACCAAGATTACTCTATCCAGCAAAGCTATCTTTTAGAATGGAAGGGCAGATGAAGTGCTTCCCAGACAAGGTAAAGCTAAAGGAGTTCATCATCACAAAGCCATTATTATATGAAATGTCAAAGGGACTACTTAAGAAAATGAAGATCAAAATTATGAACATTAAAATGACAACAAACTCACAACTATCATCAACTGAATCTAAAAACTAAAAACAAAATTCAACTAAGCAAACCAGAATAGGAACAGAATTATAGGTATGGGGATCATTTGGAGGGTTATCAGCTGGGAGGGAAAAGGGGGAGAAATGGGGAAATGGTGCAGGGATTAAGAAGCATAATCGGTTGGTACAAAATAGACAGGGGCAAGTTAAGATTAATATAGGAAAGGGTGAAGCCAAAGGAACTTATATGCACAACCCATGGACATGAACGAAGTGGGGTGGGATTGCTGGAGGGAAGGGGGGTACTGGGCAGAGAGGAGCAAAGGGAAAAAATTCGAACTACTATAGCAACCTAATCAATAAAATATACTTTAAAAAAGGAAACTAGAACTCATTGCTCAGAAAAACTAAAGACAACCTAAATATATAGGGAGAATCTGAATATTCAATATTAAGATTCTAAATTTTCCCTATTTGTTTCAACAGGTCTAACACAATCTTGATCAAAATAGCAAAAATTTTGTAGAAATTGAAATTTTACAAAATATATGTAAAAATATTAGGAACTAAAATAGCCCAAACAATTTTGAATAATATCAAAGTTGACATACTTGTCTACTCTGATTTTACTACAGTAATCAAGATGAATTATTGACATGAGTATAAATATTTAGGTGAATGGCACAGAATAGAGCCCTAAAGTAGGTCAGAAATTCATGATCAAATTTTGTGGTCAAATGTGCAAATTTATGGGAAAAAATTAGAGTCTTTTCAAACAATTATGCTATAACAGATAACAATATGGAAAAAAATGAATCTCAAACTCACATTATATGTAAAAATTAACTCTAAGTTGGTCATAAACATAAATACAATTGGTTTAAATAAAATAATTTTGGAACCTCAGTAAATTGATATACTATTCATCCAGAAAAAGGAATGAACTGATATGTGCAACACTGTGGATGAATTCTCAGAGCCTTATGCTAAGCAAAAGAAGCTAGACACAATATTACATATCATATGATCCCATTTATTTGACATTTGAGGGATACCACATCTGTAATGGTAGAAAAGAAATCAAAGTTTGTCAGAGATTATTATTTGAATGAAAACAGTTAATCTAAGATGATATGAGTGTGCTTTCTGTTTTAATAAAACATCTACATTTTCATTATGATAATGGTTTCAAATTGTATACATTTATTAAAACCCATGAAAATGTATATCTAAAAGGACAGATTTTGTTATGTGAATTATATCTCAATAAACCTGACTTTTAGAAAGAAATACAAATATAATTTGTATTTTCCATTAGTAATAAGGACTGAATGCTACTTGTGAATATCTATTTATTATAATTAGAAAGTTTATTAAAATAGATCTCTAAAAATTATATTTATTTACCCCAACTATTTATTTAAATGTCTATTACTTATATCTATAATGTCTTCCAATTTCCTTATCTATATTTTCAACCACCAACAAAAATTAGCAAAATTTAATGTTTATTATGATACAAGTTATTTTTGAAAAATTTTATAAAAGAGATATTTTCACCTAAATTATGTATTGTAATATTATCAAAAACATAATTGATTTTAGATTAAGTACTTTTTGAAATGAGATTTTATTATGAGGATTAGTTTCCTTGTACCATATGATTTTTTGGAAATTTTTTAGTAAATGAAGTAAGAACTACATCAGATCCATCCATAAAAAGTCCAACTATTGTTAATATAACAAGAACCATTTGCGCAATATCAATGTAACCTGGCAGCCAAGGAGAGTGGACTGGAATGAGCATGCATGAACAATGACGACTTCATTGTACTAGTCAGTGGGGGTGACATATGCCCTTGAGTGAGCATGTGTACTGTGTGGCCATTGAATTCAAAATGACTGAACAAGTAGAGCAATGAATCTGCATCAGATTTTGCATTAAGCTAGAATGTTCCTCTATGGAAACTTACTTGGATGATTCAGAAGGCCACACTATGGGCAATTGGTGACTGGCAGCTTCATCCTCACAATATGCCCACTCATTCATCACATATCCTGCAATTTTTTGGCAAAATATCAAATACCCTAGCTGACCCAGCCCCGCTACAGCCCACATGTGATGCCCTATGATTCCTGGCTGTTCTCAAAACCAAAATCAGCTTTTAAAGGGAACAGATTTCAGACTGTCGATGAGATTGAGGAAAATACAATGGGGCAGCTGATAGTGGTTGGGTGAACTATGTGAGGTCCCAAGGTGCCTACTTTGAGGGGGACTAAGGCATCATTGTCCTATGTACAATGTTTTTTGTATCTTGTTCAATAAATGTCTCTGTGTTTCATAGTATGTGGCCAGATACTTTCTAGAAATAACTTGTATATTAAAAGAAAGACTGTAGCCTAAAATTTTACCTTAAATTACCCAAGTTAATAAATAGTAATAAATAATCAAGAAGTATGAAGCTGATGTGTTTTTAGATAACAATCATTTGAATTATTTTGGAGAAGTGACAAATAATAGGGTTTACAAATCAGAATAAGTTTTCTCAACATAAAGCTTTCAATATTTAAAAAATTCAGTGTACAAGTTTTTTTTATATTAACATGTTAAATATCTTCATAGGTTATGGATTATTCTTAGATTCATATATTAAAATAAGATAATAAATCATTAAATGCTACATATAACATCCAAATCTTTTGAAAGAATAAATGAAGTGCTAGATATTGTTAAAGATACAATTTAGAGTTTACAAAATCTATAATATTTAATAAAACAATAAAGGAAATAATTTGGAAGTCTCCAAGGAAATTAATGGTACTGATAATTAATTAGAATTGGGATTTTGTGAACATTTTTATTAACCTTATATTAATTTGCAAAGTGAGGATAGAAATTAGAGAAAGCCTGAGTTCCAGAAATTCTATTGAATGAAAAATATAAATAGGATTCATAATAAAAGTGATGCTCATCTAATGTGTAAACAAATGAAACTATAGTTCCTTAGAATCAAACTTCTAAAATTTGATTATTTTTGCTTTTAAAAATAATGGTAAATATTATAAAATTATCCTTTTAAGTTGAACAGATTTGGTTTACTTTGCATATATACTAATAGTACATATAATATTAGGAAAGCAATACATGTATTTATGCACATGTATATGTATAAGTTTATATATAAATGTGTCAAAACATATACATGATGCCTCTAAAACCATAATAAATTTCTAAAGTAACTTACTGCTATTTTTATTTTCAGGGATGTGAATGATAGATGAAAGTGACAGACTCATACCTGTCTTAAAGCCACATGGTTATTATATAGCTATATGTTTATAATAATGTAGTTATCATAAAAATGCATAATAAAATTTCTAGAGAATTTAGAGTGATGTTATCATATATTTCATGGAAATGAGTTATTTTTCCTGAATTACTTGTGGTTAATTTAATTATTGTCTATAAACAGAGAGATGAACACTAGAACATACATTCAACAGAAGCAACTAATTACTTGTTCTGCAATTAGTGTGTGGGAACCTGGATTATTTCCTTAAACATGCAGCTTCACAAAAGGTTGCTATTATTCACGCTGCTTACCTCATGCCTGTGTGTGGTAATTTTGCTAAAATAATTCCAAAAATATGATCTTTGGAAATAGAACATTAAAACCTGGTCAATTATCAACTAAAATACATTTGACCAACATATTACCACCTAAAAAAAAAATCAGGATTTGAGTGCCATCAATTTCACAGTTACTAAAAATATGATTGCCCAACCTAATCTACCCAATAGGTAACTTGTCAACTTTATTCACATTTGGGCTATCTGAAAGAATAAGTATTTCTCTTGTTCTATATCTTATACTGAGAATAAGAATAGAATGAAGCTTTATGACCCAGCAATTCCACTTCTGAATATATATATGCAAAGAAACACAAAACACTAATTTGAAAGGATATATGCACCCCAGTGTTCACTGAAGCATTATTTACAATAGCCAAGAATGCAAGCAATCTAAGTGGCCACCCATAGATGAGTGGATTAAAAAAGCTGTGGTACATATATGCAATAGAATATTACTCAAGCCATAAAAAGGGGTACTATGTCAAGTGAAATAAATCAGACAAAGACAAATACCATATGATTTTACTAATATGTGGGAGCTAAGTGCCAAAATTAACAGACAAAACAAAACAGACTCATACATGCAGAAAACAAACTGATGGTTGCCAGAAGAGAAGGCCCTTGGCCAAGAGGATGAAAAAGTTGAAGAGATTAGGAAGTACAATCAGTAGCTACAAAAAACAGTCATGGGGATGTAAAGTAAAGCATATGGAATATAGTGAATAATACTATAATAACTATGTATGGTGCCAGGTGAGTACTTGACTTGTATGGGAAACACTAAACTATATAATTGTCTATCCACTATGCTATATACCTGAAATTAATATAAAATAATATTAAGCATCAACTGTAATAAAAAAAAAGTCATGGCTGATGGAAATAGTGTATTTTCATTATTAAAATGGTTATTTTGATTTATTGATGATAGCATTCTGACCTGTATCAAGTGATACAATATCTCATTGTAGTTTTAATTTACATTTCTTTGATGATTAGTGATGTTGAGCATCTTTTCATATGTCTATTGGCCATCTGTATGCCATCTTTTTCAACAAACAACAAGTGCTAGCAAGGATGAAGAGGAAAGCAGAACACTTTTGCAGTGTTGGTGAGAATGTAGATTTGTGCAGCCTCTGTGGAAAGCAGTATGGAGTTACCTCAAAACACTAAAAATGTAACTGCCTTATGACCCAGCAATTCCACTTCTGGGAATTTATCCAAAGAAACCCAAAACACTAATTTGAAAGAATATAAGTACTTCTCTGTTCACTGCAGCATTATTTACCATAGCAAAGATTTGGAAGGAGCCCAAGTGTCCATCAGTAGATGAGTGAATAAAACAACTATGGTATATGTTGATATATGTATGGTATATTTGCACAATGGAATACTACTCGGCCATAAAAAAGAAGAAAAGTTTAACTTTTGTGATAGCATGAATGGACCTGGAGAATATTATGCTAAGTGAAATAAGTCAGTCAGAGAAGGACAAATACTATATGATTTTACTCATATGTGGAAAATAATGAACAAACTGAACTAACAAGCAAAATAGAGACATACTTATAGACAGAGAGCTGGCTGACAGCTCTGGGGGTGGGTATTTTGCGGGTGGAGGGATTGAGCAAAAAGATGAAGGACGTATGGACGTGGACAACAGTGTGGTGATGGTTGGGATGCGGGGGGTGGGTAGAGGTGGAAGGACGATATAAGAGGGATAAATGGTAATGGAAAAAATACAATAAAATAAATTTAAAAAACAAAATGGTTATTTTTAAACATTTTTTAAAGTTTCACAAACCATTTTAAGTGCTTCATATATATTGTCAACTTTTCATCCTCAAAACCTATGTGATAGAAAATATTAAACATATTTCACAAAGAAAGAACCCAAGGCTTAGACCAGTATGTTATGACACTTACTGCAAGTTAAGTTATAACACATCTAGAATATATTTGCATCTCTAGACCAAAATCCATGTCTCTAATGACTACCCATGTTATTTGTGAAAGAGGCCTAAAGATTATCTTACCAATTTACAGACAGGGAAGCTAAGTCCCAGGATGTTTTATAACTTTTCCAAAATCAAGTAAGAGGAGAACTAAAATTAGATGCTAAATTAAGTGGTTTCTTTGTCTATGACTATTTTAATGTTATATTGCTTATATAATGATTTATTTTGAGAGCTCAATTTTGTCATATATTTTTATCAACAAAAGTAAATTTTAAAGAAAAATTATATAAGCATAGAATAGATTACCTAAATAAAAAATCTACTTATTCTTCCCTTAATTCAAAGGAAAATAAGTAAATTTCTTACTTTCAAATTAAATTTATGCTACTGGGAAAAAATTAGTTGCTATTTAAATTTAATCCATTAAAAGTATGAAAGAAACAGAAGATAAATATCAGCATTTCTATGATTGGACTATATTGTCCAAAATCTTTGGAGCCTGAAAATATTTACTGTTCTGCCCTTTTCACATAATGAAGACAAAATCAGACAGTATTCTAATTGTTTTACATTTAGATTTTACTTTAATTACCACACTACTTTAAGGCACATAATCTCATTTGTCATCATTTTACAGACAGAGAAGCTGAGTTTTAGAGAAGGTTTAGTCACGTACCAAAATTATACAGCTGAAAAGAGGAAAAACTTTCAAAATCAAATCCATCTTCTTTTTAACTTTTTAAACAAATGACTAACATTACTTCTTACCTCAAGAAGAGTGGTACAAAGAAATTAATGCTTTTTATAATAGAGACATAACATTTCACCTTTTAAAAGGTTGTTGGTTAAGCCGCCAAGAGACCACATATTTAATTATCAAAACACAACTTAATTATGTTATCTCATTAATGAGTTTCAAAAGGTTAATAAGGTACTTATACTTGTTACCATCAAAAGACACTCAAATCAGGATACTGGTCAAAATCTAATGAATATGGAAACAGGAAATTTACATTAATATAATTATATTTTATTTAGGGTCCCTCATATATCAGTGTGCAGTGAATTAAAATTTTATTTTGCCTGACTACTCCACTGTCTCATATAGTATGATTACATAATATAATATAAAGTAGTTTAATTATAATAAAATTACCCCTTCTACATGGGTCTTGGAGAATCATTCTCATTACCAGTTTCCTTGATTTTTGCCACACACAGACACACACACACAAAATTACCTAAAATGATCATCCTCTTATTAATTACCTTTGTTAAAATAACTTTATTTATAAAATATGTAATTTATCCTCCAAGTTGATACTTTTAAAACATTCAAATGAAATAATTTTTTAATGCAATGAAGGAAATTTATTTTTAATTGTGAGGAAAGAAATGACTATTAGATTAAGTGTATAGGTTAGAAAGGCAACTACCTTGAAGCCATCAATCTTCATTAGATGTGTAATTTCTGATACACTTATTTTAAAAATATGGTACATTTGTTTTAAAACCATAGTCATAAATCAGAAGTTCAAGATGCTCAGGTTTTTTTAATGTCATAATTGGCCAAAAAGTCCAGTTCTAACCCCCTAGAAAGACACAGTGATAGTTTGCTTGTTTTTGCCCCTCCCCCCCATTCAATCTCTCTTTCAGAAGGACTATTGTCACTGATATTAATTTTCTGATTAGGTTTTGCCAATGGACGTCACCAGCTGGAGATCAGACTAGTGAGAAGAGCAGGGTAACATATTCATCTATACCCTACTCTGGCCCATCAGATCTCTAGGAGTACCTAAAACTCCAGTAGGCAGACACTCCATATTCTCACTTTCTCACTGCTCCATTTACATCATTTCCTCCTTTTTTCCCTTCAATATGGGAAGCAGTTACCACATTGCTAATATCTGGATGCCTCACCATCCTTGCTGGTTCCTTGAAAGGGTACATCCACTGTAGATAGTCCTATCATTAAGTTAACTCCAGTGTAACCTTTTTGAGAGTCCCATCTATTTATAGTGCATGACTTATACATTTGAATACACAAAATATACAAATACACCATGCACACACACACATACACATATAAAATCCTTGCCCAGGGATATGTTTATTAATTTCAGAGAGAGAGAAAGGGAGAGAGAAATATCACTGTAAGAGATAAACATCGATTGGTTGCCTCCCATACTTTTCAGAACAGGGATTGAACCCATAACCTAAGTACGTGCCCTGACAGGGAATCAAACCTGCAACTTGTTGGTGTATGGGATGATGCTCTAACTAACTGAGCCACCCAGCCAGGGCCCTACAAATTATTTTAAAAATCTTTCGTAGCAGACATTCGGGGTGTATATAAGTGAAAAACAAAAGAGAAAGACACAAAAAACCTGTCCTCATAGAGTTCACATTCAGATTAGGGAGACATCAAACATATAGTATGAAAGATGATGCTAGTTCATAGGACATAAATGACGTAAGGAAAGGGCATAGGATATGACACAGGTTGATATTGTAACTTGTAAGAGTAGCTTTCCCTGTATGGCTTCACTGAGAATGTAGCATTTGAAAAAATACTTTAAGGAAGCTATGAAGATATCTGAAATAAGAGTATTTCAGAAGAAGGGACTTTCTTTAGTATTTTCTGTATAGCAGGTTTGTGTGTAACAAATTCTCTGCCTTTGCTTAACTGAGAATGCCTTTATTTTACTCTTACTTCTGAAGGATAGCTTTAACTGGTATAGAATTCCAGAATGATATTTTTTCAGCAATTTGAATATATTGTTTCACTATGTCAAAGCTTGCTTTCTTTTTGCAGCTTTTGCAATTTTCAAATAAAATCATTACACAATTAAGGGAGCCCTAAAGTGATTCAAGTCCAATTTTTCCCCCCGCATGAGCAAACTGGAGCTCAACACACACACATACACAAAATGCCTGGACTAAGTGCATTGCATGTGAAAGGAACTCACCAAATATATGTGGAAGATATGCTGGATGAATACCAAGGAAAAGAGGGAGCCAAGAATAGAGGACTTACATCTTTGGGTACAGTTTTCTTCCATTACACCCGAGGATGTTTCCTAAGGCAATTATATAATTAACAACTAGGCTAAGAACATGCTGCCTAAATAGGTCCAGCCATTTTATGTTACTGATTCCCAGTTGAAGAAACTTAGTTTCAGTTACACAGTATTACTTAAACTAATGCTTTAAAATGATTTCTAAAAGTTTCCATACATTAGAAATACGGCATTTCCTTGGATTACATCATTTTGTTCAATATCATTTTGTTACAATGCTGATCAGATGCTGTAGGAACTTAGCTCTTGTTTATATCAGTTAGCTTATGGTAAATTGGTTTTGTTATACCTTGTTTCACTTCAGTTACAACTACCTATCCATGACATTAAGTGAGGACTTACTATATATGATACAGTCCCAATTGTTCATTTTGAAAATGAACTAGAAAATTTATACATTTAAACTTATCAATTTAATTTTTAAAGAATAAAGGGAAGCTGAAACTAGAGTTTCCTGAATCTTATTCTAAAATATATTTTCAACTGCAACTCTATGTTTTCAATTCACAACTAGCTTATTTCACAGTCTACAGATTTGTGACTATAGGGAGCAAATAAGAATTCTAAGTGCAGTTTTGCTAAGGACAATTCTTCATTTTCATCATTTGAGGCTAACAAATAAAAAGGAAGTATAGTTTTATAATAGAAGCTATACTAAATACTAATCTAAGGAACTAAAGCAAAATTTTCTTAGCTCAGTGACTGAATATATGTATCTCTGCCAATCGTTTTTGTTAGCTAGCTAATTAGAATTTTTATCATATTAAAAGAGCCTTAATTATACTAGTTTATTTCAGAACAGAAGAGTAAGTTTATGCCCTTGAGAATGTTTACTTCCAAATTAAGTTAAGATATGAAACTCAAAGAAACCACTAAAGAAGATGTATCAAAGATTGACATTTAGACATCATGACATTTAAAAGCATATTAAATTGATGTGAATAAAATTAAAATATATGACTACTACCTCTGCCACTTTAATATACATGTGTCTTTCTTTTTATGTACACACATATACAGAAACATGAATGACACTTAACACTTCATAGATCACATGCATACGGAAGAAATCTTCAATACACTTTAGTACACTTTAAGTTATTTGTGACAGTGAGCCCTCAGTTATGCCATATGTCAGAAGCCAAAGATGCTTGTGGCACTGCATCCATTTCAGTGTGGTCCATCAAACACAATGTGCTCTTTACATAAGAAATACTATCCTCTTCACTCATTGTTCTCTCTGACATTTCTGGGTACATGGGACCTTGAATCTTTCATTTATCTGTTAAACTATAGTTTCCTAGTAACACCACAAGCTTTTTCTTCAGGACTGAAATTGTGTCCCACACTTCATTTATATACTTAACAGTATTTCACAAGTGATCAATGTTACTTCTTGAGTCAAACTTAAATTAACAACAAACAAAAAATGAAGTGGCATAAAAAATTGAAATCAAAAACTTTTCCTAGGGTATTCCAAAATATATCATCTGCTTGCTCCTCTCTTTCTGGAAAAATCTAAACAAATTAAATCAGGTAGCTAGCTCACAGGTTCCCCTGCTCTAATGTTTGACTTCCATACTGGCACAATGACACTGGGCTCTCCACAGATTTCAAAATTGCTTTATTGTGTAATTTGGGAGGACTAGAGGAATAGAATCTACAATCAGAGCAGCTGGTCAAAACAGGTGTTGCAGAAAATTATAATCCTACTTTGATTAATCCTGTTTTTTACAGCCGCCCTCCAGTTATGCATGACAGGTATCCAAATAATCAAACACATAGTCTTTATTGCAACAATCTGAGTTATTGTCAGGAGAAACATCAGGAATTGCTGAAGCATTGATGCCAAAATAATGTGTGTTTCATGAAATAGGCTTTTGTTATTCTATTGCTTCTTGAATTTCCTGCGGATAAATGTGTGTGTGTGATTTTTATTACAAATCTGTGCATTTTTTTCTGATCATAATAGTGTTCTTTTAATAATGCACAAATTAAAATTTTGCTTTTTCAAATAATTTTAAAATGCAACTTACATTAACAAGTCCATGGTAATTTTTTATGCAGCATCTGGAATTATTAATACAACTATTAACAAGGCATATACAATATTAAGGATCTTCTGTAGGTATTAAAATACTATATTATTTTCATGTGTGTTCATATGTGCTTAAAGCAGTTCTTTTCCTGATCTGCTTATTCTTTCCCAACGTAAGCATAGCCATTGTGACTCACTCACAGATCGAGGGATCTGTCCAGCACTTAGAATTTTTGAAAATGGTTCTGTTGGTATATTTGGTATAAGATTTAATTTTTTTAAATTAGCTCTTAATTGATTTTGTGGAGTTTGAAGTTAGTACTTTCAGAATAGCCAAGGCATAAATAAAATGTCCCTGTCACATTTTATAAATCAACCCTAGCTAAGTAAATCAATCATTAGAATAAAAACAGAAGTGTTAAAATGTGCACAAACAATTCTGTATTTATCAGACTTACCTAGTTAAGTATTTTAGTCATTTATAAATCTTTGACCCAAGGCCCTGGTGGTGTGACTCAGTGGATTAGGCACCAGCTTGCATACCAAAGTGTCGCTGGTTCGATTCCCAGTCAGGGCACATGCCTGGGCTGCAGGCCAGGTCCCCAGTTCGGGGCATGCGAGATGCAACCACACATTGATATTTCTCTCCATCTCTTTCTCCCTCCCCTCTCTTCTGTCTAAAAATAAATAAAATATTTTATTTAATAAAACAAAATAAATCTTTGATCCAGCTGTCATTAAATGTGAATGTCAGGATTATAATGTGTCTTGACCAAATATAATGCTTTAGCAATAGAAGGTGTTCACTAAAAGCTCTTAATATATCATTAATATATTTCACTTATGTATATTCTCATGTGAAGATTAAAGATTCAGTACTACTAATGCTTTAAAATTATTGTTATTACTTTTAATGTTTCACAAAATGTTGTAACTTTTCAAGTTACATAGAATAGATGAGCACTATGACACTGGGGAGCAATATCATATTTTGCATCTGAAAAAGAAGTACCCTTGATTTGATCAATATCATCCTCACTATATATAGTTATATAGAACTATATAGGTTCAACTATTTACCAATTAATGGACAGTTTTAATATAAGGAAGTTTGAAATATCCACTTAAAGTGCTTTTGAAATAGCCATTTAATTTTTTGAGTCACTATTTTTAAATAAAGATTTGAGAGGTACATATAATAGATATGTGATTGAAAATTAAATGTCATAATTGTTATATATAATCACTATCTCACCATATTTGCAAAATGCAATTATTGACTGTTCTAGATTTATTTATTTCACTTTATTCTTCTTCTCCACTACCAAGTAGCCAAGCTCATCAAATTTATATATAAATTATGAATTGGACCAAGATAGACCTCATGCTTATTATAATCTGATTGCATGAAAATGCTTCTATAATATAACTTCAAAGTTAAGTATCAATCTTATATTTAAACATAAAATTTTGTCAAATCCTACTGTATTTAGTGAATTTGTAATCAGCACCTAAACTACTGCTTTTATTTAATACGATCTTCATTTATCTGCAACCCAACTCCAGAAGCATTATTTTTAGAAAGCTCTTAAGATATTTGGAGACATTTTCTACTGCTTTTGAGAAAAATAATCATGTTACTGTAACTTTATACTTAACATAAATATGTGAAAAGTAAATGTAGAGATTTCTGTATTTACTGTCTCTAATTCTCCTATTTTCTCTTGAACCTAACTTAATCAGGATTTTGCCCCACACTAATCCATGAAAACAGCTCTTGTCTAGGTCAGCAGTGACCTCCACAATCCAGTGGTCATCATTGTAAACAACCTGTCATAACTCCTGAAGAGAGCAGCAGTTTCCTCCCAGAATCACATTGTTTACTCTGATTCAAGCATCCCATTCCTCTGCATTCCTTCACAATATAGTTGCTGTTTCTTCTTGGTCTCCTCTCTTGGTACTTCTTCAAATTTGTCATCTGAACTTCAGTGTACCAAAGGACTAAATATTATAACCTCTTCTCATTACTCATTCTCATTCTCTTAGCCCAACAAATTCCATATCAATCTTTTAAATACACACACACACACACACGAGAATATAGGTCTTGAGTCTGGAACTCATCCCTGAAATATAAATTGCAGTCTACTCTACAGCTCCAATTAGAAGCAGATTAACCATTTGAGATGTAAAATGTTCAAAATTGACTTAAAAATATTTCTTCAAAATCTTGTTCCACTCATAGACTTCTCTTTCTTGGTGAATGCCTATTATTTACTTTTTATTGTTTAAGCCACAAATGTTGGCATTATTCTTTGCTTCTCATTTTCTTTTCAATCCACCTGTCCAGAGACTGTATGTATATACACACCAATTCTGACCACTTCTCATGAGCTGCATACTACTGCTGCCCAAACAGCATCCTCTCTCATTAGGATTACTGTGATAGCCTCCTAACTGGTTTTTCTGAACTCTTGCCTCTCTATACCCTTTTCTCACTAGGGCAGTCAGAAGAATACTTTAAAATTATAACATCTGGTCATATTAGTCCTCTGCTCAAAGCCCTCCACTGGCTTCCTATCTCTTGAGGTAAAATCCCAAAAAATAATAATCTCTGTAAGGCTGTATATGATCTTTTTCCTATCACTGGTCCAAATTTTTATTCATGGATACAATTTAACTCTGTCTGTCCTCATATAACTCTACTCCAGACACACCAATCTCTTTCTTGCTCTTCTGACATGTATCTTCTTCTCCCCATCTAACCTTGACTTATTCCTTTACCTCAGATAGGTTTTTATATTAACATCATCTTAATGGTAAGTACTGGCCTAACTTCCCTATTTACTACTACAGCTTCTGGTACCACTTTTGTCCCACCCTTATGTAAATGCTATTATGGTTATTTTGGAATAATTTTAGAGTGACAAAAAAGTTACAAAAGGTAATAGAGGCTGCTTGTATACCCATCTCTGCTTCCTCTAATGTTCATATCATATCATATGACCATAGTATATTTCCCAAAACAGAAAAACTAACATTGGTACTATACTTCTAACTAAATGACATTGATACAAACTATTAAAGCACAGCCTTTATTTATACATTATTATTTTTTTCTACTATCTTTTGCTGTTTCAGAGTTTAATTCAGAATACCACATTGCAATTAAGCATCATGGAATCATGCATTAGTCTCCTTGATGCCCTGTTCTCTGTGATCTTTAGTTTTTTTGTTTTTCATGATGTTGACACTTTTGAAAACTAATGATCAGGTATTTTGTAAACACTCTCTCAGTTATATTTGGCTAAAATTTTCTCACCATTAGACACAAGTTATGAAAGTTTTTTTCTAAGAAGAAGTGAAAGTTTTATACATATTATATTATTTGTATTTTTTCTGAAGGAATATCTCTTTTCTGTCATTTATTCAACCATTTATATCAGTATGTACTCATAGATATTTTATTATTTGATATAATATAATGCTGTTTTTAATTATTATGTTGATAAAATTGTTCAAGGTTTTGCCATTGGGAAGTCCTTCAGGTTGGACTGTGTCCTTTCTTTTTTTTTTAACCACTTCCTTGCTTTGTATGTGTATATATTTTAAGTAGGCTGGATGAGTATATAAAAATATAATCAGAGTGTTTTCAACTGGTATGTGAGGGGTATGCTTGAGGAGAGGAACAAAAAGAACTTCAATGTTTACTGTAAAGTTTTACTCCTTTGTTAAAAAAACTTAAGTAAAAGGTTAATTATCACAATATTTTTATTAAGGATATCAGGTACAGGGATATTTGTCATGTTATTGCTTATGACTTTTCGTGTATTTTATGTATTCAATAATTGTAAAATTTATCAAATTTTAATGGTTGATAACATTTTATTCCCTAGATTTTATATTATATATATATATATATATATATATATATATATATATATATTAAAGACAAATCAAGCAATTTTTAGCATCAGATAAGATATCATCAAATTTCTCTCTTTGGTCAACTAGCCTTTAATTTTTTAAGTGGAAAATATTACCAATTAATACATATAGGTATTAAAATGAAATATAAGATTTTCTTAAAGACTAATCTGAGACATCCTTTGTAGCAATGTGGTAAATGACAGTGATAAGATCAAGTATGCAACCTAGTAGCAGAAAGAACAAAACATCTGGCTTCCTAGACAGTTAGTCAATATGTATGTACTTTCAGACCTATTTCCTTCATAAAGGATCCTATAATAACCCAGAATTATTTTGCTATATCATAAATACATAGTAATAATGTTAGAAACTCTCATCTGTTCAATTCTCCCCATGAAGAACACCAAGTCTTTCATAAGTTTTAAAGTTTACCTATCTTCCTAAGATCTTTAGCAGTTATAAAATGAAGTGGAAAAATCAAACAGATGCATGACACAGATGCAAATGCCAGTAATAATATATTACAGACATAGAACACATTGGCCCATTATTTTAATCACTGTAGCTTGCAAGTTTTCATTGTCATTGTCCAAGTGGCAGATCCATTCACATTTCAAAAATTTACCTTTGAAGACCCTCACAAAGGGCTCCCCTTGGCATTAGTCAACAGCAGAGTATGCTGCTTTAACATGAACATTTGGTTTCAACATCTGTCATTTTCTTTACTATTCTTGTCCTGCATCTGTGCTTTTGCTTTTTGTTTCCAAACGTTTGCTATCTGTATTGTTACCTTCCTTTCATCATCTCCTGTATTTTAGAAGCATTTATTTTAATGTAATGTTTTTAATTTTCCTACTCTAACTGCAATCAATGTTGATTAAAACATTCAAACAATACACACACTTAAAAAACTGAATATAAAACATTCCTGAGTAATTTTTATTGGCTGCAACCACAGCATCGATACAAAATATGCTTTCTACAATAGATTCACTTTATTTTCAATGACATAATAGGTTGAAAGTAAAAAGATGGAAAAATATTTTAGGCAAACAGTAACTAAAATACAGCTGGTGTAGCTATACTAATATCAGACAAAAGACTGTAGAACAATTGTTATGAGAAGCAAAGAAGGACATAATATAATGATAAAAGGGTGACTACATCAAAAATATATTAAAATTTTGAACACATATGCACCTAACAAGAAATCCTGAAAATACATTAAACAAAACTGACAAATTTGAGGGGAGAGATAACAAATTCAGCAATAATAGTCAAATGCATCAGTACTGCATTTTCGATAGTAGATAGAAAAACTAGAAAGAAAATCAAACAAGAATTAGAAGACTTGAATGACACTGTAAATCACCTGGAACTAACAGGCGTCTATATAACATTTCAACCAACAATAGCAAAATACACATTCTTTTCAAGTACACATGGAACGCTCTCCAGGACAGACTATATTATCTCACAAAACTGATATAAGTAAATTTTTAAAAGTAGAAATAAGTAAAAGCATATTCTCTAAACAAGTGAAATATAATTAAAACTTGATAAAATTAGAATTTGAAAATTTCATAAACGTGGAAATTATGATCCAACAATCCCACTTCTGGGAATATAACTAAAATAAATTAAATTCAAATTGCTATCAGATATCTGCACCCCATTTTTATTGCGGCAATAGCCAAGAATTGAAAATAACCTAAATGTCCTTCAACAGACGAATGGATAAAGACATGTGGTATATACATGCAATGGAATATTACTCAGTTATTTACAAAAAAGAAGAAATTTGAGAGAATATAAATGAATATGAAAGGCATTATGCTAAGTGAATTAAGCCAGGCAGAGAAAGAGAAATACTATATGGTATTACTTAAATTTTTAATCTAAAAAAAAAAGAAGAAACCAAACAAAAACAATAGGACAGAAAAAAATAGTGGTTGCCAGAAGCCGAGAAGAGTGGGAAATGTAGGTAAAGGGTACAAACTTTCAGTTATAAGAAAAATAAGTTCTGATGATCTAATGTACAAACGGTGACTATAGAAAGTTATTGAGAGTAGTTCTTAGGTGTTTATACTGTGTGCATGTGTGTACACACACACATATCACATGAAAAAAAGATTGAATTATGTGAAATGAATGTTAATTATCTTGATCTTGGTAATTATTCCACAATGCATATGTCTATCAAATCATCACATGTGCACTTTAAATATATGCAATTATATTTTCAATAATTCTTGAATAATATTGTAAAAGTAAATAACATTCTGTATTAGTTTTCTAGGGTTGCTGGAACAGAGTGTCACAAACATAAAACAATAGTTTATTGTCTCACTGTTCTAGAGGCTAGAAATCTGAAATCAAGATGTTCTCAGGCCTTAATTTCTGTAAAACCAGTAGAGGAATCCTTGCCTGCTGTTTCCTAGTTGGTAGTTTTGGCAATGTTGGTGTTCTTTGAATTGAAGCTACATAACTCCAATTATTGTACAATGTCACAAGGAGTTCTCCTGTGTGTTTGCCTTCACATAGCTGTTTTCTTATAAGGACAGTGGTCATCTTGGATTAGGGGCCCACCTTATTCCTGTATGACTTCATCTTAATTTTATGAATTACCTCTCCAACAACCCTATTTCCAAATAAATTCACATCCAGCAATAGTGGTGTTTGGATTTCAGCATATCTTTTAGGGGAGATATTCATCCCACAACAAATTCCTGAGTAATGAAGGAGTTAAGAAGAAATCACATGAGAAATTAGAAACAACCAAGCTAATATAAATAAATATGCCTTATGGATACTAACACAAAAATACTTAAAATACTATCATACTGAATTATATAGCACAATAAAAGGATTAGAAATGGTAACTTTCTGGGATTTTTCCCACTTTGCAAGGTTGATTCAACATATGAAAAACATTCAATGAAATACAAGAAAAAAAGCAATTATTTCAATAGATTCAGAAAACCATTTGATCCAACACCATTTCCTGATAAAACCACTAAATAAAAAAAAGAAAAAAAAAAAGAACTTCCTCAACCTGATAAAGAGCATCTATGAAAGACCTACAGCTAACATCATACTTAATTACAAAAGATGAAAAGTTTTCCCCCTGACATCGGGAATAAGACATGACATCTGTTCTTGTCATCTCTATTCAACATTGTACTGAAAGTCCTAAACCGGATAATTAAAAACTAAAATAAAAAAACAGTAACACTAGGAGATCCAAGATGGTGGAGGAGTAAGTGGAAGCTACACTAACTTCCTCCCAGGACAAGTCTGGATTTACAACTTAATTTTGGAGAACTCATCTGGAATAACCAACCAAACACTAGCTGGGAAGAAGTCATAACCACGGAGAGACAGAAAAGGCTGCTACATCACAACATGACTGGTAGGAAGTTCGAAGACACAGAAGGGCTGGCTGGGCTCCCACGGGTGGCAGCTGAAGGGGCTGAGAAACAGTCAGCAGCCAGCAGTTTCCCCTGAGAAGGGCAGGGTCTAAACCCCCAGCTTGGCTTCCAAGCCTACAGCAACAGAGTGGGAAGTAAAAGAGTATCCAGCTGAAAAAAAGCGAAAAGCCACAGAGTTTCTTGCTAGGCAGAGAGAAACAGTGGGAAAAAAAGAGCACTTAAGTGGATCACATACAAAAATATTTTGGCCCCCACTTACTCTGGGCTCAAGCAGAGGGAAGGCAAAGAGGACTAGAGACACTTGGAGAGATTTCGCGCGGTGGCTTTGAGGGGAGAACTGGGGGAGCAGCCGACCAGATCCCAGTGTTGACTCATTCCCAGTACTGCAGGCAGACCATTCCCCTCCAAGTGGCTTCAGCCTCAGGGGAAGTAAAAGTCCTGCCTACAGGAATTAAGCTGCCACACCGACGGTCCTTAAGCCTGATTGCTAATCACAGGTTGAATAGATTAACAACTAAAGAAGACAGACAAAGGCAGTAGATCCCTGGAAGTCTCCAACAGGCTTCCTAGGCCCAGACTGGCACAGGATCTGATGCCACCAGGGGCAGATCATTCTAAGAAGCACCAACAAACAATAGGAGTCACAAAAATGGGGAGACAGAGAAACAACCCCCCATCAAAAGGAAAGGTAGAATCCCCAGAAAGAGTGCTAAATGAAATAGAGGGAAGCAAACTATCACATATGGAATTCAAAACATGGATTATGGAGAAGCTCAATGAGCTCAGCGGAAACTACAAGGAACTCCAGAAAAACTACAAGGAACTTACTGAGAATTACACCAGCATGAAAAAGGACATAGAAGCTATCAATAAGAGCCAGGAGGAAATGAAGGATACGATCTCTGAGTTGAAGAACACAGTAGAAGGAAGCAGGCTAGAGGAAGCAGAAGATCAGATCAGCAAGTCGGAGGACAACATAGACAAAAACTCCCAGACAGTGCAACAAAATGAAAAAAGACTGAACAAGACTGAAGAGGTTCTAAGACAGCTGCAGGACAACATGAAATGTAATAACATCCATATCATACAAATTCCAGAAGGAGAAGAAGAAGAGCAAGGGATAGAAAACCTCTTTGAAAAACTAATGACAGAAAACTTCCCTCACATGAGGAGAGAAAGAGTCACGCAAATCCAGGAGGCACAGAGGGTCCAATGAAGATGAACCCCAACAGGCCCACTTCAAGACACATCATAATTAAAATGGGAACATTCAAAGAGAGAATCCTAAAAGCAGCAAGAGAGAAACAACTAATAACATACAAGGCTGTCACCAGATTTCTCAGCAGAAACACTAAAAGCCAGAAGGGAATGGCAAAAAATATTCCAAGCAATGAAAAACAAAGGCCTACAACCAAGAATACTCTACCCAGCAAGGCTCTCATTCAAAATGGAAGGTGAAATAGGAAGTTTCCAAGACAAAAGAAGGCTAAAAGAATACATCTCCACCAAACCAGCACTGCAAGAGATGCTAAAGGGCCTGCTTTAAGAAGATGAAGAAACAGAGACAGAGAGGAACACGAGTACAAAGGAGGAAAATGACAATGAATGAGTACTTATCAGTAATAACCTTAAATGTAAATGGATTAAATGCTCCAATCAAAAGACATAGGGTAGCTGAATGGATTAGAAAGCATGACCCACATATATGCTGTCTACAAGAGACCCACCTTAGAACAGAAGATCTATACAGACTGAAAGTGAAGGGATGGAAAAAAGTATTTCAAGCAAATGGACATGAAAAAAAAGCTGGGGTAGCACTACTTATATAAGACAAAACAGATTTCACAGCAAAAGCCATAAAAAGAGACAAAGAAGGACATTTCATAATACTTAAGGGAAAAATCCATCAAGAAGATATAACCCTTATAAATATATATACACCCAACTTAGGAGCACCCAAATATGTAAGTAAAATCTTGAAAGACTCCAAGAAAGATATAGACAGCAACACACTCATAGTAGGGGACTTTAACACCCCATTGTCAATAACGGACCGACCTTCAAAGCAAAGAAACACCAAAAATATTGAGGCACTGAACAACACTCTAGATCAAATGGACTTAGTCGATATATATAGAATTTTTCACCCCAAAGAAGCAAAATATACATTCCTCTCAAGTGCACATGGAACATTTTCAAAGACAGACCACATGGTAGGACACAAAACAAGCCTCAACAAATTCAAGAAAATTGAAATTATATCAAGGATCTTCTTAGATCACAATGGCTTAAAATTGGAAATCAACCTCAAGGAAAAACTCAAAAATACTCAAACTCGTGGAGAATGAATAACATGCTATTAAATAATGAATGGGTTAACAATGACATCACGGAAGAAATCAAAAAGTTTCTGGAAACAAATGATAATAAATATACAACAACCCAAAACCTATGGGATACAGCGAAAGCAGTCCTGAGAGGAAAGTTCATAGCAATACAGGCCTACCTAAAAAATCTAGAAGAATTAATAAAAAATTTAACCCTACAGCTACAAGAACTAGAGGAAGAACAACAAGCAAAGCCCAGATCAAGTAGAAGGAAAGAAATCATCAAGATCAGAGAAGAATTCAATGACAGAGAGACTAAACTAACAATTCAAAAGATCAACATAAGTAGGAGCTGATTCTTTGAAAAGATAAACAAAATTGACAAGCCTTTAACCAGGCTCATCAAGAAAAAAAGAGAGAGGACCCAAATAAATAAAATCAGAAATGAAAGACAAGAAATCACAACTGATACCACAGAAATACAAAGGATTGTAAGAAGTTACTACAAACAACTGTATGGTAAGAAATTTGACAACCTAGAGGAAATGGACAAATTCCTGGAAACATATTATCTTCCAAAACTGAATCAAGAAGAAGCAGAAAGCCTGGATAGACCAATAACAACTAGTGAAATGGAAGCAGTAATCAAAAAACTCCCGGTACACAAAAGCCCTGGACCGGATGACTTCACAGGTGAATTCTACAAAACATTTAGGAAAGAACCTACTCCTATAATCCTCAGACTATTCCAAAAAATACAAGAAGAGGGAAGAATCCCAAACTCGTCTATGAAGCCAGTATTACCCTAATTCCAAAACCAGGTCAAGATACAACAAAGAAAGAAAACTACAGGCTAATATAGTTGATGAACATAGATGCTAAAGTCCTCAACAAAATATTGGCAAACCGGATCCAGCAACACATTAGAAAGATCATAAACCATGATCAAGTGGTATTCATCCCAGGGATGACAAGGATGGATTAATATGTGCAAATCAATAAACATAATACACCACATAAAAAAAAATGAAAGACAAAAAACACATGATCATATCAATAGATGCAGAAAAAGCATTTGATAAAGTAAAACACCCATTTATGATGAAAACTCTCAGTAAAATGTAAATAGAGGGGGTATACCTCAACATAATAAAGGCCATATATGAGAAACATGAAGCCAACATCATACTCAATGTGCAAAAACTGAGAGCATTCCCCCTGAGGTCAGGAACAAGACAAGGATGTCCACTCTCTCCACTCCTATTCAACATAGTCTTGGAAGTTCTAGCCACAGCAATCAGACAAGAAAGAGAAATAAAAGGCATCCAATTTGGAAAAGAGGAAGTAAAACTGTCATTATTTGCAGATGACATGATAATGTACATACAAAACCCTACAGACTGCACAAAAAAACTACTCGACATAATAAGTGAATTCAGCAAAATAGCAGGATACAAAGTCAATATTCAGAAATTGAAAGCATTTCTGTACACCAAAAATAAAATCTCAGAGATAGAAGCTAAAAGAAAAATCCCATTTACCATAGCAACAAGAAAAATAAAGTACCTAGGAATAAACTTAACCAAAGAGGTAAAAGATCTGTACTCAGAAAACTATATAACACTGAAGAAAGAAATTAAGGAAGATACAAATAAATGAAGCATATATGGATGGGAAGAATCAACATCATTAAAAGGTCCATACTACCTAAAGCAATTTATAGATTCAATGCAATCCCTATTAAAATACCAGTGATATATTTCACAGACCTAGAACAAATGCTTCAAAATTTTATATGGAGCAAAAAAAGAGCCCGAATAGCCACAGGAATCTTGAGGAAGAAGAACACAGTGGGAGGAATCACAATACCTGGTACCAAGCTATATTACAAGGCCACGGTGATCAAAACAGCCTGGTACTGGCATAAGAACGGACATATAGATCAATGGAACAGAATAGAGAGCCCAGAAACAAATCAAGGTCTATATGGTCAACTAATATTTGACAAAGGGGGGAGAAACATCAAATGAAGTGAAAAAAGCCTCTTCAACAAATGCTGTTGAGAGAACTGGACAGGGACATGCAAAAAAATGAAACTAGATCACCAACTTACACCACACACCAGAATAAACTCAAGATGGATCAAAGACTTAAATGTAAGCCATGACACCATAAAAGTTCTAGAGAAAAACATAGACAGGAAGATTTCAGATATCCCACATACCAACATTTTCACTGATATATCTCCTAAAGCAAGGTAAATAAAGGAAAGAATTAACAAATGGCAATACATCAAATTAAAGAGTTTCTGCTCAGCAAAAGAAAACATAAGCAAGATGAAAAGGAAACCAACCATATGGGAAAATATATTTTCCAATGATACCTCACACAAGGGATTGATCTCCAAAATTTGTAAGAACTTATATGACTCAACACCAAGAAGACAGACAACCCAATTAAAAAATGGTCAAAGGACCTGAACAAACACTTCTCCAAAGAGGACATACAGAGGGTCCATAGACATATGAAAAATGTTCAACATCACTAGCCATCAGAGAGATGCAAATAAAAACCACAGTGAGATACTACCTCACACCAGTCAGAATGGCCATCATCAACAAATCAACAAACAACACATGCTGTTGAGGATGCGGAGAAAAGGGAACCCTGGTGCACCATTGGTGGGAATGCAGACTGGTGCAGCCACTGTGGAAAACAGTTTGGAATTTCCTCAAAAAACTAAAAATAGAACTGCCTCTTGAACCAGCAATTCCAATGCTAGGATTATACCCAAAGAATCCTGAAACACCAATTCAAAATAACCTACGCACCCCTAAATTCATAGCAGCACTATTTACAATAGCTAAGTGCTGGAAACAACCTAAGTGCCCATCTGTAGATGAGTGGATCAAAAAACTGTGGTACATTTACACAATGGAGTATTATGTAGCAGAAAGAAAGAAGAAACTTCTACCATTTGCAACAACATGGATGGAACTAGAGAGAATTATGCTTAGCGAAATAAGCCAGGCAACAAAAGAAAAATATTTTATGCTGTCACCTATTACAGGAAACTAATGAACAACACAAACAAATGAGCAAAATTGAACCAGAGGTATGTAAACAAGGAGTAGAGTAACAGTAACAAGGGAGGAGGCGGGAGGGAGAGAAGGGGGTAAGAAGGGAAGGGTCTAGTCAAAGAACATGTATAAAAGACCCACGGACATGGACAACTGAGTGGGGACTGAATGTGGGAGAAGGGAGGGACAGGGTGCAGGGGAGCAAGAGGGGGAAAAAGTGGGACAAATGTAATGGAAAAACAAACAAATATTTTAGTGGTGGAAAAATGAAAATATGAAGAATGGAAATGCCAGTTCAGTGAATATTAGAAGGATAAGGATTTTCCTTCACTGTATATTTTTCTCTCTATCTGATCCCTCCAGAGTTTGGCATTCTAAAGAAGTAAGTAATGACATAAGTTTCTTTGCATAAAACTAATAAGATCAGTTGTTAATAGAGGTTTCCTTGACCAAGATGTTGACTGGAATGTCATACCTAAAGGAGACATGCTCGGGCTCTGGTTGTTACCAAAAAGCCCTGAGGAATTGGGAATGACTTTCGAAGGTAATAAAAGTCCACAAGATAAAAGGCCTGGTACGTGGTTTGTTGTGAGGTTCACAGCAATCTTTCCAGGGAAGGAATGAAGATTGTTTTCCTGAAAGATAGCTAGAAGGGACCTTTAGGCACAATGGAAAACCAGAAGGACTTAGAAAAGACAGGTATGTACAGGCAAGGCTGAATGCCAGGTATGTGGCTCAATTTCTGTGCCCTGAAGGGCAGACTGAAGGTCACCCTAAATGTTCCTTGCATAAGTTCCAGCAAAGCAGAATTAAAGATCATAAGTGATCATTTGCTGCTCTTGTTGTGTTTATGCAAATAAACAGGATAAATTATAAATGGACTTAATGCAGTCCCTTTAATGACAAGGGGGGTAATATTAGGGAGAAAAATTGTTATTCAAGAAAAATCACAATGATCAGTGGCAGATTATAAAGTAGTGCAGCTAATTGTCTTTAAAGTTTCTTTTCATTTAAAATATGTTTTCATTTGAAAGTTAAACTATGTCTGTGGTATCATCAAAGATGTTTAATTTACAGGCAAGAACAATGTCAAATGCCTTGCAACTGGATGTCTTTCAAATAAGACAGTCTTATATATTTAGAGACTTGTTTGTGGGTTATGTTACAGAAATTAACATGTGTTTTCTGTTTTCAAATGCCATAAGCCTATGATCTCATTACCTGAGTGATTGTCTGTACATATAGGCCTCACTTAATCCTGTCTGCAGTGCTGCCTCCTGAGACTCAATGGTTTGGCTGAAATAAGTGGCTGGGTTGGTGAAGTATGGGGTGCTCTGTGGGCTTCATTTTAAAACTGGTTTCTTTTTTCTATCCTAATGGCTTAGACAGAAAGGTCCCAGAGGTCTGAGAGGGAAGAAACCTAAAATATTTCCCTCAGCCCAAACTAAGTATAGTGGGCAAAAGGGTTTTGGACAAGTGAGATGTGCCTGGCACACCTTCCTCCAAAGAAGCCCTTTTTTTCCCCTAATGTGGGACATTGAAAAATTAATACCTGCCTTTTGTCATCTAGTGGTTATGGATTGAATCATGTCTTTTAACCTTGTTGCCAAATCTGTTGCCCCCAGAATACAACAAGGATGCCAGCCTGTTAAACCAAGCATGCTGTGGTCCGGGGACAGCCAACTAACCTGGAGTCTGCACAATCCTTCCCCATGTGGGAAGGCCACACTCCTCTCTTCATCCCACTCTTATTAGGGATTTCTGGACCCAAGTGTAGGTAAGACGATGACCATGTCCAGCTCGAAACAGCTAGAGGAGCTCGAGACCTTCGCCCGTTGTCCTTTATAAGATTGTAAAGGGTCTTAAGTCTGAGAGGGAGGGATTGTAATTTTTTAATATTAAAATAATTAATCATTTATTTATTTTAAAAAAAGAAGAAGAATATATGAAAGAGTAAAGTGGGAGAACTTGTATATATGACCCATGGGCATGGACTTGGGGGTTATTTCTGGGGGAGGGGGGTTGCTGGGTGGAGGGGAGCAAAGGGAAAAAAATTGGAACTATTGTAATATAATCAATAAAATATACTTTAAAAAAAGTGAAAAGACAGCCAGCAGAATGGAAGAAAATATTTGCAATTCATATGTGGGTCTAGTATCTAGAATATATAAAGAACTTTTAAACTTTAAAATATAAACAACCCAATTTATAAAATGGTCAAAGGATATGAGTAGACATTTCTCCCAAACAATACACATGAGCAATAGCCCATAAAAAGATGTTATATCATTATACATTAGGAAAATGCAAATCAGAACAACAGTGAGATACCACTTCACTCACACTGAATGGATCAATAATAATGATAGAAAGAAATAGAAAATTAATGTTGCCAATGATGTAGTGAAACTGAAACCCATATACATTGCTGGTGAGAATGTAAAGTGGTAAAACTGCTCTGGACAAAGAGTTAAGCAGTTCCTCAAATGTTTATAGAAGCATTATTCATAATAACCCAAAGTGGAAATAACCCAAATGTCCAAATGAAAAATGAATAAATAATATGTGCTATATATATATATATATATATATATATATACAGTAGAATATTATTAAGCCATAAAAAGGAATGAATATGAAAATGAATATGAATATGAATATACATGACTGAATATGAAAAGATATT
This sequence comes from Furipterus horrens, assembly GCF_987537825.1. Taxonomy (NCBI): domain Eukaryota; kingdom Metazoa; phylum Chordata; class Mammalia; order Chiroptera; family Furipteridae; genus Furipterus; species Furipterus horrens. Next base: position 131,874,319 of record NW_028327173.1, on the reverse strand, counting down.
GGAAACATCATGCTAAAGGAAAGAAGACACAATGAGCAGACATTGTATGATTTTATATTTATAAATGTATAAATAGACAAAACCACAGCCACAGACTGTAAATTAGCAGTTGCCAGGAAATTGGGGTCGATTGCTAACTGATATGAGTTTCTTTGGGGGTAATAACAATATTCTGGAATTAAATGGTGGTGATGAATGTACCTTTTAAATATACTAAAACTCACTTTTATACTTTAAAATGATTAAAATGGTTAATTTTATGGTATGTAAATTTATCCCCCTCAAAAATTCATCAAAGAAAAATAAACAAAAATGCTATACTAGACATCTCTGTATTTTCCTAGCACTTCTGCATAAGTAAAATATAGCCTAAAAATCAACACAGCAGTAATTCATTTTCAAACATTATCAATTGCCTTCTTGAAATGGACACCAGTTTAACCTTTTATTTTAAAGAAATTACTTTCTACCAAGATACCAATATTGCATATTCTTGATTTTACTATTCTATGAGAAACTGGTACTTAAAAATCATATTTAATGGTTTTAATTTGTATTTAATTGATATTTATTGAGAGGCTTCGCTCCTTTTCATATATTCATTACCAAGTTTAACTTCTATGAGTAAGCTGTTCATATATTAGTCTTCTTAAAGCTCTTATTGGATCAGTTGTAAAATTTTTTTAATTACAAAAAATTTCTCATTTTCAAATTACCTTGTTATGGTTTTGAAGTTAAAACTTAAATTCCTTGGTTTATACACCCACTCCAGCTTCCAAAAGCAATTTTTTTTAATGAATTTAAGACCTCTTGCTTTGTATATAATAATCTATCCTATCAACATTACATTAGAATACCTGTTTACACACCATTCCTAACACTTTTTTAAAAACTAAAATGCAATGTTTTCTAAATGGGTGAAATAATATCTCACTATTTTAGCTTGCACTTTCTAACATTTGTGTGGCAGAACATCTTGTGTATGCTTATTGTCATTTGTATTTGTGTGTGTGAATCACCTCTTTATAGACTTTGTCTGTGTTTCCATTTCAGCTAGTCATCTATTTCTTCATTTGTAGAACTATCTATACTGGGATGACCAAAAAGTTTTACTTCTTTTTTCTGTGCGATGGCTCTAGTAGCAATTAATCATTTTTCTGTTTATATGTGCAATTATTTTTCCCTAGTATTATATTTTTCTTTGACTATGTTCATGACATTTTTTCTCAGATAATGTATTTAAATACTTTTGGAGTAAAGTATGGCAATATTTATACTACCCAGATTTCAGGTCTGTTTAAAAATGCTGTCTTTCCCCAAGACTATAAAAAGAGTCTCTTATGTATTTATTAGTTTGTAGTCTATAATTAATATACTTTTCAAGTGTATGTATTGCTTCTGGAAATTACTTGCTATATACTCTGAGTTATATGCCTAACTCAAAATTTCTCCAAACAAACAGCCATTTATCAGATCAGTTTTCAATAAGTACTGCAAATATTCTAAAACTTTATCACTGTATACAGTTTCACCATTTTAACATATCTGTATGTCATCTACATCATAATTAATTTAGTTTTTCATTAAAATAATCTTTAACTTAATTTCCTTTTAATATATCCTTATCTTATATTAAAATGCTTATAACTTGGATTGGGGAGAGAAGTAGGTGAGTTGAGGCACTTATCAGATAAACCTTATAGGTAAAAATAACTAATGATTTTTAAAACTTAAATTGTTTTCCTTTGAACTACATAAAATAATCTGTTTACCTTTGTTGTTACATAATCACATGTTGGCAAATGTCAAATTTTCAACTATGTATGTTCTGTTTTTGATCTTTTATTTCATTGCATTTTTAGATTGAAACCCTCTACTTTTTGTATTTTATTGTATGTAGGGTTTTATTTTGGTTTATTTTTAACTTTAGCTTTATTGATATTTCATAATCAGCCTTTCTTTTTAAAGTATTGGGTATTCTTGATAAATTACAAATGAACTTAAAATCAATTTGTCAAGTTATACAACAAGTCCTTAAATTGAATTGACTATGTGGATTAATCAATCACAAACTGATTTTTCCAAAAGTATTGATGTCATGCAATTTTTAAATAAAATGGTAGGTGTCTTGGTTTATCTGTTTTTTTTTGTAAAATACTTTAATAAATTTATAAAATACCATATGGTTTTATTATATATATTGTTAAGGGTATTTCTAATTCTTTTGTTTCTTTTCTTTCTATAATGCTTAGCATTTTTCTTCAATTATTAGTGTTTGTTTATTTTGGTATATTACAAAGTTATTAATTTGTATGTTTCCATGTGTTTAAAAGTTATTTTATTTGTATGTACTACTTTTATAATTTCTAATAACTTTTGACTTGATTCTTGTTAAGAAAAAATAATGGAATGGTTTATATTTTTTCCAATTGAAGACAATTTTGTTTTTTCCCTATTAGGATCAGCAAGGGTCTCCAGAAGAAACTTTAATAATAATAATAATAATAATAATAATAATAATAATAATAATAATAAACATCAGTGGTGGCAGCATATTTGTTTTGTTTCTTATATTAATGGCAATAACAACCTTTATTTCCTTTCACTGTAACTATTCAAACTTATTAACCCTTTCTCCTTTTCAGCAAACAATACTTTAAATAGAATTTATCTAACTCAGATCCTTCTCTTGACTTCTATATCCTTCATAAGTTTGTGTTTTAATATTTTGAAATTTTTTTCTATAGTATGCTTTTGATTTCAAAGCTAATCTCTTAACGATCACTTTTATCTTTACACATATTTTATTAAAACACTATATACGGGGATTTGGAAGATGGTGGTTGAGAGGGTGGAAGCTGGGCCCACTTGTCTGTGACCCCAACACAAATTTTTGACTGATCTTCTGACAAGTAACCTGAACAATCAACGGGATCATGAATTTTTGAAGCCAAGGAGTACAGAGGATGATTTTCACCATCCGGTAAGAGATTCTATAGGTTGCGGAGGAAATGTCCTGTGTAAGGCACCTGCAGCACAGGAAGGACAGACAGGAAATGCAGCTTATTGGCTTCCTCCCCTCCCAGAGCGGGGCCCTTGTCCCACACAGGGAAACCACCAACTCTAATAGGAAGAGACTTGGGAGGATGTACAAAGCCTGGGAGACTGAGGCTGCCCACACACAGCAAGCAGCACATCCATAGCTGCAGTGCCATCCGGGAGAGCTCCAGAAAGAAACTCTTACCTAAAACTGTCAGAGGCACAGGCAGGCTGCGGCCATCCCTAACTGAGAGAGACTTTGTGCTTTTGGGGGAGGTGGAGCATGTGGAGAGAACTGGCCCAGAGCTTGGTGCTGCAGTGTGGGGGCCACATAGAGATGTTTTAAATGAGGAGCTGAAGCCAGACTCAACAGGGACCCTGTGCTTGTGTGCATGTGTATGCATATCTGCAGCTCCTCTGGCAACAAAGAATCCAGAGTGAAAGTGGAGCTTGATCCCACTGAGTCCAGCTTCAGAGGATGAACAGAAAGTGTCACACTGATGGGACTTTGGGACCCAACCCAGCACTGCTGGTGAGCAGAATGGAGAGTTTGGGCCTGAGTCTCCTGCAAGAGTGGCAGGCTGGAACCTGGATGGCAAGAACTGAATGCTTGAAATTTGTTGCAGCCAGTCAAGTCCCCTCACAGGCAGGCATGCCCAACCCCACCTACGGGATCGCGAGCTCTGAAGATCAGTGAGGCCAGGCTCAGGAGCTTATCCACAGGGGAAAGAAGGAGAAGCTCTAAAAGGGCCATTTCTGAACTTCTATCAGACACTAAGAGCTACACTGGATTCTAGAGACCCTGATCCACTGAAACCAGCAGAACAGAGAGACTAGAAACAGGTGCAGCAAGGGGTGTTCAGGGCATTGCACAGACTCAGATGTTATACATGCCTGCTGTCAGCGCCAAGCAGGAAAGCATTGCCCTCTTTTTGCACAGATTGACTCCTCAGAGTAAACAGGCAACTAATTCACCAGAATCTATACATTATCAGAAATAATCTGTGACAGACCAAGACCTGTGTGTGTGTGGCAGGGGTTGGGTGTCAGGAACAGCCCCACCATCTTCCCTGAAGATTGAACAGCACCCCCCCAGGTATGACCCAGGAATTCCACCCTCCTGATCTCACCAGAAGCTCCCTCTGGAGGCAGGTGGAGGTGGTACTGGCAGTCCCCTTAGGGCATAAGGTAAACCACTCCAGCGTCTTGTGCTGATGGAAAGCTGGCAGGACACAACAATAGGGACCAGTCAAACCTGAAGGAGACAGCCACAGACTGTGGATCACTTGTAGTCCCAAATAGACTGCCTAGACTAGACTGGGACACCATCTGACATCAGCAGGGGTGGATCCAGAAAGAGACAACAGTGGCAAACACTATACTCTGCTGAGGCAAATTCCACCATGGTCTTTTTCATTATTTGCCTCATTTTTTCTCATGCATGGCTTTTTAACATTTTTCTTTTTCACGTTTATTCCTATTATTTACTATTTTTATTTTAGTTTATTTCAAATATCATATTTACAGAACAATATGAAAAGGAATAATATTCATATCATAGGGATAGCAGAAGGAAAAGAAAAGGAACAAGGGATTAAAAAACTGTTTGAAAGTAATGACAGGAAACTTCCCTAACTTGGGGAGGGAAAAAGTCAAGCAAAGACAGGAAACACAGAGAGTATCAGTCAAGATGTAACCAAAGAGGCCCACTCCAAGACACATCACAATTAAATTTTCAAAATTTAAAGACAAAGAAAGAATCTTAAAGGCAGGAAGGGAGAAACAGCTGATAGAATACCAGGGACATCTGATAAGGTCATCAGCTGATTTCTCAACAGAAACTCTGCAAGTCGGAAGGGAATGGTAAGCAAAGACCTACACAAAGCCTACTTATCCAGCAAGGCTCTCAGTTAAAATGGAAGGTAAAATAGGAAATTCCAACACCAAAAAAAAAAAGGCTAAAAGAGTACATCTCCCCAACCCCAGCATTGCAATAGATGCTAGAGGGACTCCTTTAAGAATATGAAAAAAAAAAGAGAGAGAGACAGAGAGAGGGGAACACAGATACAAATGGAAAACGTAGCAATGAGTAAGTACCTACCAATAATAACCTTAAATGTAAATGGATTGAATGCTCCAATCAAAAGACATAAATTAGCAGAATGGAAAAGAAAACGTGACCCACATATATGCTGTCTACAAGAGACCTACATCAGAACAAAAGTTCTATACAGGGTGAAAGTGAAGGGATAGGAGAAAATATTCCAAGCAAAGGGACATGAAAAAAAAGCTGGGGTAGCAATACTTATATCAGACAAAATAGATTTCAAAACAAAGTCCATAATAAGAGACAAATTTACTATATAATATTTAAGTGAGTAGTTTAACAAGAGTATAGAAACTAGACCACAGCTTACCCCATACACCAGAATAAACTCAAGATGGATCAAAGACTTAAAGGTAAGCCATGACCCATAAATGTCCTAGAGGAAAACAGAAGGAAAATTTCAGATATCCCATGTAGCAATATTTTTGCTGATATATCTCCTAAAGCAAGGGAAATAAAGGAAAGAATAAACAAGTAAGACTACATCAAACTAAAGAGTTTCTGCTCAGCAAAAGAAAACATCGACAAGAAGAAAGGGAACCAACAATATAGGAAAACATATTGCCAATGATACCTCACACAAGCAATTGATCACCAAAGTATATAAAGAAGTTATAAGACTCAACACCAGGAAGACAGACAACCCAACTTAAAAATGGGCAAAAGATCTGAACAAACACATCTCCAAAGAGGACATATAGAGAGGGTCCATAGAAATATGAAATAATGCTCAGCATCACTAGCCATCAGAGAGATGCAAATAAAAACCACAATGGGATATCACCTCACACCAGTCAGAATGGCCATCATCAACAAATCAACAAAAAACAAGTGCTGGCAAGGATGTGGAGAAAAGGGAACCCTAGTACACTGCTGGTGGGAATGCAGCCTGGTGTAGCCACTATGGAAAACAGTATGGAATGTCCTCAAAAAACTAAAAATGGAACTGCGTTTTGATCCAGTGATTCCATTGCTAGGATTACATCCACAGAACCCTGAAACACCAATTCAAAAGAACCTATACACCCCTATGTTCATAGCAGCGCTATTTACAATATCCAAGTGCTGGAAACAGCCGAAGTGCCCAACTGTAGATGAGTGGATCAAAAAACTGTGGTACATTTACACAATGGAATACTACTCAGCAGAAAGAAAGAAGGAGCGCCTACCTTTAGTGACAACATGGATGGAACTAGAGAGAATTATGCTTAGTGAAATAAGCCAGGCAACAAAAAATATATATATACCATGTGATATCAGCTAATATAGGAAAATAATAAACAACACAAACAAATGAGCAAAATTAAACCAGAGGCATGTAAACAAAGAGCAGATTAACAGTTACCGGGGATAGTGGGGAGAAGGGGGAGTAAGGAGAAGAAGGTCTAGTTAAGGAACTAGTATAAATGACCCATGGACATGGACAACAGGGTGGGGACTGACAGTGGGGGAAGAGTTAGGCAGGGGGAGCAATGGGGGCAAAAATGGGACAATTGTAATAGAAAAATAAATAAAAATTAAAAAGAAAAGTATATAACTCTTGCGAATATATATGCACCCAACATAGGAGCACCTAAATATATAAGAAAAATCTTGGAGGACTTGAAGAAAGATATAAACAGCAACACAGTCATCATATGGAATTTTAACACCTCACTGTCAACAAAGGATAGATCTTCCAAACAAAGAATCAAAAAGGATATTGTGGTATTAAACAACACTCTAGATCAAATGGATTTAGCTAGTATATACAGATATTTCACCCCAAAGAAGCAAAATATACATTTTTTTTCAAGTGCACATGGAACATTTTCAAAGATAGACCACATGGTAGGACACAAAACAAGCCTCAACAAATTCGAGAAAATTTAAATCATATCAAGCATCTTCTCAGATCTAGAAACCAACCTCAAGGAAAAAACCCAAAGGTATCCAAATACATGGAGACTGAATAACATGTCATTAAATAATGAATGGGTTAGCAATGAGAACAAGGAAGAAATCAAAAAGTATCTGGAAAAAATGAAAATGAACACACAGCAACCCCAAACTTATGGCAGTCCTGAGAGGGAAATTCATAGCAATACAGGCCTACCCAAAAGGATAGAAGAATCTCAAATAAAAAATCTAACCCTACATCTACAAGAACTAGAGGAACAATAACAAACAAAGCCCAGATGGAGTAAAAGGAAGGAAATAATCGAGATCAAAGCAGGATTAAGTGACAGAAACTAAAAAACAACTCAAAGGATTCATGAATTCAGGAGCTGATTCTTTGAAAAAATAAAATTGACAAACCTTTAACCAGACTTATCAAGAGAAAAAGAGGACCCAAATAAATAAAATCAGAACAAAAGAGAAGAAATTACATCTGATACCACAGAAATATAAAGGGTGGTAAAAAATTACTGTGAGCAACTATATGCCAAGAAGTTGGACAACCTGGTCAAAATGGACAATCTTTCAAAATTGAATCAAGTAGAAAAAGGTCTGAACAGACCAATTACAATGAGTGAAATTGAAGCAGTAATTTAAAAAAATATTCTGGTGTACAAAAGCCCAGGACCAGATGCCTTAAAAGGTGAATTTTTGTCCCTGACCTGGGTAGAGTTGCACCTGGTTTGGTGGTGCTAATCTCATATCAGCCAGGGACAAAGTAACTCCTTGTTTATCCCAGGTTGGCTTTTGGTTTGTGCCCATGCCTGGTTCATGCCTTGGAGACATGGATATTAAAAAAAAAAAAAGGTGAATTTTACAAAGCATTTAAAAAAAGAACTAACTCCTATCATTATCAAACCATTCCAAAAAATTCAAGAAAAGAGAAGACTCCCAAACTCTTTGTATGAACCTGGTATTATTCTAATTCCAAAACCAAGTAAAGATACAACAAAGAAAGACAACTACAGACCAGTATTTCTGATGCACATAGATGCTAAAATCCTCAACAAACTATTGGTAATCCCAATCCAGCAAAACAATAAAAGGATCATATACCTTAATCAAGTGGGATCCATCCCAGGGATGTGAGGATGGTACAATATTTGCAAATCAATAAATGTAATATACCACATAAACAGAATGAAAGAAAAAGATTAAGTGATCTATCAATAGATCCTGAGAAAGAGTCTGATAGAATCCAGCACCTGTTTATGATAAGATGCTCAGTAAAGTGGGAATAGAGGGAACATACCTCAACATAATAAAGGCCATATATGAGAAACCTATAGCCAACATCATACTCAGCAGGCAAAAACTAAAAGTCTTCCCCTTAAGATCAGAAACAAGACAAAGGCATCCACTTTCATCATGCTTTTTCAACATAGTATTGGAAGTTCTAGCCACAGCAATCAGAAAAGAAAAAGAAATAAAAGGCATCCAAATAGGAAAAGAGGAAGTAAAATTGTCATTACTCGCAGACGAATGATAGTATACATAGAAAACCCTATAGGCTCCACCAAAAAACTACTCAACTTAATAAGTGAATTTGAAAAAATAGCAGGATACAAAGTCAATATTCAGAAATGAAGGGCTTTTTTGTATACCAAGAATGAAATATTAGAAAGAAAAACTAGGGGAAAAAATCCCACTTACTGTAGCAACAAGAAAAATAAAATATCTAGGAATAAAATTTAACCAAGGAGGTAAAAGTCCTTGGAAAGTTATAAAACACTGAAAAAATTAAGGAAGATACAAATAAATGGAAGCATATACCATGCTCATGGATTGGGAGAATTAACATCTTTAAAATGTCCATACTACTCAAAGCAATCTATAGATTCAACACAATTCCTATTAAAATAACAATGGCATATTTTATAAATCGAGAATATTTCAAAAACTTACATGGAACCAAAAAAGACCCTGAATAGCTTCAGCAATCTTGAGAAAGAACAAAGTAGGAGGGATCACAATACTTGATATCAAACTACACTATAAGGCCACTATAGTCAAAAAAAGTCTGGTAATAGTGTAAGAACAGACACATAGATGAATGGAACAGAATAAAAAGCCCAGAATTAAACCCAGGTCTCCATGGTCAATATTTGACAAAGGGGGCAGGAGCATAAAATGGAATAAAAATAGCCTCTTCAACAAATAGTGTTGGTAGAACTGGACAAGGACATGTAAAAAATGAAACTAGATCACCAATTTACACCATACACCAAAATAAACTCAAAATGATAAAAAGCTTAAATATAAGTGATAACACCATAAAAGTCCTAGAGGAGAACTTAGGCAGTAAATTTTTAGATATCCCACACAGCAATATTTTACCAATATATCTCCTAGGACTAGGGATACAAAGGAAAGAATAAACAAATGGGACTACGTCAAATTAAAACCTTCTACACAGCTAAAGAAAACATCAGCAAAATGAAAAGGGAAACAACCATATGGGAAAACATATTTGCCAATGATACTTCAGACAATGGTTTGATCTCCAAAGTATATGAAGAACTCATACAACTCGACACCAGAAAGACAAACAATCCAATCAAAAAATGAGCAAAGAACCTGAACAGACACTTCTCCAAGGAGGACATTCAGAGAGCCCATAGACATATAAAAGGATGCTCAACATCACTAGCCATCAGAAAGATGCAAATTAAAACCACAATGAGATACCACCTCACACCAGTCAGAATGGCCATCATCAGCAAATCAACAAACAACTTGTGCTGGAGAGGATGCAGAGAAATGGGAACCCTGGTGCATTGCTGGTGGGAATGCAGACTGCTGCAGCCACTGTGGAAAACACTATGGAATTTCTCAAAAACTTAAAAATGGAACTGCCTTGTGACCCAGCAATTCCACTTCTGGGAATATAGCCTAAGAATCCCAAATCACCAATTCAAAAAAACGTGTGCACCCATGGTCATAGCAGTTCTATTTACAATAGCCAAGTGATGGAAACAGCCTAAGTGTCCATCAGTGGAGGAGTAGATCAAAAAACTGTGGTACATTTACATAGTGGAGTACTATGCAGCAGAAGGAAAAATTGGAACTCCTACCTTTTGTGACAGCATGAATGGAACTAGAGAATATTATACTAAGGGGAATAAGCCAGTCAGTTAAAGACAAATACCATAAGATCTCAGCTATGAGAGGAATCTAATTAGCAAAATAAATTAATGAACAAAAGAGAACCAGAGGCATAGAAACATGGAACAGACTGACAGCAGTCAGAAGATAGTGGAGAACAGGATAATGGTGGAAAGTAGGGAAAGGGACTATTCAAAAGCTTGTATGAATGACCATGGACAGGGACAACAGGGTGGGCATTGACTGTAGGGGTGGGCCGTGGGTTGGATGGTGAGGGCAAAGGGGAAAAACTGGGACAACTGTAATAGAATAATAATAGAACATTTTTTAAAAAGAAAAAGAGATGTGAGTCTGATAGTTAAGTCCAGAAAGTTGTCTTCCTTTTACCTAAACAGATTGCCAAAAAGCAGGCAATGGGATAAGTAAGGCAATACCTGTCGTTCTGCCTCACAGCTTTCAGCAGGAAAAGAAGAGCAACTTTAGGACCTGATTCTACTTGGTGGCTGTCTTCACTGCCACATGACTAGAAACGTGCACGTAAATGCCAAATTAACTGGGCTTACCTGAAATCCTTGACATCCATGATTACTGATATATCACATATGTAAGACCTCTTGAGAGTGCATTTTCTCTTATAAACAAGTTTGTTTGTTTGTCTTACTTTCTAGCAGCTAACATCTTTCCACAGAAGAGAGTGGGTTAGTAAAATTTTGGTGGGCATGTTACAGCTAGCATTTGAACTGAAGCGACTGTCCAGTACAAAGAAAAAATATAAATAGGTAATTAATGAGCCAGGTATGAATTATATGACTTATATATTATCATGGGTAGTTTAAGCAAGGCACATATTAGTCACAAGAAGAATATATGTATAAATATTCCATATATTTGGTTCCATACTATAAAAAGAAAAATATATTCAATTTAAGTAAATTTGGGAAAACAAATCAAATTTATTTAAAGACAGGCAGCAGTTTCTCTAATGAAGTTAGACACTAGCTTCAAAATAAAAGTGAATAGTTCAAACAAAAAAACCACTATATACAATTAAATGTTTTGATAGTCTGTTCTTAGTTCTCAATCTTTACATCAATATTGTTTATTATCTCATGTTTTCCTATTATTCACTGAGCTGCATTGTTTCCTCAATATTATTCTCTTCGGCGATACTACATGCTCAAACAAGATTCTGGATTTTTGTATATTAAAATATTTTTCATATATACTCAAAGAAAAGTTACATATATATAATTCTATATTCAAAATTCATATCTCTTAGAAAGCTAACTGCTGTCAAGAATTTATTCTGCTGATCAGAATTCTGTTGCCATTCTGCCATTTATCTGTGTATTTCTTTTTGCTAATAAGAGAGTTATTACAATAGTTCTTATATCTGTGTATTAAAATTTTAACTGAAGAACACAGGCCGAATTACTTTGTAGCCCACCAATGTTCCCCAAGATACAATACAAAATACTCTGCTTAAAGGCAGGAAAGTGATGAGGACTACAGAGGACATGATTCTGGATAGTGGAGAAAAGTGAGAGATAAGCCGATATTCTATAAAAATGTGCTGAGGATTTCTGCAAATTCTGAGGAAAAGAGGCTGAAAAACCAGGCTTTGGCCAAACAGTGGGTGATTTCTGGAGGACAGAGACAAGATTAATATGAGTTTTCTAACAGGGAAAGATTAAATTGGAAATACGAGGATTTCAAACTCTAAAATTTTCCTTTTTCCTCCTGAAGACATCTGTGCAATTCTAAGCCACAAGGAAGGCTGAAAACTAAGCTGACATACTCTGAAAAAAAAAATGCTTTAACTATCTCATTGTTCAGTAAAAACTAGGATTTAGGTGTAGAACTTGCCAGAGGAAAGGGCCCCAACGAACACATCAGGATTTCTGTTGAAAGGCCTGTGAGGCTATGTCCTTGAAAAATAAGTTAAACCAGAGATAAATTAAGCCTTATCAAAGCAGCAAGCCAGTCTCAAATCAGTTTTTCCCCTAATTGGATTAAGGTAATCAATCTCCATCCAGCTGCTTAGCAGAGTAAAATATGGATATTCTCTGTAATATGAAATATTATCTGGAGCCTCTGTAACTTTTTCTCATATACAAGTATGTCTGTCATCAATAAAAAAGCTAGCGGGCAAACCAAGAGACAGGATCATACAAAGAGAAATAAGTACATTAAAAATAGACTGCAGGTGATCTAGATATAGGAATTAGCATACAAGTACTTTAATAGACTCTGTTAAAGATAATAGAGGAAAAATGGACAATATAAAGGAAAGTTGGATAACTTCACAATGGAACTGCATCTAAGAGAATCAATAAACAGAAAATTACATATTTTAACCCACATATCCATAAATACACAGAATAAAGCATCAGAGATATTTCTGAGGAGGTGATCATATCCCATATCTAGATGGGGCATGGTTTACATGGATGTATGGGTTTGTAAAAATTCATTGAGCTGTATATTAAAATCTGTGCATTTCACCACTGTGTATAAATTTTACCACAATACAAATTTTGAAGACATGAGAATATATAGATATTATGTAATGAGCAAACACAATATATAAAATTAGGAAATGACTGAATGTGTTTTAGAGTGTATAAACTAGATATAGGTCAATATAAAACTTCCAGACTGAAGTCAAAAAACAAATAAAATCACAATATCCAAAAATGCATGACATGAGTGATCAAGTAAAAAGTTAACAAATTCTACTCAGAGTTTTAAAAGGATAGAAGAGAAACAATTAAACAAAAGCAATATTTGATAAAATGAAAGTTACTAAAAAAATTCCCTAAATTGGGAGAAACAATATATAGATCCAGAAGTAAATGCCAAGCATGAAGAATCATACATACATACATTACTGTTAAACTTGGAAACAAAAGATAAAGGGAAAAATGTAAAAAAAAAAAAAAGTCAGAGAAAGAAAACATATATGTAAGGAAACAAATCTAAATAGAATAACTAACTTCTCTTGAGAAACAATGCCAGCCATAAGACACACAGGTAAAATTTTTAGTGCTGAAAGAAAAACAAAATATTTTCACCCAGAATTCTACAATCAGCTAAAACATCCTTCTGCCAGCTAATTATTATGCTAAGTGAAATAATTCAGGGACAAAAGACAAATACCATATGATTTCATTTATATGTGAAATCTGAAAAACATAGTAAATGAACAAACAGAAAAGAAACAAACTCATAAATACAAAGGACAAATGGCTGGTCACCAGATAGGAGAGGGGATAAAAAGTACACCACAGAATATAATCAATGATTTTGTAATAACTGTGTATGATGTCAATTTTTGCAAGTTACCTAAAGGTCTTATCACTATATTGTCCACCTGAAACTAATATAATATTGGATGTCAACTCTAATTGAAAATAAATTTTAAAAATAATGTAGTAAAGGAGGGTGAAATAGTTTTTTTTTTTTACATATGCAACACAGGTATGATCCACTGTCAGCAGATGCACACGCAAAAGACAGTTCATGAGCCTGAAGATAAATGATAACAGATGCAAACTTGGATGTAGAGAAATATATTAACAACACTAAAGATAGTAAATACATAGATAATTATGAAAGGTTATATTTTTCTTTTATTTTTCTCCCTCTCTCTTAATTTTAAAAGATAACTATTTAAAGGACTGATATGTTCTTGTGAAATTTATAACGTTTATCTAAATAAAAATATTTGATAACAGTAACAAAAAAAGAATGGAGTTTAAACAGAAGGTTATTTTTATAAGTTCCTTTATTTTACATAAAATAGTCCAATATTAACTCCAAGTACAATGAAACAGAATGATAATCTCTAAAACAACCACTAAAAAAAAAAAAAAAAAAGATAAAAATGTGTCACTGAAAAGCCGATAGGTGAAATACACTAATGTTAACATGAAACAACTTAGGAAATTAAGAACAGAGGATAAAATCTAATTGGGAAAAAAAGAAAACAATAGCAAGATATTAGTCCTATTCTCAGTCATAAGTAATCCTGTTAATACAATGGACTGAACATATTTATTTAAATTCAAAGAATATCAGGTTGCAATTACAACGACAACAAAACACAAACAGTAACCAAATATGTAGTGTTTAAAAGAACACTTAAATATAACAATTATACTTTCAGAGTAAAACAATAGAAAAAGATAAAGCAAGCAAATGGTAAGAAAAAGAAAGCTGATATGGCTACTATTTAACAGCAGGAAAATGTAGATTTGTGGATTGGAGAAGATGGAAGCAGAGTAGGTGGAAGTTACAATCACATCCTCCCAGGACCAAAATGGAATTACAACTAAAATATAGAACCAGCTGAAGACTAGCTGAACAGAAGTCTTACAACCAAGGATTTACAGAATACACATAGAAACTGGTAGGAAGGCCTATCTAAAAAGGATTGCCCCCTGCACCTGCACTCAGTGGCTGGGAATCTGGAGGGATATTTCAGCTGCAAAGGTCTTCCATGAGGATCACGGGGTCTCAACCTCACACTGGGCTTCTCAGCCCAGAGCACCAGAGCTGAGAAGAGAAACACATATAACACCTAGCTGTGAATCAGTGGGGATTCTGTTTGCCAGGGAGAAACTTGAGTCTGCTAAAAACCCAACTGCCCTCTTACAGGGCCAATGCAGTGACTCACCATGGGCTTTGGGGGAGGTAGGTTGGCTTAGAGTGGACTAGAGCCGTGCAGGAAGAGACTGGGTTGTAGGAAGAGAGCTGAAGGCACAACTATCAGGGTCCCTACACTGAGTCACTCTTCCACACCACCAACAGAGGCCAACTTTCTTGGGTCTAGCACTCCTCTCCATTTAGTATCAGCCTGGGGGAATGCAATAGCCCCACTCTGCCAAGCTCACACCCTGCAGAGGAGTCAGCTGCCTGGCCCTATAATATAGAGGTCCAGGTGAACATGGTGAGTGTCAGAAACTTGAGTGGCTTTAGGGTGGGGGCCATTCCCACTTCCCATGAGCCTGACCTGTACCCCACCATGGGAGATCCTCCAACCCTACCCTCCCAACTCCAAGTTCTGCTAAGCTCAGGCTCTGGAGGAGGTCTGGGAAGAATTCAGAACAGACTGAATTATATGGCAATAGGGCAGAGGACATTTTTACCTCCCATGCCCAACTGGTACAGAGCCCTCCATTCACCCAGAAAAATCTAGGTCTATTTGGGTCTGATGACTCCCTGAGACCTGGTTCCACCACAAAGGTCTACAGCCACCTGTTGGTGCCTACAGACCTTGATGTGCCCGGAGACTGTTGCTAAGTAGTCTCAAACACAGCACCAGCACCAAGTTTGAATTTATCAGTCTGGTGAACACCACTCACCCCTCCCTAATGATTCACTGATAGCTTCCCACAAGCAACTCATATACTAACAGAGGCTCTTTCAGTAACTGAGCCTAACAGGCAGCTAACAGGTGAGGGCAAATCTGAAGGAGCCTTGGGTGTTTTGCTGATCTGCCCCTGAGCTTGGTGGTGGTGGAAACAGGCCTTGGTGTACAGCTTGGATGTTCACATGCACACCCAGGACCAGCAGAGAGAGCCACAAACTGTGGACCACTTTGGAGCCCCAAAACAGTAGCCCAGGGCCTGTTATTGGCAGTGCCTGAATCAAACAGCACTGGATCCTTTCCTAAGGGACTCAAGAACCAACACAACAATGATTCAAATCATATAAAAATATAACCCAATTAGCTTCACAAGCAGAAAACACAAAGGGAGACCTCAGCAGACATCAGATATTGTTGGGGTGAATTCAGCTTTGTGGAACCAGTCCCCACACAGTAGTTCATACATTGTGCACAGGGTAAATCTTCATAGCCAGCTGGAAGGGCAACCCCGCCCACAGACCAGGCAACAGCAATAAAGACTTAACTACAGAAAGAGTGCTCACAAAGGACATTCCTGGAGCACCAAGCTCAGGATTAGGGAGACTGAACCTCTGAACCACACAAAACACCTACTAAATAAGGCCAACCTATCAAATCATAGAAGATCTACCTAATATACAGAAACAAATACAGAGAGGCAGACAAAATGGGGGAACAAAGAAACATGCCCAAAATAAAAGAATAGAAGAGTCTCCAGAAAAAGGACCAAATGAAATGGAGGAAAGCAAGCTACCAGATACAGAGTTCAAAACAATGGTTATAAGGAGGCTCAAATAACTTAGTGAGAACTTCAACCAGATGAAAAAAAAAAGCATAGAAATCATAAAAAAGAATCAGACAGAGATTAAGAATATCAGAAATGAAGAATACTAGAAGATGCCAATGGCAGATTAGAGAAATAGAGGCCCAAATAAGTGACTAGGAAGAAAAAGGTAGCTTAAAACACTCAATCAGAGCAGCAAAAAGAAAATAGAATTTAAAAAATTAGTACAGTCTAAGGGACCTCTGGGGTGATATGAAGTATAACAATATTCTCATCATAAGGGTACCAATAGCAGAAGAGAAAGACCAAAAAATCAAGAACGTATTTGAAGAAATAATGGTGGAAAACTTTTCTAACTTGGTGAAGGAAAAAGACACCCAAGTCCAGGGAGCACACCAAGTCTCAAACAAAATAAACCCAAAGAGGCTTACACCAAGGCATATCATAATTAAAATGGCAAGTGTTAAAGACAAACAGGTTCTTAAAAACAGCCAAAGAAAGATACTTAGTCACCTTCAATGGAGCTCCCTTAAGACTGTCAGCTAATTTCTCAACAGAACCATTTCAGTCCAGTAGAAACTGGCTTGACACATTTAAAGCGATGAAAAGAAAGGACCTACAACCAAGACTACTCTACTCAGCAAAACTTTCATTCAAAAACTGAAGGTGATCTATGAAGATTCCCAGATAAGAAAAAGTTAAAGGAGCTTATTACCACCAAAACAGTATTACAAGAAATGTGAAAAGGGTCTTCTTAAAGAAGAGGAAGAAAAAATTAAAAAGAGAGGAATATAGTTATAAAGAATAAAATGGTGATAAATACATACCTATTAATAATCACCTTCAAATAAATGGCTTAAATCCTCTAATCAAAAGACACACACACGCGCACACACACACGTATATATACGTGTGTGTGTGCGCGTGTGTGTGTATATACATATGCACTGTCTACAGGAGAGTAACCTTTGAATGAAAGATAGACACTTACTGAAAATAAGGGATGGAAAAATATATATCATGTAAATGAAAGTGAAAAAAGCTGGGGTACAGTACTCACATCAAACAAAACAGACTTCAAAACAAAGGCTATAAAAGAAATAAGGAAGAACATTACATACTGATAATGGGACCAATCCAACAATACAACATAACCCCTGTAAACATTTATGAATCAATTTATATATTTAGGGGTACCTAAATATATAAAGCAAATTTTGATGGACATAGAGGGAGAGATCAACAGAAATACAGCCATAGTAGGTGATTTTACCACCCCATTGGAATCAATAAATTGATCTTCCAGAAAAAAAAATCAACAATGAAAAAAGAGCCTTAAACCACACTTAGACCAAGTGGATTTAATTCATATTTTCACAGCATTTCACCCCCAAAGCAGCAGTATATAGATTCTTTTCAAGTACATGGAAAATTTTCTAGGATAGACCACATATTATGATACAATACCAAAGCCTCAATAAGTTTAAGAAAATTGAAATTATATCAAGTATCTCCATCACAAAGGCATTAAACTAGAAATTAATCATAAGAAGAAAACTGAAAAACATACAAAGACGTGGAAACTAACTAACATGTTACTAAACAACAAATGGGTTCAAATAACATCAAGGAAGAAATCAAACGATATTGTGAAACAAATGAAAATGAGAACACAACAACCTAAAATCTATGAGACACATTGAAAGCAGTCCTAGAGAAAAAACAGGGAAAATCTCAAATAAACCAGCTAACTTTACACTAAAAGGAACTAGATAAAGAACAACAAACCAAGCACAAAGTGAGTAGAAGCTAGGAAACAATACAGATTAAAGCAGAAATAAATGAAATAGGTTCTTAAAAAAATACAAACAAAATTAATGAAATCAAGTGCTGGTTCTTTGAAAAAATAAAATTTGTCATATCAAGAAAAGAAAAGAGAGGACCCAAATAAATAAAATCAGGCATAAAAAAGGAGAAATTACAACTGACACCAAAAAAATACAAATGATTGTAAGAAAATATTATTAACAATTATATGCCAACAAACTGGACAACCTGGATATATTTCTAGAAACATACAATCTTTCAAAACTAAATCAGAAAGAATCAGAGAATCTGAATAGACAGATTACAACTAATGACAAAAAAGCAATAATCAAAAAACTCCCAACAAACAAAAGTCCTGGATGGGATGGCTTCACACATGAATTTTACCAAACAATCAAAGAATGAACACCTATAATTTTCAAACCATTCTATAATATTCAAGAGGAGAAATTACTCCCAAGCTCATTTTATGAGGCCAAAATTATCTTAATTTCAAAACCGGATAGACACTACAAAAAAGAAAATTATAAGCCAATATCCCTGATGAATATAGATGCTAAAATCCTTAACAAAATATTAGAAAATTGAATCCAGCCATACTTTAGAAAGATCATACACCATGACCAAGTGGGATTTACCCTGGGGTTGCAGGGTTGGTACAAAACTCACAAACTAATAAACTTAATACACCACATAAACAAAATGAATGATAAAGACCACATGATCATATCCATCACTCATTATGATAAAAACCCTCAGCAAAGTGGGAATAGAGAAAATATACCTTAATATAAGAAAGGCTGTATATAACAAGCCCAATGGACAAAAACCAGAAGTGTTCCATTAAAATCCAGAACAAAACATGGATGTTTGTTTTCACCATATTCGTTCAACACACTACTAGAAATCTTAGCCACAACAATCAGACAAAAAGAAGAAATAAACAGCATCCAAATTGGAAAGGAAGAAGTAAAACTGTCATTGTTTGCCGATGACATGATAATGTGTTATAGAAAATCCTGAAGATGTGACCAAAAAAATTACTAGAAGTAATAATTTAATTTAGTAAAGTAGCAGAATACAAAATAAATATCCAGAAATCAGTTGCACTTTATACACCAATAATGAACTATCAGAAATCGAAATTAAGAAAACAATCCCATTTGTAATTGCATCAATCAATCAATCAATAAAATACCTAGGAATGAATTTAAACAAAGAGGTAAAAAACCTGAACTCAGAAAATTATAAGACACTGAAGAAAGAAATTGAAGAAGATACAAATAAATAGAAGCATATATTGTGCTCATGGATAGAACAATTAACATTGTTAAAACGTCCATACTACCCAAAGTAATCTATAGATGTAATGCAATACCAAACAAAATATTAATAACTTATTTCTTAGTACTAGAAAAAATAATCTAAAAATTCATATGAAACCACAAAGACTCCTAATAGCTATAGCAATATTGAGAAAGAAAAACATCGGTGATATTAAACTATACTACAAGACCATAGTAATTGAAACAGCATCGCACTGGCAAAGAAACAGACAAATATCAATAAATCAATTGCACAAAATAGCGACCCCAAAAATAAAACTAGGTCTTTATGGTCAATTAATATTTGACAAAGGAGGCATGAACATACAATGGGATAAAGACAGTCTTTTCAATAAACTGTTGTGGAAAAATTGGACAGGTACATGCAAAAAATGAAACTAGACCAACTTCTTACACCATATACAATAATACACTCAAGAAGAATTAAAGATTAAATGTAAGACTCCAAACCATAAATCTCCTAAAAGAAAACACAGGCAGCAAAATCTTGAACTTTTCTCTTAGCAATATTTTTTTTTGATATATCTTTTCAGGCAAGGAAAACAAAATTAAAAAATAAATGATGACTATGTACATCAAAGTAAAAAGGTTTTGCACAGAAAATGAAACCAACAACAAAGTGAAAAAACAACCACCTAATGGAAAAATATCTTCATCAATAATACATCTGATAAGGGCTTAATATCCAAAATTTATATAGAACACATACAACTCAACACCAAAATATACAAAGAATCCAATTAAAAAATGAGAAAAGGACCCAAATAGACACTTCCCCAAAGAGGACATAAAGATGGCCAATAGACATATGGAAAGATGCTCAATGTCACTAATTTTCATAGAAAGGCAAATTAAAACTACAATGGAATATCACTTCACAACTGTCAGAATGCACATCAACAAAACAATAAACAACATGTTGGCGAGGATGTGGAGAAAAGGGAATCCTCGGGTACTGTTGGTGGGAATGAAGATTGGTGCAGCCACAACAAAAAACAACTCAAAAGATTAAAAGTGGAACTGCCTTTATAAGCCAGTGATTCTACTTCTGAATAAATAACTGAAGAAACTGCAAACACTAATTTGATAAAATACATGCATCCCTATGTTTATTGCAGCATTGTTTACAATAGCCAAGATATGGAAGCAACCCAAGTGCCTATCAATAGATAAGTGAATAAAAAAAAACTGTGGTACTGTATACCATGGAATATTGCTTGTCCATATAAAAGAAAGAAATTGTACCTTTTACAACATCCTGGTTGGACCTAGAGGGTGATATTCGAAGTGAAATCAGTCAGTCAGAGAAACACAAATATATGATTTCACTTATATGTAGAACCTAGAGAATATGAATGAACAAATGAAACAGAAACAGACATAGATACAGAGAACAGACTGATGGTTTTCAGAGAGGAGCAGGGTTGGGAGGCAGGGTGAAAAAAATGAAGCATTGAGAAGTACAAATTGGTAGTTACAAAACAGTCATGGGGATGCAACATACAGCATAGGCAATATAGTCAATAATATTTTAATAACTATGTATGGTGCCAGTTGGTACTAGAACTATTAGGGGAACACTTTGCAAAGTATATGATTGTCTAATCTCTATGTTGTACACCTGAAACTAATACAAAATAATATTGAATGTAAACTAAAATTTTTAAAAAAGTTTAAATACCCTGACTGTATTTAGGGTAGATCTTGCAAAATAATCAGAGCTACCAGTAAGAGTTCTTTGATTTGAACTCTTAACTTTTTTCTATTCCAAAATATTGTTTTACTATTTGTTCAGATTTAAATAATATTTTCTCTTTCTGCAGTACTGTACAACAGAAGTTTGTGTGATAATGAAAATACTCCAATAAAGTTGTGAAGACTGACATGTGGCATGGATATTTAAAATGTGACTAGTGATGCTAGTCACAATTTTTAAAATTTTATTCATTGTTAAGTAATTGAAAATGAAATAATCACATTTGGTTATTGGCTACTGCATTGGGCAGTGTAGAGCTAGACCTTCATATTTTTTAAAAAAGATATTAGATACTCTAAAGCTTGGTTTTAATATTTTCTTTTTTTTTTCTTGGTATTTTGTTCCATATGTAAAACAAACAAACAAAAACCAAAATCTTCCTTGAATTGAAGCTTGGAATTCCTAAGTCAGTTTTCAAAAATACTTTTACAGCTAGTCACTGACATTACTTTTTTGTTATGTTATTATCACTGGGCATTTTATTGATGAATTGCTATTTCTGAAACTCTGGCTTATGAAGTTCTTATTTGAAGGAGCTTCTCTATAAAATTATCTGTAGTTTTCTTTTTTTTTACATGAAGATTATAGAGTCCCCCGTTTTGATTACTAAATAGAAATTTTTGCAACATACTCTTGAAATATACATTTTTAATAGCCTTCCCAGTGATTTTTATGCAAACCAATATTTATTTAAGTCTTAATCTACAGCATCCTATTGTCAAAAAGATCCCCCAAGACACATACCTATATTCTTTTTTTTTTCAGATTTAATGTGTTTTATTGATTAAAATATTACATTTGTGCCAATTTCCCTTCCCTCTGCTCCCCTCCACCCGGTGGCCCCCCTCCCTCCAGTTGTCCCCCCCTTTTAGATTATGTCCATTAGTTGTGCATACAGTTCCTCCCAACCTCTCTCCGTCTATTCCATTCCCTCCTACCTTGATCCCCAATTCCTATATCATCTCCCTCCCTCTCCCCACTCCCCCTCCCTGTTGACCTCCCCCCAATATGCTTCCCGTACCCACGGTTCCTTTTCCACTCTCCTTGCCTATTTAGTTTGCCTTTGTTTCATCTCCTTAGCTTCTGTTTTTTAAACCAGTCCCTTTAACATCTCATATAACAGTGGTTTGGATCTAATGAACTCTTTCAGTTTTATTTTGTCCTGGAAACACTTTCTCTGTCCTTCTATTCTGAATGACAATTTCGCTGGATAGAGTATTCGTGGTTGTAGGTTTTGGATTTTCATTACTTTGAATATTTCTTGCCAGTCCCTTCTTGCCTGTAGGGTTTCCCTTGAGAAGTCTGCTGATAGTCTAATTGGGACCCCTTTGTACATAATTCTTTTCTTCTCTCTTGCTGCTTTTAAGATTCTCTCTTTATCTTTAATTTTTGACATTTTGATTATAATGTGTCTTGGAGTGGTTCTCCCTGGGTCCAGTCTCTTGGGAACTCTCCTTGCTTCCTGGACCTGTAAGTCTATTCCCTTCCCCAAGTCTGGGAAGTTCTCCTTTATTATATTTTCACTCAATTTTTCAAGTTCTAGTTCATCTTCCTCATTCTCTGGCAAACCAATGATTCTTATGTTGGGCCTTTTAGAGCTGTCCCAGAGGTTTCTGATCCTCTCATTGTTGCTTCCCATTTCCTCTCGCTGCATTGGTTGACTGCTTGTTCCTTCTCCATATTCCAGTTTGTTGAAATGAACTCTGGATTTTTTTTCCTCACCATCTGTCTCGTATGCGGTTTTGTTCCTTTCGTTATGAAAGTTTTTCGCTTCTTTCTTATCTTTTTCCTGCTCTTTTGTGAATTCTGTAAGCCACCTGATAACAATGGCCCAGAACTGAGCCTCTGACAGGTTTCTTATCTGTTCATCTGTCAGGTTCTCTATCTGCTGCCTGGTGAGCTGTGTCACCGGGATTTCTATAGTTGTCTGCCTCATTTTGACAGATGCGTTTTGTTTTCTTGGGCCGGCTGTCGGGGGCAGTGCCTGTGTACTTGTAATGACCCAGCGACCGGCGCCGTTTGGCGTCACAAGTCAGCGACCGGCGCCTGTCTGCGACCTATTTCACAGCCCTGTGGTGCTTTCTTTCTTTGGGGGCAGGGGTCCAAAATGGATTCACACAGTTATTCAGCTAGGAGACCGGGATCCGTCCTCCCGCCCCCCTGGGCCTCACTGTTCAAGGCGATGCGGTGGCCGCTCTCCCCAGCGCTGGGGTCGCGCACTGCCAGGGGCTTGACTGCCGCCGGGATTTTTCGCCCCCCTCCGCTCCGCAAACAGCTTTGCCCTCTTTAACACTTACCTGCCCGAATGGCACCGCTGGTTTATAACTTCATATGTTGGGCTTCCGTGTAGTTTTATTTTCTGGAATTTCTAGTTATCCTTTGTTTTGAAGTAGTTGTATTCCTCTCTAGTTGTAGAGGGAGACTTAGCGTGTCCGTCTAAGCCTCCATCTTGGCCGGAAGTCCCATACCTATATTCTTAATAAAAACAACAAAGAAAGACACCAAGTGACACATATTGTATGTTTTTTATGACAAAAAGAATAGTTGTGTATATGTGTGTGTATACAAATACAAACCATATTATGTTTGTATATGTACATATATTCATATATATGTAAATGCATAGTAAAATGATTTGCAATGGCATAGCAAATTAGTAACAGGGATTACCTCAGGGAGGAGAGTGCAAATGAATCTTTTCCTTTACCAGTATACTGTGAATTCAAAAATGAAAATATATTTTGTCTATTACTAATGCAATTAAAAATAATTGCTGAGCAGGGAGGGCCATACTAATCAAACTGCTTCAGAAACTAGCCCCTGAGGGGCGTAGGTACAGCTTCCTGATGTTCTGGTGAATAAAGGTACCAAGTCAGGATATAGGGAATAGTGGAGGACTCTGATGTCTGTCTTTTCTCAGGTGCTCTGCACATGTTTTTCTCAATCTGGCTTCACCTATATTTAATGTACTTTCTATTTCTCCCATATTCTAGCCTTAGGTAAACTGTCATTCCTGGCGTTGGGAATATTGATCTCTTTTCCCTTCTTATGTATTCTAATGGAAAGCTGGGGAAACCAGCATCAGGAGTTGTGAGCCAGATATCATGTTAAATTACAAGTTTAATAAAATATTTATAAGCTGCATTTGAATTTGCTGAAATATCCACCCCCCATGGGAATTCATTCTGAGAGCCTCCTTCGATGCTAGACAAGTACAAAAATATTAAACTGTATGCCGAGAAGCCTGTTATGAGTCAAAAGTTGGTGGTGAGAAAGGGGCGGGGCAGGCTTGTGGGAGAAAGCTTAGCAGTGGGTCCTCCAGGATCAGTGTCTGAATCTGCCAGTCAAGACTGAGAGCACCTCAAGCCAAGAACAACTTGCCATTAGGCAAGTGAGCTTCCTCCTGAAGGAAACAGATTTATAGAAGTAAGCTACTGAGACAGGAAGGATTTTATAGAGTAGCACAAAATCTCTTTTTCTAAAATTTTAAATGAACTGTCCTCTGTATCTCAAAAAGAAAACATTTAGACTTTGTAAATCTTATTTTACATTCTATATGTGATACATTGAGAGATACCAAATATGGAAAATTGTTACTGCCCCTTAAATTTTATTGAGAATTATATTTGCCCTATATAAATTTTAATCTCCTTCATAGTCCCTGAAGGAACAACTTGAAAAATAACCTCCAGATGTGCCATGACTATGAAATCTCTCGGATTAACATAATGCCCAGTTAGGCTCTATTATTTTCTTTGTTCTTTACTCTACACTCTGCTTAGCTTTCCTTTTTCTGGCAAATGTTTAGCCAAGTCCCTCAGCAATGGGCTGGCTCAGTTCCTTAAAGAGCTACAACTTATCATAAACTGGGGAACCTTCAGTTTGTATCAGATTTTAGTAGTATCCTGTGGAATATTGCTGTGTGCATTTAAAACAGAGCAAGGAAATGCTTAATGTGAAGTGGTTTCATTATAACAAGCCAATGAATTATTTACACCAATAAAAATTTATCTGCTGGAGTCTCCTGAAAAAAAATAAATTATCCTCTTGGTACATAGAATTGTTGTCTGCAGCAAAATAAGGATGCACAGCACTGCCATCCTACAAGCACCACAGGAACATTTAAATTATTCTCCTACCTCTCATTGTCTTTTGGTGTTTGGGAAAGGGAATTAAAGAAATTAATGCCTAGTTGGGCTGAAAGTAATGATCACACAGCAGTACTCTTATCTCTAAAAGATTTTGCATATTATGTGCTTTTAAGAAACAGTAAAAACCCCAAGTCTTATAGTATATACAGTATTCCCTTACTTATCACGGGTATTACATTCCAGGCCACCCCTCCGCGCCCCCGTGAAGTAAGAACCTTACATTTATTCTACACTTTTAAACCTATGTAACATTAACAACATACATATACGGTACCGCAAAATCCCATAATATGTGAAAAATCCGCGATAAATAATTAAATATATTTTTTTAAATCCCGCGATACAGTGAGGCCATGATAAGTGAACTGTGATATAACAAGGGACTACTCTACCTGTATGTAGTTTCAAATAACCAATGTATGAGGTGCCTAACCATGAGGAAATAAGCCATGAAATTTTCTTATATATGATTTTGTGTGACATTGATGTAACCTGGCAGCCAAGGAGAGTGGACTGGAATGTGTATGCCTGAACAATGACGACTTCATGTACTAGTCAGTGGGGGAGATAGATGCTGTTCAGTGAGCATGTGTACTGGGTGCCCGTTACATTTAAAATGACTGAGTAGAGCAATGAATCTGCATCAAATTTTGCGTTAAGCTTGAACATTCCTCTACAGAAAATATTTGGATGATTCAGAATGTTTTGGGGGATAATGCAACGCATGCAGCGCAAATAAAAGTGTGACATAAATGCTTCAAAGATGGTCAAGAATCTGTTGAAAGGTATCCACATTCTGGAAGGCCTGCAACAAGCAGATCCTAAGAATGTTGAACACGTATGGGCTGCAATCAACAAAGGTCAGCTACTAACAGTGCGAGAACTAGAAATTGATCTGGGGATTCCAAAAACTACTGTCTGAAATTTTGACACAGGATCTTGGCGTGAAACATGTCATGGCAAAATTCGTTCCTCAGCTTCTGCTACCACAGCAGAAAAAAACATTGTGCTGCAGTTGCTAATGACTTGATTCAAACCTCTACCAATGAGCGAGATTTCCTCAAGAAGGTCATAACCAGAGATAAACGATGGATCTATGGCTATGATTTGGAAAAAAAGGCCCCGTCATCCCAATGGAAGTCTCCTGGTTCTCTACATCCAAAGATGACACGGCAAAGTCACAGCAAGATCAAGACCATGTCTTTTGATTGGGAAGGTGTTGTCCATCATGAGTATGCCCCTCCAGGCCAAACAATTAATAAGGAGTACTACTTCAGTGTTCTTCATCAGCTAGAGATGCAATACAACAAAAACAGCTGCAGCTATGGGAAACTGGTGATTGGAAGCTTCATCACGACAATGGGCCTGCTCATGCATCGTGTCTCATGCAGACTTTCTTGGTGAAACATCAAATAACATAGGTGATTCAGTCCCCATGCAGCTCAGGTTTGGTGCCCTGTGACTTCTAGCTTTTCTGAAAATTAAAATCACCTTTGAAAGGGAAGAGATATCGGATCATCTATGAGAGTCAGGAAAATATGTCAGGGCAGTGAATGGCAATTCCAAAAAAGGATTTTGTAGTATTTTGAAAAGTGGAAGGGACTCTGGGAGAACTGTATGAGGTCCAAAGGTGCCTACCTTGAAGTGGACAGAGGCATCATTGTCCTGTGTACAATGTTTCTTGTATCTTCTTCAATAAATGTCTCTATTACATGGATGAATATTTTCTGGACTAACCTTCATATGTCAACTAGTAGGATATAAAAAGAATTGAGGTCATTTTTAAATTAAGAATAAATTCTTATAGTGTTGGGGTTTGAAAAGATACTAAGTTCTGATTTTATTTTAGATGTATTGATTTATTCTTTTAGACTCATGGAAAATTATCTATAGAACTACTAGTTAGAAAACAGGCCAGGTGAAGAACAGATGAATCTCCATTATGAGAACTGAGCACTGACTATCAAAACTGTAGGACTCTGGACCAAGATGGTGACATAGGATACTCTTGAATTTTTTTCCTCCCACAGATGCACCAAATGTATAGCTATACATGGAACAATTTCCTCTGAAAGAACTCCAGACACTCACTAGCTGAACAACTACTAAACATAGGCAAAATAAGAATATATCCACATCCATATAGTAGGAAAGGCTGAGACACACACTCACCATAAACCCCACCCCAGCCCAGCACCAAACAATTGCCTCTCCTTTAATGTGAAAGATTTGTTCCACATATCCAGTCCTCCACTTTTAAGGCTCCAAGCAGAGGAATAAACCCCCAAAATACCGAGATCTGAAAGCCAGCAGTACGTATGTGCATGGTCCCACAGGACTACAGCAAAGAAGCAGTTGTTACTGGGGACATGAGCACTCACTATGGCTATCCACAGAGCTCAGCACAGAGGGCAGGCAAAAGCACCCATCTCCCAGTAGAATTTGACTACATATTTATTATACAAGCTGCAGGCTGAGATGCAGCTTCTAACTAGCATACATCTAGGTGCTGACTGTGATTCCCTTCAGAGCCCCCAAATTAAAGATGGACACTTTCCTTGCCTTGTCCTTCTAGTTTGCTCCAATGATAAAAGCAGGTTACCAGCTTCTTCTTAGAAGAAGCATGTCCACACATTTAGAGGCCCAGCTTTTACAATTGCTACTCAAGAGATGGGTCCCCACATCAGCAAGCTCTGAAGCCAATATGGCTTGCATTGATAAATCTCACAGGACTACATATAGGAAATAACGAAGCAGTTTCAACATGAAAGCAAAGAGGTACCATCCATGGCTATACACACAGGCCCAACAAAGAAAACTCCAGGACCAGATAACTTTATGGGTAAATTCTACCAAACATTTTAAAAAGAATTAATACAAATCCCCAAAGTCTTCCATAAAATATAAGAGGAGAGGACACTTCCTAACTTATTTTACAAGGTCAGCATTATGTTGATACCAAAACCAGATAAAGACACTATTAAAAAAAGAAAATTATAGGTCAATATCTCTGATGAACATAGGTATAAAAATTCTCAACAGAATGCTGGCAAACCAAATTCATCAAGACCCTGAAAGGATTATACACCATGATCAAGTAGCACTTATCCCCAAGATGCAAAGATGATTCAACATATGCAACTCAATAAATATGGTACACCAGAGTAACAAAAGGAAGGATAAAAGTCATATGATTATCTTAAGAGATACAGGTAAAACATCTGACAATAATACCCTTTTATGGTCTAAAAAGAAAAGATTTAAAAATGAAGAACAGAAAAAATTACCCCAATGTAATAAAGGCCATATAGCACAAGCTCACAGCAAACATCATACTCAATGGTGGAACTTGAAAACTTTTCCTCAAAGATCAGGAACAAGACAAAGTTGCCTATTCTCCCTACTTTATTCAACACACTACTGGATGTCCTAGTCAGACCAATTAGGCATGCATAAATAAAGAAATAAATGGCATCCACATAGGAAAGCAAGAGCTAAAACTGCCTCTGTTTGCAGGTAACATTATTTTATTTTGAAAACCCTAAAAATTCTGCCAAGAACTAATAAACAAATTCAATAAATTTGCAGGATAAAAGTCAGTCAATATACAAAAATCAGTTTTGTTTCTATACAATTGGAAAAAAGAAAGTAAGAAAGTAATCCCATTAGCAAATACATAAAAGGAATAATATACCTAGGAGTAAATTTAACCAAGGAGGTAAAAGATTAGTACACTAAATTTTATAAAACACTGATAAAAGAACTTGGAGAAAGCACAACTAAATGAAAAGAATTTCATATTAATATATTGGACAAATTAATATTAAAATGTCCACAGTACCCAAAGTAATCTAAAGATTCAATGCAATCTCTATTAATATTCTTATGGCATTATCATAGAAATAGAAAAAGAAACTTTCAATTTGTATAGAACCACTAATGGTCTCAAATAGCCAAAGCAATTTTGAGAAAGAAAAGCAAAACTGAGGGCATCACACTCTCTGATATCAAACTATATTATAAAACCATAGTAATCAAAACAGCTGGTATGGTATAAAATCAGACACACAGATCAATGAAGCAGAATAGAAAGCATATACAATGGGGAAAGGACAATCTTTTCAATAAATGGTGTTGGGAAAACTAGATATTCACATGCAAAAGAGTGAAACTAGAACTCTACACCATACACAAACATTAGCTCAACATGGATTAGAGACTAACTACATTATCTGAAACCATAAAACTTCTAGAATAAAACATAGGAAATAAGCTCCTTGATATTGGTCTCAATGAAGTATTTTTGGATTTGACATTAAAAATAAAGGCAAAAAAAGTGAAAATGAACAAGTGGGACTACCACAAACTAAAAATTGACTGCATAGCAAGGGAAACGCAAACTATGAAAAGGGAGAAAACACCTGCAAAACACAAATTGCTAAAGGATTACTATCCAAAATATTCAAGAAACTCATACAACTCAATAGTAAAACAAAAAATACAGTTTAAAAATGGGCAAAGAACACTTTTTCCAGAGATGACATACAAATGGCCAATAGCTATATGAAAATATGATCAACATCATTAATCATCAAGGAAATGCAGACCAAACCACAATGAGATATCAATTCCCTTCGGTTACAACAGCTATCATCAAGAAGACAAGAGATAACAAATGCTGGAAAGGATGTGGAGAAAGGGAATCTTCATACAGTTTTGGTGGGAATGTAAACTGGTAGATCCACTATGGAAAATAATATGGAGGTTCCTCAAGAAATTTTATGTAAAACTACCATATAATCTAGCAATCCAACTTTTGTGTGTATATCCAAAAGAAATAAATCATTATTTTGAAGAGATTGAAGAGATCTCAGTATTCCCATGGTCATTGCAACATTATTTACAATATCCAAAGTATGAAAGCAACCTAAGTGTCTCTTGATGTATGAATGAATAAAGTGTAACACACAAACACAATAAAATATTGTGTGTGTGTATATATATATATATCTCACATATATATGTATAGAAGCATATACTATATACATACACACAATTAAACATTATATATATCACATACATGTGTATAAATGTGTGTATATATGTTATACACACACACAATGGAATATTATTTAGCCTTGAAAAAGAAGGAAATTGTGCTATTTGCAGCAAGATATATGAAAATGGAGGGCACATGCCCAACAGAGAAAGACAAATACTATATGCAATCAATTTTATGTAAAATCTTAAATAAATATAAATATATATATATAATCTCTCTCTATATATATATAATCTCTCTCTCTCTCTCTCTCTCTCTCTACATATATATATATGTATATATATATACATATATATACATATATATATATATATAAAATCTCACAAACAAAGGAGAATAAAATGGTAGCGGCCAGAATCAGGCATAGTGGAAACAGGAAGAGGCTGCTAAAAGGATACAAACTTTCAGTAAGAAGATGAATAAGGCTTAAGGATCTAATGTATAACATGGTTACTATGGTTGATAATACTTTCATGGGTATGTTAATTAACTTGATGGTTGGAATCCTTTCAAAATGTATACATATCATGTTGAATACTTTAAATATATTACAACTTTGTCAATTATAACTCAGTTGTCGGCAGCCGTCCGTCTGGAGAGACGATGGTGTAGCTTCTTAAGAGTCTATCTGCACCGCCGAGAATGGCTGTGCAGTCCAACTTGGGAGTGACATGGTATCTGTCTCCTCCCGTGTTGAATCGACATCTTGCGATGACGCTGGAGTGTCCTCTCCAGTGAAGCTGAAGCTACAGAGCCTGGGCAGGGTGATATGGAGGGTCTGCTGTTGCCCATGCAGCAGACCCCCCCTCTCTTCGCAGCTGAAGGGTCCAAGGGAAAGACGGAGTCAATACAGCTTGGCTTCAGGTGCGCCGCAGGAGTTGCCGGTGTTGACTACAACGTCGAACCGCCTTAGGGACTCCGGCTCCGGATTTTCTGTTGGGGTTTACTTCCTTAGCCTTTCCCCTGAAGAGGTATGCCGCAAGGCAGCGGAGGTTTTTTGGAGTCAGAGTTTTCCTTCTCTGATGTGCCCTGACTGGAAGATCGAACCAGCGACACTTAGCTCGCAGGCCGACGCTCAATCCACTGAGCCAAACCAGCCAGGGACAATTATAACTCAGTAAAGCTCAAAAAATAAACAATGTGTATTAGGAAAAACAAAACAAAACTGTCAAAATATAACAACTTCTTTAGTTTTCTCCTGATTTAATGACAATGATGAGATGCTAAGTGTTTTAATTTGCTTATTCCTAGAAATGGAGAGTTCATGTTTAAGATCTGAAAGAGTTCAAAGAAATGTTTAGATATGCCCACATAAGTGACAGAAGATTAAGTTTCTAAAAATGAGTCATTACGAAAATAGGTTATCTATAGAACCATGATTTCCATGTGGGGATGACTTTACCCCTCAGGAGACATTGGGCAATTTCTGTAAACATTTTTGGTTGTCACAACAGACAAACCTTTTATAAAGTGCAGGAAACACCTGAACACAAAAGTGTCATCCAGTCAAAAAGTGTCAATAGTGATGATGATGAAAAATCCTGCTTTAAAATATTATCTTCTTTAATGTTTTAATCCAAACCAAAAATTTAGATTGTTTACTGAAGAAATCCAAAACCTTAAACCTTAGAGCATTAAATTCATGAACAGTGAAGACTTTCTATCATCTTTTGACCTATGAAACAAGCTATTGTATATGGTCCAAACAAATACTTTATAAAACTCTAGTATTCAATATTGTTTTTAAATTACACTCTGAATATTTGTATTTGTAACTAGAAGAATTATATATTCTTTGAAAGCACTGTAAAATCAATTAAGGATTAAGAGAATGGGAAGGGATTAAGAGGATGAGAAGAAAAGCTGCAGACAGAGAAAATATTAGCAAAGTACATGTTTGGTAAATTATTGCTATCCAAAACATACTCATACAAAGAACTCTTAAAACCCAAAAATGAGAAAATGAAAAACTTAATTTAAAAGAGGTCAAAGCTCTGTTCATATAATTCACCAAACAAGCTATACAGATAACAAATAAACATATGAAAAATAATTAATATCTTAGGTCATTAAGGTAATGCAAATTAAAAGAACAATGAGATATCACCACACACCTGTTGGAATACCAAAATCCAGACCAGTGACAACAAATGCTGGAAAAAATATGGAGCAAGAGGAGCTCTCGTTCATTGTTAGTGGAGATGCAAATTGGTACAGCCACTTTGGAAGACAGTTGGCTGTTTTTAGAAAACTATGCATAGTGGTACCACTCAAACTACCAATTGAATTTCTTTGTATTTACCCCAGAGAACTGAAAATTTATGTCCACACAAAAACCTGCACTCAAAAGTTCACAGCAACCTCATTTATAATTAACAAAATTTGGAAGCAACCAAAATGTCCTTCAGTATATGAATATAAATAAACTGTGGCATCTCCTGACAATGGAATATTATTCAGCCCTAAAAAGAAATTAGCAATTAGCCCATGAAAAGACATGGAAGAAGCTGAAATGCATATTACTAAGTGAAAGAAGCACATCTGAGAAGGCTACACATATATTATAGGACATTATGAAAAGAGGGGAAACTATACAGAGAGTAGAAAACTCGGTGGTTGTTAGAGGTTAGGAGGGGACATAGGGATGAATAAGAAGAGCAGAGCAAATTTGAGATTTGGGGGCAGTGAAACTAGCCTGTATGCTATAATGGGGCATATATGCCACTAAACATATATTGAAATCCACAGAAAGTACACCCCCAAGAGTAAACCCTAACAAACTATGAACTTCAGGTGGTGATGATGTATAAGTTCATCAACTGTAAGACATGCACTAGTCTGGTGCAGCATGTTGGTAGTGGAAAAAGCTGTGCCTAAGTGCAGCCAGCTGAGTAGAGGAGAACTCTGCACTTCCTGCTCAAGTTTGCTGTGAACTTAAAACTGCTCTAAAAATATTTCAAAAATAGTAATTACCAGTACCATACGTCAGGATGGATAAAACGTTCAAATTTGTTTTCTCCTTTCTTCCTAGGTAACTTTAAAAATTAATAGCTTTCATTTTTCATGCATATGCATATGCAAAAAAGCATTAATTTAATTTTAATTGAGTTAGCATATGTTTATTAGGCAAACAACTCCTGACTTTGAAGCTCATTTAGTCTCTATTAGCAAACTCTAGGTGGGAAGAGCCAAGAATATCTATTAGGCATTACAAAGTTTGCTAGAATTCAGATTCTTCAGGAGTTAGCCATGGCTATCTATTTCTTCAGAATATTTCTTTCCTTTTTCTCAGTCATCAGTGGTGGTGCTGGTAAACTGACTCTTGAAGAGAGAAGGGAAATTCCTGATTTGTAGCATTTGCCAATTTTTGTGATGTACATACTTCCACCAATGCTTACAAAGGTACCAATGCTTGCAAAGCTCACAAAATTCTTCTTCCTATACTTAGCATGTTGTATTGGGTTGGCCAAAAAGTCTAGACCCCATAAAATAGAAAGACATTTTCATTTTCACCAATAACTTTATTGATTTGGGTATTTTTGAGGATGTAGCTATCTCCCACATGGTAAAACATTGATTGTCTCAATTAATGTCTTGATTTGATTGCTCTCAACTT
Organism: Furipterus horrens; assembly: GCF_987537825.1. Classification (NCBI taxonomy): domain Eukaryota; kingdom Metazoa; phylum Chordata; class Mammalia; order Chiroptera; family Furipteridae; genus Furipterus; species Furipterus horrens. The sequence goes on along the minus strand of NW_028327173.1, from coordinate 131,840,178 downwards.
CAAATTGTCTACCAGACCATGGAGCACTGTCCAGAAAGAAATCTCCAGCACAAAACTTTGCAAACCACTTTTGACATATTCGATCAATCACAGCACCTTCTCCATATACTGCACAAATCTTTAGTGTGTGTGTTTCAGTTACATTTTTACCTTTCTTGAAATAATGAAGCCTAATATGCCAAGAATGTGTGTATTTTCTTGCATCTTCAATATTGAAATTGCTACACAAAAATTCACTAATTTTGATATGTTTTTTAATGTATCATGCTGATATGACAGCTGTCACAATACAATATAACAAAATTGTTTTGAATGAAGTTAAAGACACTAAGCACTACTAGAGCCATCTTACAGAAAAAAAAACAAACACACTTTTTGGCCAACCTAATATATCACCCAACTTCTTCATTTAATCTGTCTTCTCTGTATGTCTTTATACTTAAGGCCAGAGAAACCTTTCCATTGTTCTTGAAGCTGATTTTCAAAACTTAAAAAGATTCAAATATTCAAAAGTAATTGAAACAGTTTTGTGGGATCTTTTTACCCAGCCGAAGTGCTGGAATTTAAAGGATGCAACTTGAGATAAGAAAGCTATCATTGTAAACATCAGTTTCCAGTTGATTGTCAAACATAATTCTCTCTACTCTCAAAGACGCTTCTGCAATCTTAATAACCCTTTAACATATTTTGTTCCTAATCACACTTTTCAGGAGATTGAATAAGACTGCAAAGGAGAAGAGAAAATAACACATTTTTAAGGAGGAAAATCAAGGTCCGATAAGCAGCTACCATTTTCCACTGCTGTGATGCACCAGATGAATATAGGTTCTGTGTGGCTTATTTTTGTATTCATTCCAGGGATATCTAGCATTTAACTACATCCACCTTCCAAATGACTATATGTGAATAAGCAAAAACAAAAATATCAAATTATTATCTTGAATCTCCTTTAATTTGTAGTGAAAGTCACTTGAAAATTCTAAAAGAGTATCAGAAAGTAATGATGTGACACAACTCGTAACAGATTGCCATCATCTAATTTGTTTTTAAATAGCTCCTTGAAGTAGACGTGGTTATTATTCCCATATGACTGATAAGAAAAAGAGCATTGACAAAGATAACAACAGTGAGTGAATTTAGGTTATTTTTTTACCTGAGGCCATATAGCCAATGAATGATAGAACAAAAATTCATTCATTCATGCATTCATTCAGCAAAAAATTATTGAATGCTAACATTACTGAAGATAAAAAGGTCTCTGTTCTGTTCAGTTTACAGTCTACTGAACGACACAAAATATTAACTTGTGATCACAACATAATAATAAACACTGTGGTACAAGTACGTATGCATAGAATACTCTTGGAGCACATAAGTGGGCACCTAAATAATACTGAGGACAAGAGAATGAAGTAAAACATAGCTGAAATTTGAAGAACTATTTGAAGGTAAGTAAATAAATAATGCTGAGAAAAACATGCCCAGAGGTGACAATACATTGAAAGGCAGTGAAAAAAACACGGTTGATTTGAATAACTTCACTAAGTTCAATGTGACAGGATGAAAGAATGCATATATCTGAATTGTAAGAAATAAAGCTAGAGAGGTAAGCAGGGGCCAATAATTTGAGTAACTTAACTTTTATTTTTATTTTTTTGACCAATATAACTCACCTAAAAATATATACACTCCAATAGTACCTGTATCTCATTACAGCAATGATTCTAAGTTGACACTGTGTACCAAAGGAGGAAATATCAGAAACTGCAGGGCTTCTGATTCTTAAAATTCTCTCAGAAAGCTAAACGGACCCTAGCGATGGATTGTAAATAGGAAAATAATGTAGTCCAATATGAGATTTAGAAAGGGCATTTCAGCAGCAGCGTGAGAATAGATCAGAATAGCAGAAATTAGAGACACTGTAAAGAAGACATTTGCAATAATTCAAATGAGAAGTATTGATAGTTTCAATTAAGACTGTGATTATCTGTACATGTTGATAGTTGATAGAATATAGGGATTCAGCAATATAGAGTAGAGAAGCTCCGCATATCTGGTTTGTTTCTATAACATAGCTGTTCCTAACATTTTGAGGGTCATGGACTTATTTAAAAATCTGAGTAACACCTGTCCTATGACTGAAAGATACTCACATTATTTCATGGGTTTAGTGAATATATCTAAAGATGCCAGCCTAAATACCACTACATTGGATTAATCTATGAAGATTAATAGTTTGGAGAGGAAAGATGATAGTTCATTGATTCTAACACATAAATGTGCATACAGAACATTCTAAAGGAGGTATTAAAAACTTGGGTCATATTAGTTTGAAAGACAGCAGAGAAGTCATGAGTAAAGATACAGTTTTAAATATCTCAGCTAAAGACACTGTGTAGAATGAATAGAAGAGTAAAAAAGTGGGATTGAGTCCTTGAACCATGATTATGTAAGGAATGATAGAATGAAACAAGAAATTGGGCCAAAACACACACACACACACACAAACACACAAAAGCTGGGCATCAAAGTCACAGAATTTCAAATACCACTGGCAGACTCTGGACATTAAAGTCATTATTAAATGTGGTTTTATCTAATTCCAGTTTTACTTATAGGCCTCTCTAAAATTTTGATACGACAGAGATATTCTGGTATTGTTTAATGCTCTGGGTGTTACTTTATATGATACTATGTTTATAGATTTATCCTCCCTAAAATTTTAAATAATAAATATTTTATATTTGATGTGTGAATATGTGTGTATGTGTCTTCTTTATCCCACAAGTGCCCTATTTTATAAGTGAATATAATGAAGCTTATGCTCAAACCTGGATATAGCTCAAGCCTTAGGAATCTTCTCACTTTATCATGAGAGAGAAAGATAAATTTTCTTCACCCTCCTTACTGAAACTCAATTGTAAATTAATGCATTTTTCATTTTCTGTAGTTTTAAATGGTATCAAAACTGTTCGAGGTCATAAAGATATTTTATTCATCTCTTATATCCCAATTTAGTGTTACTTAAGTATATTTTTGGACTAAATAATTTATTAACATAAGATATAATTATTAACCATAAACCTTGAAAAATTCATAAAAAATGAAATTTCCTGAAAATTGAGTTTAACATCTCAAAATTCATGGAGTGATATTTTTCTGATTAACATTACTCATTAATTCAGGACATATTCTCAGTGAACTTTAAAATGCTGTACATTTTATTCTCTAGGCCACATCATATATTAAACACCTTTCATTCTCTAGGCTACATCATATATTAAGTCCCTTTATCTAACTCAATAATTATCCCCATGGGCACATCTGGTCTTTTGCCATGTTTGCATCTCTTTTTCAGATTGAAGAATCCCTTACTGGAGCAATGAATTTAAGTTTCATGAATTTAGAACCATTCATTTTTAAGTTCCTTATTATACTCCCCACTGTTCTTTGAATATTAGAGAAGCTCATAAGTTTTTTTTTACATGAATGAATTATCCCTTCATAATATAATGCTAATAACTATTTTGTAAACAGCTTAAAAATGAGTTTGCTTCACATTAATATTTTAGGGACAATGATTGCAAATGATAAAAGGTAGATATTAATAGACATTTATATTTTCTCAAAAGGGAGACCTATTCAATCATCTTATTTTTCTAGCTATAGGGAAATACTGCACTATGAAAAGTTAAAAAACAAACACTGAAGTAATAAACTTTAGCCAACTCATGATGTATGGTCAGTCACTTCATATTGTAAAACCCTATATTTTGAAAACAAAAAGGGAATTGGGAGAAAGAGAGAGAGAGAGAGAGCAGGAGACAGGAGAAGAGAGGAGAGGAAGAGGAGGACAGGGCAACAGCAGCATAAAAGGAAGAAAAGGAGAATTAAGTGAAACCCTGAATAAAACAGGACTAAACAATCTCAAATAAAATGTATGGAATTGGTAAAGTAACCAATTTAATGTATAGGAGTACCACACAGTGTTCAGTACAATTTAAGTTCCTGTAACTTAACTAAATGACTCTGAACAAATAAAAGTCCTATATGGTTCCAAAAAATCTAGTTTCCTATAAATTTGTCCATCATAAAGAAGAATTCATTTCAAAATAAATTACAATCATTTTCAACATTGCAGAATAAGCTTAACTCATCTTGGCATTTAACTCAATTAGAAATAATATATTGTTGATTATGTATGTGCAGTTAATTCATTTGAATGTCCAGAATTCACAACTGATTGAATTTGAGTATGCATCTTGAATGTTAAACACATTAGATAATACTTCTAGATTTTACTTCTGTAAAATGAGGAACTCGGTTTCATTTAAAAGCAGATAATTAAAATCAGGTTTTCAAATAACGCAACACTGCCTACTCAAAAGCTGGTTTTTACAAGTAGTCTTCTGATAAATTCTTTATATTTCAGTTCTACAGTAATATCATAAAATACATTAGAGAAAAATTCAGAAGGGGAATAAAAATGCAATGTGGAAGGTAAAATGCAATAATCCCAGCCCAGGAAAGAATTAAATTTGATGAAATCACAAACCTTTTCCTCCTTTCTTACATTTGTTCCAACTAAGCTGCTTTGAGATTGACAGCTAAAAATAATAAAAGTCCAATTATTTTGATGAGTGCTACATACTATGTTTGGTGTCTGGAACCAAATTTCAGAAAAGAAATTTGGTCCATTTTCCATACTGCTTACTATCTCCAAATTCATATGATTCATATCTGTGAGATGAAGGAGAATTGAGACATTATAATGTAAGATAAAGGACAAAGACAATTGAGTCAGATGATTTGAGCAAAAATCAAGACTTAAGACATATTAGCTCTCTGAATAAAAATAAACTTTTTAGATTATCCGGGTTTCTGATTTACTCGATACAAAATATTAGTAACAATACTCATCTGCTCTGCTTTTTCACAGAGTTAATTCAAAATTATATTAAATAATATAAATAAAAATGATTTAAAAAATATCCTTTAGTAAAACATGGACAAAGGTAGTGGTACTCTATAATATAATAAAGACAAGGAGAAGATGACAGTGTCAAGGGAAAATAGAAGAACAGAAACTGACATTTCTAGAACTCAAATACTTTAACCTTGGCAATTTAAGAAAGCAATGCTCTCCATAATAATTAGCAATGAAATATCTTTCCAGTAAGAGCATGTAGTGATCGCTTATAGACCAGAAATCATATTCTATTTCATTGTCATGGACATTTGAATTGCCTGTTAGGATCATGTACCTGTGATAGTTTATATTAATTTTGTCCTATTACTTTCACCAAATACCTACACCAAAACAACTCTTACCTAACCCTTTCACTCTTGGTCAAGTGTCCCTTCATGTGCTCCAACAGCATAAGCCATTCACAAACTTTATCACAAGTACTGTCATCATGGATTTCTCAGTCTAGATTAAGTTTCTGGGCTCAGGGACTCGTACCCTCTGGATCACTGAAAGTATATGCCAAAAAAAAAAAAAAAAAGAAGAAGAATTTCTTAAGTAATCCAAATTATGTTGTTCAAAAACATTGGTTAAATGAAAGTATGTTGTCTGATTTAGCAAATAAAAATATAGGATGTCCAATTAAACTTGAATTTCAGATACACAATACAAACTCAGGACATATATATATGAAAAATGTATTCATTATTTATATGGAACTAAGATTTGACTAGGTGTCCTATATCTGATCTAGCAACCCTAAATGAGAAGGAAAGAGTGTCAGATGGCTTTGAGGCAATTGAATTCACCTAATAACATCAAGAAGTTATATAAATTCAACTCTGAGTTAGAAATAATACATGTAAAGGGTAATGAAATCTTTAAGTTGAAAAATAAATTTGCTACTAAAAGAAGAACAATACTTTCTAGTATACTAATGTACTGGCAAAAAGAACAGCAAAGATACAGATTTTCAAATTAGAGTAACAATTTGCCATTTGTTGATTAGCTAGATTATTATTTAGCAAGTATTTAAATCTCCACTGCCTTCAAATTTGGACTTGAGGAATTAACTCAAAATGGTTGATGCCATCAGTGTGCAAATGACAGTGTGCCAATTTCAAGCCTAGGCCTTAAGAAGTTGGGTATATTTTTGCTTATCCTCCTGAGAGAGTCCCACCCCTGCTATTAAAAGCATGTCCCAGGTAGCTGTTGCCTCTGTAGCCTACTCTCCTGAGTGAAATAGGCAGAGCAAAACCCAGAGACCCACAGCTTGAGGCAGAGTCATTCCAGCTGACCAGCAGACCTGTAATTAAGGAATAAGTGTGTAATGTTGAATACCACTAAAATTGTGCTGGTGCCTGTTATGAAGAATTACTGCAACAATAGGCAATTGATCTAGCCATGCTCTTTTACAAAAACACACTTTCTCATTCAGTCCCAGGCAAACCTGGACAGTTGGTTACCTTCAGTCCAATTGAATGATGTGATTATAGCATTTTTACCTTTTTCAGAGTTGGGAGAGGGGAACTCACTTCTTTGACCATTTATTACATAATCTCACCTTCCAGTGTAGCCATGTAACATATTTGTAAGACTGTAATTGTTTTCATCCTAAACCTAATATGAATTACTTTTTGAAAAAAATCAAATGCACTTTGTGTACTGGATCAGAGAATTCAAAAAAGTGATAGCATTACCTTTTACTCTATAAAATCTTATTAGCAGGAAAAGAAATCTCAGTATTCATTTTTTCCCTACACAAAATCATGAGCTAATCCTGTCTCAGATAGAGATTATCAATATTTCCAGGAGAGAGACTACTGGGGGGGGGGCAAAACTAGATTTACAATTGTAATACAAATAAATAATACAATAAATAATAAATGATAATGCAGGAATAAACTCTGTGTTTCGTGTACTCACAACTGTGGGCCTACTTTTGCCCCACCCTGTATTATTCTTTAGAGGAACTTCTGCTAGAAGATACTTCCTTTGATTTTCTTCCTATTTGAAGCTGTAAAAATGCCATGAAATTACCCAGAAACTATTATGCACATAGATGTATATTTGCTAGGAAATCAAAGAATATAAAAGCTCCACTCATTTAGGCATTTTACGGAGCTCCAGCTGGGTTCAAAGCAACACATTATGTAACATATCATGCTACATTAGATGTAGAAATCATCTCCCCCCAAATGCAGAGCTGATAAATTAAAGCAAGCAAACTCTTGCTTTTAAAATATAATATGGTGAGATTTAGTAAATGGAGGTTTGTTTTTTTTTTTTTCTATCTATACATTGAGTTGGTCCTTTTGCACTGAGTTTTTGTGATATATAATGTCTTTTCTACCAGGTGGGTTTCAAGTAATATTATGGACTCAATGTTTACATCCCCCCAAATTTATATTTTGAAGCCCTAGCCCACAACATGACAGTAACAGGATGTGGGGCCTTTGGGAGGCGATCAGGTTTAGATGAGGTCATAAGGGTAGAACACCCATGAAGAGATTAGTCCCCTTATAAGAAGACAAAAAAACACTAGGGCTTTCTCTCTGTGTCATGTGAAGAATAAGCAAGGCAGACAGCTGCAAGCCAGGAAGAGGATCCTCACCAAGCGTTGAATCTAAGGGCACCTTATTCTTGGATTTCTCCATTTCCAGAACTGTGAGAACTAAATGTCTGTTGTTTACCCATCAAGTCTATGGTATTTTGTTATAGCAGCCTGAGCTAAGACAAGTAGTAACTAGGACACACAAACAAAAATGGTTATTGCACAAAACAATAGATGTTTTTTTCTGTTTTATTATATTGACTGGTAGTCTACAGAGATCAAGTTATTTCATATCTGCATCTTTACCACCAAAAATATTGCATAGCAGATGAAAGTTGCTGAACAGAAAATGTGGAATTAATATGCTATGACAACTTCCTAGGATCAATCCTGACCTAAAAGTACAGATATGTATTAAGATGCTTTAGATGCACGTTCTAAAACTTAGTGTCAAAATTGACCTAATCCCAAATTTGAATCCAAATATCAATAATCTGTTATCTACTTCAGTTTCATTGGTAACTTTACTTGGTATTTAAAGAGCACTGTCACTTAGGGCACCCACCATAGTATGTAATCTAGTTTTGTTAGTAGTTTTTCTATTGTAGTCCAGGTTTTATACCTGGACTCCTGCTCCTAAGGGCTAATTGTTAAACAAAGCCCTTGAGACTTTCTTGTCAGTTTCTCTCTAAGGGATGAAAATCTTCTTTCTGACCACTGATGGGGTATTTGGAGCTCTACCACCTATATTATAGACAGGCTTTCCTGGTTTTTAATTTTGGATCCCCCATGGTCACATTATGAACTTATCTCATTAAATACATGCATGCCTAACTGATCCTACTGCTGCCATGTCAATTTGAATAACAAACTTGCTTGTTAAAAAGAATTGTCTTTCTTTATCTAGTACATATAGTGATTTCCATGCAAAGACCCCTTTTAATTTACCTGCCCAGTTAAAATATTCCTCCATCCCGTTTCTGACTATTATGCTTACATTTAAACAATTTCAAATAATGTATTATAGACATTAAAATTTCTTTAGAGATGTTTATTTCTGTCACTTGGAGGAGTGTTCTTATGGGGAGAAAAAATCACAGGATTACCTATCTAGTCAGTTCTCAAAAGGAAAGATTAGGTTTTTATATCAATGGAAGATAATTGTACACTGAAAATGAATGTCCTTACATGTCCCACCATTTTCTTGACCCATTTGTTCCTTAAACAAGATTGTGTTTTGTTTTTCTTTTATCCTTTGTGACACAAATCAATACCCTCTCTGAAAACAATTTTCAAACTCACTACTCAATCTTTCCATCTCTATCAAATTATCCTCCCCTATATCCACCTTATTCCTAATCATTACTTTTAGCATTTGAGTAAAATACAGGATGGGGCAAAAGTAGGTTTCCAATTAATACAATAATTAATAAATAATAATATAAGAATAAACATTTTTTCCTGTACTCACAACTGTAAACCTACTTTTGCCCCATCCTGTATATGTATGTCTACCATTAGGCAATTTCTAATCAAGTCAGAAATACATTTTACTTTGCCTTCTGAGACCAGGCAACTTTTCCAAACTTCTTATAGATAGTTGACCACAGACATTAGTACTAGTACATGCTTATATATGTCACTCATCTTAACACACTCCATGAAAGAACACTTTTATTACAATTCAGATGGCTCACAGAACTCCTACTTCATTATTGTCTATCTTAAGCCCATGTTTTCTTACATTTGGTACTTGTGTTCTCCACTGGAAGATAAGTTTTATTATGGCAGTGACCTTATCCATCTTGTTCCCATTTTATTCTTGGTATCTGTATATATTCCTGGCATACAGTGGGTATTCAGTAAGTATTACTTAAGGCCCTGGCTGGTTTGGCTCAGTGGATTGAGCGTCGGCCTGCGAGCTAAGTGTCGCTGGTTCAATCTTCCAGTCAGGGCACATCAGAGAAGGAAAACTCTGACTCCAAAAAACCTCCGCTGCCTTGCGGCATACCTCTTCAGGGGAAAGGCTAAGGGAGTAAACCCCGACAGAAAATCCGGAGCCGGAGTCCCTAAGGCGGTTTGACGTTGTAGTCAACACCGGCAACTCCTGCGGCGCACCTGAAGCCAAGCTGTATTGACTCCGTCTTTCCCTTGGATCCTTCAGCTGCGAAGAGAGGGGGGGTCTGCTGCATGGGCAACAGCAGACCCTCCATATCACCCTGCCCAGGCTCTGTAGCTTCAGCTTCACTGGAGAGGACACTCCAGCGTCATCGCAAGATGTCGATTCAACACGGGAGGAGACAGATACCGTGTCACTCCCGAGTCGGACTGCACAACCATTCTCGGCGGTGCAGATAGACTCTTAAGAAGCTACACCATCGTCTCTCGAGACGGACGGCTGCCGACTCCGACTCCGACTTAAGTGAACCAGTGAATGTGGGGAACAATAAGATAATAGTGCCCTCTCACAATTCATCATGTCCTATGGGTACACCATAGATTTCAAATGACACATTTTTAAAGCACAAATAATCAAGTAGTCATTTATAAATATGCAAACTTCATATGGGGGTAGATTTTGATCAAGTGGTTTCAAATGAAGTATATAATTTTTTAAAAAGCTATAGTTCAAGCCTTGTCCTTCACTTTACTCAGTAAAATACCGGTGGTTTTCACATAGTAGGTACTCAAAAAGACATTTTTATGATGAATGGTAAGTCATCATGAGACTGTGAATAATATCCCATTAAACTAACTCTTACATTTGTTACAAATCATGTTTGGAGAAAAGTAGAGTAGTCACTGTTATATATACAATACAAATCAATAATAAGAGTCAAAGAAAACTTTCTATTTTGCCTTAATAAATATAGAGCACAATTACTTGCAACAACGAACAAACACTAACATGCTGATATTTCTGACCTTCTTATCTGGAAGTAAAACTTAAAAGGGCCTGATATCTAAGTAAATGTATACTGTATAGTTAAAACAGAAAACCTGCTCATGAAAGAAGACTACAAATCATGATAGGCAGTGAAGAAATTGGTATTCCCAGAAAAAGCACATACGTGTGTGTATTATTTGTAACTGTCGGAGAGACTATTTTAACAGTCATGTATAATTGCAATAATATATAGGCAATTGGAGATCTTTCAGATGCTAATATAATTTATGGTAAAAGTATGCTTAAATTATTGTTCTTGGATTGAACTGAGATGTTTTACTATAGCAGTGACAATTGACACATTTTTTGTGCCCTCAACAGAATATTAGATGTGAATGATTTCCCATTACTCAAATCTCTCTTGAAGAAAGAGTTATTATCCAATTACACAGGACTGTTAGGTAACTTGTCAAACAAAACATAAAAGCTTAGTTATTCTATGCCCAGTTCAAGTAATTATATTAGATATTCTTAGCACTACTGTAGGTATTCCAAAACTGATTTTTTAAATACTTTGGGAAGAATGGACTAGTTTTTTCAAAGCTCTTGGTGACATCATCTAGGTTTTTATTTTCAAATGCTTGAGATGATAATCACATGAAAATAGACTTTAAAAATTTTTTCAATCACTGTAATTCTAGACAAATAAAATAAAATGTCGCAGGTTTTGTCTATACAGAAATTGAGGTAGTTAATTATAAAAGACTCAGATACAATAAGATTACTAAGATAGAAATATATATATTTTTTAATATCACCCCATTCTTTGATTGGTCATTTTAAACTTCATGTTCCTGGTGATGACTAAAAATCATCAGTTATTCAAATCTTTTCTAATAGATCTTAAAAGATATCTAACCAAGAACAAGAAGAAAATTTTACTAAATTTTTAAAAACTGAATTCATATATAGAGGATATTTCACTGGATAAAAATGTGAAATAGCCTTGAAGAAAACTATGTAGTCTTTGTGCTTAACTTGGCCACATGTCTGCTATGGGCTTCTTTGCTTTTCAGATCCACTCTCACACACATCAAATCCTACGATACATCTGGAAACCTCGAGGGAAAGATGTGTTTGTTTCTCAGCATTTATACTGATACAGTACATTAAAATAAATCAAAAAAGGAAGAAAGAAGGAAGGAAAGAAGAGAGGGAGGAAGAAAAACATGGAGAGACAGGAGAGTGGGAAGGGAAGGAAGTTGCCATTGGTCTTATTATTCTTGAGTCCCTAACAACAAACTGAATAAAGTAATTCTAAGGTTTCATATACTTTAATATAAGCATTTGTTCTAATTGATGATAATCTCCTACCCAAAAATAATCTAGGGTTTTTGTAAAATAACTCCTAGCATGATGGAGTAAAACAACATCTTTAATATGTGGCAAATTTACTACCATATGCAATGCTGAATAAATTTTACAGAGACTAGAACATTTCATTAATACAATACAGGCCTAACTTTTCTTTAATCCATATACCAAGTTCATAAACAAGTTTGGAAGAATAGTTGACTCAAAGTGGTGATTATAATGTGAAATAAAATACTTGTTTCTTTAACTAAAAAACATTTCCTTTAGACTAAGTTCTAAAATTCAAGTTTAGAATTATGGTAACCTAATTCTTAAGCCATCATAATAAGTGAAGTCATCAAAATGAGTAAGATCAACTTATGCAAATAAATGAATATACACAGAGTCTTACTGGCTGAGAAGTTTTAATCTACTACCTCCTATAGCAGATTTCACTGGGATAAAAGTCTATGGAATTACTTCCCAGGTAATCAAAATATGAGTGAATGATTCTATTCTCTAGAATCCACTTACAGAAATAATATCTTTGCAATTGAAACTTTCAACCAAACCATCTGTCAGGATAAGTAGGCTAAGGTTTTAATTACTTACATCAATGCAATTATACCATTAATGTTCAGCTAAAATTGAACCCATTCAATTTAATTATCAATGCAGCTGTGAGTGGAAAGAGACTGCTCTTTCAGATAGCCAACGCAAGGGGTTATAAAAGCTGTCCTTTTTTTTTTTTCAGTTGCCAGCACTTTGTTCTGGCATAATCCCTGATTCTGCTCTACTATTCTTTGAATATGTGTGTGTGCACAAGCATGAATACAAACATTTTATGGTAGATATATGTATATATACACTTTCTGAGGGAATGTGTTTGTATGTGTATATGTATATATAAATCATATATGCGTAACAAGATATTATATGTAGTATATATAAATAATAACCAAATAATTTCACATGTACACATACACCTTCAGAAAAGCAAATCTTCACCTATTTGCGGCCATGATTTTATATCAGCCCCACAAATGACATGGACATGAAATTAATTCAAGTCAGAAAATAAATCTTTCTTGCAATTAAAATTTATATTTTAGTAAACACATCTTCACTACAGTAACTACACTAGTCATAGGATAAGGAGAAGAGAAAAATGAGCATAAAATGTACCTAGTTATCTGAAGATGCCTATAATCTATTTGCAGAGATGAAATATTCATGTATATAGTAATTCAATAAAAATATAAGAAACACATAAGATACAAAATAGTTAAATTAAAAAAAAAAGAAAACAGTATGTGCCCTGATATTTTGAAGAGGAAAATCAGATAGGCTTGAGAAGAATAAAGCTGACTTTTGCTGAATTTTAAAAAATGGTTTTGATGGTAACTAGGCTTAGTGTGCTGCTCACATTGTAGTATATACAAAGACCAAACTATTATGTTATATACAGTAGTCCCTCTCTATATTGTGGTTCACTTATTGTGGCCTCACTGTATTGCAGGATTTTTAAAAATGTTATATTTAATTATTTATCGTGGATTTGTCACTATATCGCGGGATTTTGTGGTACTGTATATGTATGTTGTTAAAGTTACGTAGGTTTAAGGGTGTAGAATATGTTTAAGAACATAGGTAGTGTTTATAAAAGTGTGAAAAATGTTAATAAAGGAGTGGGAAAGGTTAACAAGGGACTGAGAACAGTTTATAAGTGTGTGGGAAGTGTTTATAAAGCCTTAAAAAATACATAAATACTAAAATAAACGTAAGGTTCCTACTTCGCGGATTTTCACCTGTAGCAGGGGGAGTCTAGAATGTAATACACGTGATAACTGAGGGAATACTACTGAAATTATAATAATGTTATATACCAATTTTACCTCAATAAAAATAATTTAAAATGGTTTTAGATATTGATAAGTACATAAGTGAGGAAACAGGATGCTCCGGGTTGAGTCACTGTTTGGTGAGTGGCACAGAGATACAGAGAAAAAGATGAGTCCAAAGTGAAATTGGCAGCCAGGCCTTCCCAGATAAAGGGCTTGTGCTGGAAAGTAATGGTGGATATCAGGGATTAAGGAGCCTTGAAAGCACTCTGTGCAGAGCCATAATAAAATCTGCTTCTTGGAAGAAGCTTTTGTAAAATAACTAAATTCCTGAAAGTACAGCAACTAATTCTTTTTCTCTGATCTTGCTAATGCATGTTCTAAATGGAAATATTTTTTCAAATGTTAGCACAGTGAACATAAGGAAGGGTTAACGGGGTCATATCGGTGAGGTTTCTCGTATCACATATCTCAGTTGCTATAGCAATGTTTTCACAAGGAGAGTCATGAAGAGAGAAGAACTGCCATGTTTGGAACACTGACGAGAGTTGTTCCAACTTGAGACTGTGAAATAAATGAAGCAGCAGCACAGTGATGTTGTAAAAGCATGCACTCTGGATCAAGTATGGCTGAATTCAAGTTCTATTTATATGTAATTGTGTCGACTTAATTAGGATTTCTATACTTTATCCTCCTCATCTATAAAATAAGGAATATAATGGTACATCATAGGGTTGTTAAAGAATTGAATACTATTTTTGCTAAAACTTAGAAAAGTGGCTAACATAAAATTATTACATGTCAGCCATTATTATAAAAATAAATTTCACAAATAACATTTGACTAATAAACAAATTTCCAATTTATTGCAATAACCAAATAATCAGAGGATTTTCTAACTATGCATACATCGTGCTGAATGTTAATCACCCTCAGGAGCTAATTCTATGAAGAACTATATAAATTATTCCTTATGTTATACCATTAAGTCCTATTTAATTAGTTGGATCAAGTTTTGAAAGTAGAACTTAAATTTATAATCTCATAAGTATATACTTTCAGGGGGAAAATACTAATTATTTCATGCACACTTCATAAAATCAAGTGCCTTTTCAGACTATACACTTATAATAAATAAGTGAGCAGAAGGAATAAAAACAATAAGAAAGAGCAAGGACAAAATAAAACAAATGTTTTTAACAAAAGACAAAGATATTTGGCAATACAAACTATGTTTATAGGCTGAATTTGGCTATCAGAGTATCAGTTTGCAAGCCCATTAGCATAAGAATTCATCTCAAGAAGAAAGAACTTCCCCAGTACACTGACACCTTGGCTAACAAAGATAATTCATTCCAGAATTACATCCATTAGCCAAAGTCTTCATTAGCTGAAAAGTGATTTTCCATAGGTTTCTATAGAAAATCATTTAATTCAAACTTCCAACCAAGATGGAGGTATAGACAGACATGCTGCATCTCCCGCCACAGCTAAGAAGGAATACAAATACCTCAAAACTAGAAACAACCAGAAGTTCCAGAAAATCAAACTGCATGGAAGTCCAGCAACCAAAGATATAAAGAAGAAATACTCATCCAGACAGGGACCCCACAGTCCTAGAACATCCGCAGATCCACCCACTCTGGTAACAAGAGCCAGGGCAGCAGCTAGAGGAGAGCCAGTCTGGTGCAGTAGTGGAAGAGGTGTCTGGAAAAGGGGAGTGACAGCTCTACCTAAGACACAGAGGCAAACAAACACAGGAGCCTGTCAAGATGAGGAGACAGAGAAGTATGGCCCAAAAGGGGGAATGGATCAAGGTTCTAGTGGGAGAACTAAGCGACAAGGAGATAGCCAACCTAACACATGAGGAGACAGACAACCTAACAGATGCAGAATTCAAAACACTGATGATAAAGATGCTCAGAGGCTTGACAGATATGCTTGAGTATGGCAAACACATAAGAGAAGAAGTAAAGGCTATGCTAAGTGAAACGAAGGAAAATTCACACAAAACCAGTGGTGAAGGGAAGAAAACCAAGGTTCAGATCAATGATTTGTAACATAAGGAAGAAAAAAACAGTCAACCAGTGCAGAATGAGGAAGCAAGCCATTATTATGATATGTTAAAGGGACTAATTTAAGAAGATCAAAACTATGAACACTAAAATGACAACAAACTCACAACTATCAACAACTGAATCTAAAAAATAAAAACAAAATCCAACTAAGCAAACCAGAATAGGAACAGAATCATAGATATGGGGATCATTTGGAGGGTTATTAGCTGGGAGGGGGGAGGGAGAGAAATGGGGATATGGTGCAGGGACTAAGAAGCATAATCGGTTGGTACAAAATAGACAGGGGGATGTTAAGAATAATATAGGAAAGGGTGAAGCCAAAGAACTTATATGCATGACCCATGGACA
This sequence comes from Furipterus horrens, assembly GCF_987537825.1. NCBI lineage: Eukaryota > Metazoa > Chordata > Mammalia > Chiroptera > Furipteridae > Furipterus > Furipterus horrens. Next base: position 131,824,151 of record NW_028327173.1, on the reverse strand, counting down.
TGAACTAAGAGGGGGTGAGATTGCTGGAGGGAAGGGGGATACTGGGCAGAGGGAGCAAAGGGGAAAAAATTGGGACTACTATAACAACATAATCAATAAAATATACTTAAAATTTTTTTAAAAATAATTTAATTCGTCCTGGATGCTGCCCACTATTTAAAGATAAGTTTTATAAAATAGTAAAAAGCACACTATAAAAGTGCAAAAACTCACCAAAGGTTAAGATGAACAGTTACCCGATGGATGAAGGAGAATGGAAAGTAGAACGAAAAACTGCCCATCTTTATACTGTTAGAGTACATCGTCATCAAATCCAAAGCAGCTTATGTTATCAGGTCTCTCACTTCTCACTGTCTCAAACATAAACAGCCCAGTCGGGTTGGTGGGTCTCCCTTAAGTGATGTGTTCAGCTCATTCCTTTGTCACATGTGTACATACGGAAAAGATAAGCTCCTGGAATGGCCCTGTTTGCTGCTTGATGTTAGCGCGCGCATCCAGTAAAACATTCATTAGCTGAGTCCGAAAACAGCGAAAAAAAATCTTCATTAGCCAAAAAATTCATTATCAGGGTCACTTATTAGCCGAGATATCACTGTATTTAATTGTCTACTGTTGCAGAAAACACCTTATCTAAACTTTTAAGAAGGGAAGGATGTGTTGCGTTGTCATATTCTTTCATTAGACATGGAAACATTGTCAGTATCGAGGAAAAAGAGTTTTCTTCCCTAACATTTATTCCCTCTGCTTTAGAAAAATAAAAGGAGAAAATGCCCTTTTAGCAATCATTTATGCAAATGTAATCATGCTAAAGAAAAAATGTTCAACAAATTCTGAAGCTTTTATTTCTATATTACTCATCCACAAATATACTGACTATATAAGATGTAAAAACAAATCAGGCATCAATCCATGATGAAATACACCACCTAGATAAACCTGTTAGAAATGACCTCATTAAGACATTGCCTTTACAAACAATTGCATGAATTTTGAATCAAGAAACTGATGATAAAATTTGCTGGAATATCTAGGTATAGAAAAAGACTAAAAGCAACCCAGAAATTCATCAATAAGGGACTAATTGAGTATACTAGGAAACAACCAAACAATAGAGTTTCTTTACTTTTTTTTTTTTTTCCTATTCTTTTCTTTGGGGGGGGCGGGCAGGTTGGAGGTAGCTGTAAAAAGAAGAAACATCTCTAGTTACTGTTATGTAGATCCTTTAGGATATGCAAGTAAAAAACATCAAGTTTTAGAAAAATGTGTTTATATGTTAAAGCTACCATTTGAGAAAGTGTGGAGATACGAAAACATTTTTTAAAAAGGTTACCTATGAAGATAGGAACAGATAGGTATAGGCATAGGAAAGTAGGTATATAAAATGAGACTTCTTTATAATGTTAACTTACATTATAGATTTAAATTTGGAATCTACAAATGTCTACATATTTTATATTCACATATATAAAATAAATATACACAAATACATGTCTATATATAAGCTATATTAAAATTAAATAAAAATAAAGCAAATGAACGTAATAGTGTGAAGAGTCATTAGAGAAATCACACAGAGAGAAATTGTAGTAAGATGGTGAGATATTTAAAGTTCAAAAAACTCTGAATTCCTTGTATTTTTTTTCAGTTATTATACCATTAGTACTGGTAATAATATTGTATGTGATAACAAATGATGTTAATGCCATTAGAAACAAAGATTTTCAAATATGGGAAAAGAAATGCAATTAAAAAAAAGCAAAGAAATTTAGCAAAACTCTATAAATGTATGTTTGAATTGAAAATATCTTTAGGAACTCATGACATATTTTCCTTTTAAAAAAACACAAATTTCTTATTGCTGTCCACTCAAAAGGTCAAGAAATGATAAATTCACCAGTAAAGATAATATAGGTTGCCAGGGTTGTGGTCTCTAAATATCATTCTTCACTTAGAGGAACCATGCTTCCTGGAGAAAAAGGCTGACACCCACCTCTGTGGCAAAAATTTATAATATGCATTCAGACTCTACTTTTAAATAAACCAGAAGTTATGAAAGACTACTGTTTTTATGGCCAATGTGCTTTTGATATAACTTAAGGAGTTCCCACAGACCAGAATTAGAATATACAGATGATTTATTATAGAATTGTACACTTGAAACCTATATAATTCTATTAAACTATGTAACCCTTATAAATTAAATAAAAACATATTTTTAAAAAATTGAGTGCCATTAAAGATATAGCTATAATGGATAGAAATAAGTATTTTTATGTAAAAACCTATGAGTTCATAATAATATTTTCAAATATTAATAAATCAATGTATTATTTTATAACTAGTAAAACTGATAAATGGGAAAAAATCAACATTAAAGAGTCCTCTCTGCTTTTGAATTTTTTCTTAGTAAAAAGTTAAAGCAATATTTACCTATAAAAATTTTTGTTATAAATTATAATAGTTGACCCATCAAATTATATTTTGCTCAAAAGCTACCATATTTGACTTTGATACTTCTCTAGGAAATAGATAATCACAAATATGAAGAATAAAGACAGATTTAGAAAACTTGATAGAATACCTAGCAATCTGCCTAAGCCTCACCATGATATATTATTAGAGGAAGTAGTGTTCAGGTAAACTGTTTTGAAAAGCTTGAGGAAATGTTAATACATATTTTCCACTGAGATGGTTAAGATACATTTAAAGTACCTGTGACCCATTTGTATTAAAACCCAATTGATCTACTGAGTTCCATTTTTGGAAATCATGATCCAACTTTACTATATAGAGAGCTTATTTTAATAGCTTAAGGAAAAATTCGTCAGTCTTGTCCTGCTTCCCTTAGTCTTTTTATCCATGCAGAAATGTCATCAACTGGGTATAGATGTTGCCATGGTATAGTCTAGAAAATGAATCCAGTTCTCCATACCCTTTGGCATAGAACATAGTTTAATTTAGATGTGTTTCCCTTTACTGTACAGTGAGTATAATAATTTTTAGTTTGAAGAGGTCTGTTCATAATTAATTATGTAGGTTCAGCCTCTACCTCAGTGATGGGCACACAGTAGATGATCAGCTGTGAATTCCTTCCCCGACCAAGATCTACGGTCATTGTCCAGAAAGAGAAGTTTGAACAATGACCATTGGGAGCTGCTTTGCAGATAATTCTTAACTTCCAATGAACTGAAGTAAGTTAATTATATAATATTAACTATATTTCAAGTCTGCTGCATTCTGAACTAATATGTGTTGGAAAATGGAAATAGAGGGTAACATGCACAATGATAGCTCCATTTTAGTTTGCGAGTGTGCCGACCTCTCCTTTGTCGCCTTTTGATTTGTTATTTGCACATCTGGTGCCATTAACATTCATAAAGTGGCCTCTTTTTCCCTTTCTTCCACATATACACACCCAGTGCAGGGAGCTGAACAGTCATACATGCCATGAACACAGTATTTCCTGGTTAATGTACCATTCTTTATGAGAATATGCTAGCATAATGATAGAGGGCTGAAGCATGTAACCTATAATTAATACAAAATGAACTGTCATGTAGGGGAAAATAGGCCTTTCTGCAGAAGTATAAGTGCAGTCATGGAAACGGCTATAGTTCCTTGATTGTAATTATTCAACCTCACTAGGGGTCTGCAGCTAGCTATTAAAGTGCTAGTGGTCCCTCGTGGAGTAGTCTCCTATCCAATTAAACATTCACAAGTCTATTCAGGAGGCACACTTCAGGTTGTCAAGACATTGTAGGAACACCACTGTGTTCCATTAAATAGTGTCAAGCACCTGCATTTCTAGTAGAACATAATGTTTTGGTTGCCTTTGCATATAGAATTTGATCAGAGAATTTTCTTTGTCTGATTTAAACAATTTAAATCTACAGACAGATAAAGCATTTGTAATTGGCACAGATAAAGGCCTTCCGTTTCTGCTTAAGAGGACTATACAAATTTAGCATTTTCTCTCCTGTACAAAAGAGAAGCATATGCAGAGGTCAGTGAGAAATAAAGAAATGTTAAATGTTTGGGATGATTGGCAAAATAAATGTAGTGTAAGTTAACTCAATAAACAAAGTATTTCACTGAATAGTTAAAAGTTTGTATAGCCATATTTTATGTAAATTTTGAAATCCTGGAAAAATACACAATGAAAATGGCAAAACATACTATGATTTCATGAGCTCAGGACTTGTGAAAACAATGGTAATTGCTACTACAAATTATTAATAAGGGCTGAATTGTCAACATGAAAAATGAAAATGATTGTAAGGAACTCAGTAGAGGCAGCATGATATACTAGACACCAGTTTTGATTGACAATTAGATTGCTTATATAAATATATATCTATATTAAATCATTCATGATGATGATCAGATACTTTTTGTACACCAGTTAAAATCTTCTCAGCCTCACCTCTTACTCTGAACTGTGGTTTCTAGTGACTAGTCATGCACAGGTTTTAACCAGCTTCTGACGAGTAAATGTACGTTACAACTCTGCCTGAGCCTCCTACTTTTTACATTTTTCTCAGGAAGCTCTCTGATTCACTGGCATGAGACATTAGTAGGAAAATATTTGCCACTTGTAATATGCATCACAGAAATATGAGGGAGTTAACCTCCTGGGAGCACCCTTAACCGCTAGGGTATAAAAGGCAAGGGATAAATACTGGCCCCATTTGCCTTGAAGGAGACGGTTAGGCTCAAGAATCAGTCATCTGTAGCAATGGCCAACTGGGTAGCAATATGTTGCATCTTTTCCCACCCTTCAGTTGTTTGCTCCCCAATCCTCACTTCCCCTTTCTGGCAAATAAACTACCCTCACATAAGCCTCCATCTCTGGTTTTGCTTCTGGGAAACTAGGCTAGGACAATATGGTTCCCAGCTATACTACTTACTAATTGTATAACCCTACATAAAGAGTTTAACATCTCTATGCCACCATTTTCTAATCTGTGAACTGAGGTCCTGAGGCAAAGGAGCCTTTAAAACTCTAAAATCTTGACTTTCTGAAAAAGTAGTAGCCAAACTTCAAAATATGTCATTTCAATAGCAGACTTTAAGGAAGGGAGGAGGATATACACGTATCTCCATACCTTTTACTAAATATCAAATTTTGCTTTTTTTAGTTTGTTTCATTTTACTTTGCATTTGCACTAGGAGGTAAATGGCTAGTTGTTACCAGAATGGTTTGTTCAGAGGTACATGCATGCAGATTATGTGAAGTGACCAACTGAGCACATGTAATTACATCTGCTCCCTGGAGTCCGTTCCAATCTCAGAACCCTCCCTCCCTGGCGTGGATATCAGTACTGAGAGAGCCTTGGTGCCCCTTCCTCGCTTCTTCTGCAGCACTGTTACTATGACCTTCAGGAGACTAGTGCACCCAAAACAGCCGAATAGGATACAGAGAATGTACAGGGAGTGAGTGTAAATCTAGTCAGCGACCAGATTACCTTGGGAGAGAAAACAGAAAGGAGCTGTAAGGGGTTTGTTTCTTTCTCTTAACACAATTCGTTGGTCCGGGTCAGAAAACTAGGCAATCTGAACACGTATGGACACTAAGAACTGTGTGAAAGGTAACACCATTGCACTTTTATTTCTCAAAGACAAAAATAAGTTCAAGAAAAAATTAACAAATATGGTTTATTCATAAACTTGGGGCAGGGCTATCTTTCAGCCATTACTTTCATTTCAGCAAGAGATGGAAGGTGTTAGACGAGAGAGTAAATTTCATAGAGTAAAAAGAGTACAGCTGAGTCTCTACAAGCATTCTATTAAGGAGTATTTTTTTTATTGTCGCAATTCGGGGGATGGGGGCAGACTTGCCAACTGGTCTTCTAGTGCATTGCTGGTTTTTGGTTGGTTACAATGGACAATCGAGCAGTTTGGGACTTTTTATAAAGGAAGAATTATTCAATATTGAGATAGAAGGCATTATGTGGCTGATAATTCCCTGGAAAAAAACAAAGGGCAATAGGGTCCTTCTTGGTAGGCAAACTGACCTTATGAGAGGAGAGGGACATCTACTATGGCAGGCAGTTTTTCAAATTTTACTAGCCATTCAAAAAAAACAAAACAAAAAAAACCCCAAATTCTAAATATTTCTGATGGCATAAGAAAATGTTAACAATATAATAAAGTATGGTTATATAGATGGCTATTACATATAATACATTGTATACATTATACATTGGCCCTGGCTGGTTTGGCTCAGTGGATTGAGCGTCGGCCTGCGAGCTAAGTGTCGCTGGTTCGATCTTCCAGTCAGGGTACATCAGAGAAGGAAAACTCTGACTCCAAAAAACCTCCGCTGCCTTGCGGCATACCTCTTCAGGGGAAAGGCTAAGGGAGTAAACCCCGACAGAAAATCCGGAGCCGGAGTCCCTAAGGCGGTTTGACGTTGTAGTCAACACCGGCAACTCCTGCGGCGCACCTGAAGCCAAGCTGTATTGACTCCGTCTTTCCCTTGGACCCTTCAGCTGCGAAGAGAGGGGGGGTCTGCTGCATGGGCAACAGCAGACCCTCCATATCACCCTGCCCAGGCTCTGTAGCTTCAGCGTCATCGCAAGATGTCGATTCAACACGGGAGGAGACAGATACCGTGTCACTCCCGAGTCGGACTGCACAGCCATTCTCGGCGGTGCAGATAGACTCTTAAGAAGCTACACCATCGTCTCTCGAGACGGACGGCTGCCGACGACGACGACGACATTATACATTCAGTGTGTGCCATAATAGATATATAGATAGAACCCAGATATTGAACGTCTCAAAGCTTTAATTTTCTCACTTGTAAAATATGCTAACACTTACTTCATAGGATCATTTTGTTTTTATTTAATATAGCAGAAAAGTGCTTATCATATACTGCATAACATTTATATACATTCTGTCATATCCAGAAGTATGTTTAATGTTACATAAAAAGTGTCATACTAATTCTGGGGTGATGAAATCATCCCAAATTGTCCCAGATTTTCCCAGTTTTAAAACTGGAAGTCCTGCATTGAAGGAATTTTCTTAATAGTGGGAAAACTGGGACTGCTGGTCCCTTAAGTAGGTCATAAAGGCAAATTTTTATTTTGGCTCAGACTCTAAGAATGAATAATCCCTTCTCAATAAACAGGACTTTAAAACCATAATCAAGATTATTATAATCATAAAATGAAGTTTTATGACCCCAAAACATTCCCACCACTAGAAGAACACAATTGCCAAGAGTCAGAGCTACCCCATAATGCGAACTTTTTTGATTGGCAAAAAAATTAACTCTTTGGAATCAGAATAAAAGGTATGAATGTGGGCAGGATATATACAAGTTAAGACTATATACTACAAATGGATACATGAGAAAATATAAATTAACTATACATAACTCCATACCATTCCCTAACACACTTATGACTAGCATTATTAATTCTAGACCTTCATATTTTTATACATAGTATATATACATTGCATGCATATACAATATATACTATGTGTGTATGATAAAATGGTCTCTTTTTCTTATCCTCAGCAAATTATCCTTATGTTTTGCTATTTGTAAATGACAAATGATGCAGAATAAATATCAGGTTGGCCAAAAAGTCCATTTAGTTTTTTCCACAAAATAAAGACACATTTTTCATTTTTACCAACAGCTTTATTGATTTGGATATTTTGAGTATGTTAGCTATCTCCTGCATGTATAGTGTTGATTGTTCTCAATTAACGTCTCGGTTTGATCGCTATCAACTTCAACTGATCTACCCAACTGTGGAGCATCATCCAGCAAGAAATCTCCAGCATGAAACTTCGCAAACCACTTTTGGCAAATTCAATCAGTCACAGCACCTTCTCCATACACTGCACAAATCTTTTTGTGTGTGTCAGTTGTGTTTTACCTTTCCTAAAATAATAAAGCATAATATGCTGAAAATGTTGCACATATTCTTCCATCCTCAATATTAAAATTGCTACACAAAATTTCACCAATTTTGATGGGGTTTTTTAATGCATACTGATATGACTGCTGTCACAATACAATTAAACAAAATTATTTCAAATGAAGTTAAAGACAACTAAGTGCTAGTAGAGCCATCTTACAGGAAAAAAACTTTGCCCAACCCAATATTTGATTTAAAAAAAAGAAATAGCTTGGGTTCTGAAATAAATTCTCTACTTAACAAATCCCTTTAGGTATGGTTTGTTCTTATATCAGGTCACAACACTTTAGCCCAGAGCAGGAAAATAAGTTTTTATTATAGAGGATTATTTTTGTTCTGTAAGCCATGCATTACTATATTTATAAGTACTTATGTTGTATCATACTGATGAATGAGACAAAAATGGATTTTTAGCACTGGATTATTAAAATTATAACCCTATTATTCACAGAAATAATAATTGCTAATGTTTTCTGAGTTCTTATCATGTGCTAAGGTGTTTGATATATTATTTTCATTAATGTTTTTCATGTGATACCAAAACAAACCTATGAGGCAGTATTTCACTGCTTATATTTTCAAATGAAAAAATTTGTCTTAGAAACATAAAGTAATTTATTCTAACAGTCAAACTGTGATTAGAACCAAATCTGTCTTATTCTGATATTAACTAGAATTCACAAATAGTTAGAAAACTATTAAAACAAGTGTTTGGAAAAGAATGTTCAATTATGAATACAGTGTTACTTTCCTCAGAACAATGACAACAAAAATTAAAGATCTCCAGTTAAATGTCTCAGTTTTTTCCAAAGAAGTAAATTTCTAAGGAAACCATTTATAGTATATTCAACTGGCTGTAGACAATTTCAGGATCTATTTATGAAGTTACCCATGCTGTTACTTGCTACAGTTTCAAGAGGTTTGCTCTAAATGAATTAAGAAGATGAAAGCAATGTTAAAAAGACTCTGCTTTTATGGAATTTCTACCACTGGGCTTATCTGAACAGACTCTTGAGGCCAAGAGAAATGCCTTTGCAACAAAATGCACTATTCCTTCACCAAGATGTTCCTTTTGATTTGCTGTATAAACATCTGACTTTTGAAAAGAGAAAAATAAAAGGTCTTTCATTGTTTCAAAATCATTTTGTATAAATTATTTTGAAAATTCCACTGCCAGAGTTGTTATTTTACTTTCCAACTCTTTGAGAGGGCTATACCTTTGAAAATACAAATAAGAATTGCTTAACAATTTATAGATTATCTTTGAGGGTAGCAGCACCACATTTTTTTTTATAAACAGTCTTATCTAATTCCAGCTGACCTTGTGGTATGTGGATCGACTTAAATCAAGGATTGGCAAACATTATAAATGAATCCCCGCTCAAGGCACAACTCCCACACTATTGACACATGCCTTCTCTTGTGCTGCCAGAGAGCAGACACATTTCGGAATATCTTATTCAAAGGATTATGCTCTTGATAGTTGTTGAATTTGAGAGCAAAAAAAAAAAAAAAAGAAAAAGAAAATGGAGATTTTTTTAAAAGAAAAATTGGTATTTTGGGGGGGCACGTAAACCTTCCTCCCTGTAAGAGAGTCTGAAATATATTATTTCCTCCTCAGAAGTTCTGCAACACTCGGCATCAAAAATTAAAAATGTTAAATTTGAAGGACCATACATCCTACAACCATAATATACTTCTCACTAAATTTTAATCAGCAAGGGATATAAATTGTTCAATGCTGTTTCTATGTTTTCATAGTAGATCTAGAAATATCAACTGTCATTAGCTGTGAATCTTGTGTTCCTTTATTGGTTCCAAATACACTCTATTTCTATTAACAGTTTTAGTCTTCCATCAGTAAAAATACCAATAAAAATTATGCTCCAAGAGTTGCACCTAGTCATTTTGCTCTTAACAATTAAGCTAACACAAAATACCAACCAGTCAAATCAGTCTCCCCTAGATCAGAGAACTTGCTCAGTATCAAGATTTACTAATAATTTAAGGACTACAATCACTCAAAAGGCCTAGGCAATCTAAGGAGAGATATGGCACTTCCTGTGTGGCTCCCACACCCACCTTGTCGCACAGGAATGCACTCCCCAGCCAAGAATAGTAGAAACATTCTCTGAGAGAGGTACTTGTGTGCCCCTAATAAAGCAGAGAACATGAAAGCATTTAAGTCAGGAAATGCTGCCATCTTATACCCCCGAGAACTATATGAAAGCCACATCTCTAAATCAATAGATTGCTGCTTTGTTTTATGACAAGCAATCCTAAACTTAGGACATTCTGCTCAAAGCATTGCATAGATATGGACACCTCTTTTGCAAATTTTATTACTGAATTTGCCCAGAGCTACCATTGTCACATGAGAACCTAGGCCTAGCAACCTGCCTTATTTCCATCCCCGACCTCAGAAACACCCTCACCCAAAACCCTACCTAGCAATTGGAGAATAAATGAATCATCAGTCATCTTTTAACTTCTTCCTCTAGTAATTGCCCTTGGAGAAACTCAATGAAGACAGTAAGGATTCACTGGCCCAGTAGCTAAGTGGACCCTTTATGTCATAGGCTCCATGGTGACAAAAGAGAATGTTCCTTCCCTTTATGGAATCCCTACTCACTCTTGAATTTGTGAATTAAAAAGACAAGTAACTGTCCATATTCTATTTTATGAATTTACTAACTGAATATGTCCTATTGACCTCATTATAAAGAGCTAATTCCTGTGAATTATGAGCAGCTGTATAAGAACTGAATTCCTAGGCTGCAATCTCACTGGTCATCTTTAACTCATCTTGTATGATGAGGTGGGTAGCACACATAAATCAGGATACAAGGCTTCCAAAATTTTTGTCAAACATATTAACATTTACTAATTGTGCAGCTCCCATTTCAGTTTATAATATGTTCTAATCCTAGAAAAAGTTGGTTTAGGTAGAGATCAAACCATTCACTATTCCTGAAAGTAACCATTTTAAAACCTGCTCATCTCCAATGTGAAGATTTCATGAACTTTGTTATCACCGATACTTAATAATATATTATTACTTAATATATTAATGCTTATTGCTTGATAATGCTTATTAATATCCATACTTTTTAACAGAATAAGAATAATACAAATAACCTTTACTTAGTTCCCAATATATACCAAGTCTTTGCCGCAGATGCTCTGAATTGGTCACTGTATGTAGTGAAGTGCTAGTCTTGTTAATGCCAAAATGAAGCTGCATTTAGAGAGGTTATAATGAGGTTCATCAAGACAAGTCTTTATTGCCATAATTCTATGATGCACCCTTTCTTAAAATCTTAGTGGCATTCAAAAACCAATAAAAATGACCAAAATGCAATTTCACTGAGTCTCAACCCTTTGAACAAAGGCAAAAGGAATTTTAAATTACACCTAATTTCTGAGTTTGTTGGCTTTAAAAAATGTATATATTTACTTCAATAAATATATTAAATTCTTCTTATGCTTTAATTTCTTTTCTTTAACTTTATTTTTATTGCTGACACTATTACAGATGTGCTCATTTCCCCCTCTGCCCACCTCCACTGTTGTCTGCGTCTATGTGTTACACATATATGTTCTTTGGCTAATCCCTCCACCTCCTTTCATCTAGTCTCCCTCTCCCTCTGCTCCCTGAAGTGTTGTTATTGGCTTCCCTCTCCTCTCCCTTTCACTCATACCAGCATCTTCTGTAGCCTACTAGCTTTAGGAAAGATAATATATCTTTTCGTTCAGATGTACAGGACATTTTATCCTATGGGCTTACTGCAAATGTAAGGCCAAAGCTGGCATTAGTAAATTTTTAATATCTATTCTAGTTAAATTTATTAATATTCAAGAGATTATTTGTATTTAAAAATGCTAAGGAAGAATTAGCTTTCTAATAAGTAGTTTGATTCTAAAATAAAATTAAAGAAAAAAGATACTTACCCTAAACTTCAGCAGAGCAACTATTCAAATTCCATTTTGATTACATGACTGCATATTTTTTCCTAGCATATTGCATTCAGACTGATAAGTTTTACATTATTTTTTCCTCTGCTTACTTCAGGAAAGACCTAAAGTGAACTTTTCTTATATTTGCATCATCTTGTAAGTAAGACTTTGCTTTCAATAACATAGACATTTTGTAATACGGTGTGGACAAAAACATAGAAGCAGAACCTATGTCTTTTCAAGAAAACACTGATTTTTTAATGACAACTTTTATCATTATATTAAACAAAAAGAAATTAAAGAATGGCATGTGAATCTTTAATGTTATTTCAAATGATATTTTTTAATAATTATTTTTTTAAATTCATTTTAATGATATATTCAATAACTCAAACTTTCAGTTCAAAAATTTCAAAAATTAAACACAGTATTAGGTTAAAATGTATCAATAATCACTCATTACAACATGTTATGTATCTTGAAATATAGTTTAGTATAACAAATAGGAAAATTCTTGTGAAATTGTTTTTAGCTTAAATTCTTGTTCAATTGATCCATAACTTATTGCTGAGATAGTATGGAAAACTGGTTAAGCGACTCAGATTTTAGGAGTGCTGAATTTTTGTATTTTTTATTTTTCTTTCTGCCAAAATAACCCCATTTCTACTTGAGGGCCTACTAGGAACACTCAGTGACATCCTTACAAATATTTACATTTCGAGGCATTTCTTTGGATTTAGGCTTCCTCTATCCACTTTTAAGAAATGTCTAAGAGAGAAAATTCCAATATTTTGTCAACAGGCAGAACATGAATTATAGAATAATAGTGACGATGATCATTACAGGCAGAACAAATGACTGCAGTAATAACCAGAGGCAAAGATTTTTACTCTTCGTGTATGACTCAATTGATAAATAAAATAGACAGTTAGCTAAAACAGAAGTTTCTGAAGAGCTTTTGAAAATATAGATCCTCTGGGTATCACTTAAAATTCTGCTTTATTAAGTCTGGATTAAGATATCTATAGTTTTTCCTCAGGTAATCCTGTGGATTCAGCAGGTTACTGAGCCACTGCTTTCATCAGATGTCCACCTGTAGGTGGCAAAATTTTTTAAAATAGTAATAAGTACCTCAATACAACCACTAAGAAGGAATGCTCTTGCCTCTCCTCCTATTTCATCCTAGGAGCAGTCATTTCCTAAAATAATCCTGCTCCTTTTTTTCCTAGAAGTATGACTAATCTCCTAGTGAACTGGCATAGAGCAGTTAGTCCATGGTTCTTTAGTGGATAGAATTAATCTAACAGAGGCCAAGAACATGCCAAGATTTGGTCTTTTCTCTCTTTTTTTCCTTCCCTTTTCTTCCTTCCTCTTTCTTTTTCTCTTTCTTCCTTCCTTTCTTTTTTTCTTCTTTGTTTCTTTCTCTCTTTCTCTCTCTTTCATTTATTTAGTTAGTTAGTTATTTTGCCACAAGACCAGTGATCACACAACAAGCTGGCTAAAAGTTTCTCTTCTGTTTTGATACTGTGTTGCATTCTCTAAACTTGCCTTTACGTATAAGGAAGTAATATTTGTTCCTGATATCACAAGCACATGTCTTATTTTTCAGCTGGGTCAGAACTCATGTAAGAAAGAGGGGTGCTATATGTGTAGGATCCCTGCAAAGCTCTAACATCAAAGATAAATTATGATTAAAGTTGAAACACAAAAGTAAGCATAGAGTAATTGAATAATTAAAATCCTAGTAGTGCTCAGGGAAAGGTTTTTATTGTAGTAAAACCAGTGGGATCAAAATACATGCTTGAATTTCTAAATTGATAGAAATCATGAAAAACAATAAGAAGTCTGTGTGTGTGAACAACAGCTAATCAGATGTCTACAGTTATACACAATTTTTCCATTTGATCATGTATTATCCCTCATAATTTTCAAAGCATATCATGATATGGATTATACAAATTTATCCATAAAAGCCGAGACAGTTCTTACATGAGATATTCTATAAAAACCTATCAAAAATGTTTTTTCTGTGTGAACAATTACCCTCCACATTTGTTGTTTTCTAATTTTTAAGAAGAAATACATTCATTTGCATTATGAGTAACTAAAGTTATGTCTATGGAAGAATTAACTGTACACACAATCTAGACCCTACCTGTGTAGTAGACATTTAGTGTTCTATTGTCTGCCAACCCTATTCTAAATGTGCTTCTCTTACTGAATTCCTCAGGTCATTTTGGATTTCTCATTTTCCTTAAATATTCAATCATGTGTCCTTTTGACTGCACCCCAGTGGTATCTCTCTCTGCTTATTTAGTTTTTAAAGTTCTTCCATCTTCTAGTCAATATTTATTCCATTGCCAGATTAATTTTTCTAAAATGCAAATTTTATTATGTTCCTCTTCTGTCCCCCAATTTTAAAAATTTCAATAGTTCAATATTTTTTACACAGTAAATATAAATTGTTTAGAATGGAACTCAAAGTGCCATTCCACTTAGTTTGTGGTCATCTCTAACTGCTCTGCCACAGTTTTTGCTCCATAGAGCTGGTGCTCAAATTAACAAGGAACACTAACCATTTCCTGAATATGCATGTGAATGGGCATCTTTCTGCAGAGTGTGCCTGTTCTTCCTCTACCTGGAAAACCTGTAACATGATCTTTAAAACTTAGTTCCAATATCATTTTTTTTGAAAAGTCCTTCCTGAGTGTTCCCAAAATAGACTAATCATGTCCTTCTCCTCTGGGATTCTATAGAACCTTCCATGTTGCCTATGAACTTCCTTTTTAAACTATGAGATCATGGAGCAGGGACAACTTATTTTTTTTTTTTTTTTTTTTTTGTCTGTGCAGTGATTGGCACTCTGACAGTAACACTAAATAAAATCTTAATTAATTCATAGTTTTCCTAAATTGTGCTTTTTTATTATACATAAAAGAGATGAGCAGCCTTCAAATTATTGCACAGATTAAATAAAAGGTACATGCAAAAAAGCTCTATCATAATATGTAGTACATAAGTAGCTTTCAGTAAGTATTAACATTGGAATGTATTGCTAGGCATACATTAAAGAAGGCTACTATATAGAGAGTAGCCTTGAAACTAACAAAAGTAATGACTAAAATTGGAACATAAAAGTTCAAGTAATTGAACAGTATTTTATAAACATATATATTCACAACAGATCTTGAGATATATATGATAAAGTATATGCATATAAAAATGCCTTTAAAATACCAGTTTTAATATAATAGATAAGTGATCATTAAATAAATACATATTTATATTGGTTAAGAAAGAAATGCACAAATAAGGAAGAAAAGAAAGAAGAACAAAAGAGACAGAAGACAACTCAGTCACTATTCAACGACTGTCCAGATTAAACATTAAGTAAATATTAACATAGGTCTTTGAAATCCAAGGATATTTTCTATCTGATCTATCTCATATTATAAGCTCCTAAAAGGAGATAAAAAAACTTTCCATTTTGGATGTTCTAATGAGGAACACTTACATATGCACCTTAATAGAGTACCTACCCAATAATCCAGAGGTAGAGAGACCAGAGTTGGCTTAATGGCTCAAGACAGTGTCAAGAAATCATAATGCTGTTATTGTGTTAATTACCAAAAACTCAGAGCAGAACTATGTACTCTATATCTGACATAACTTAATTATAGGAAGAAAGAAGACAAAGGAGTCAAAAGGTAAATGAAGCCTTGCCAATTAATTCTATTATTTTACATCAAGCAAGTTTTCACTGAAGCTACACTCAAAATATATCTACTTCACCCAACACTTGAACATGTCTACATAATCCAGACATCAGAGGAGGCTGAGCAGCTGTTTAAATTCTGTCTACTCAAAATTTGTATGAGTCCTTTCCCCCATTACACAGAACACACTCTCCCATTATTCTAAAAAGACAGCCCCAAAGTTCATCCAGTCACTGGGTCCAGATTTTATGTTTAAAAGATTATCTGCTTATAGCAAGTACAATATACAAAAATTGAGAAGCAAGTATCTACAAAAAAAAAAAATCCCATTTGAAAAAAGGGAGCACTTAAAAACATACAGCACAAGTAAATGGAAGCACATACCGTGATCATAGATTGGAAGCATTAATATCTTTAAAATGTCCATACTCACCCAAAGCAATCTATAGATTCAATGCAATCCCTATTAAAATACCAATATTTAACAGAATTAGAACAAATATTTCAAAAATTTGTATGGAACTAAAAAATGACCCCAAATAGTCTCAGGAATATTGAAAAAGAAGAATAAAGTAGGAGGAATCACAATACCTGATATCAAACTACATTATAAAGCCACTGTAATGAGAACAGCATGGTACTGGCATTAAAAACAGACATATAGATCAATGGAACAGAATAGAGAGCCCAGAAATAAACCCATGTCTCTATGGTCAATTAAAATTTGACAAAGGGGGGCAGGAGCATACAATGGAGTAAAAATAGTCTCTTCAACAAATGGTGTTGGGAGATTTGGATTGGTACATGCAAAAAAATGAAACTAGACCACCAACTGACTTACACCATACCTCAGAATAAACTCAAGATGAATGAAAGACTTAAATGTAAACCATGACACCAAAAAAGTGCTAGAGGAAAACATAGGCAGTAAAACTTCAGATAGCCCATGCAGCAATATTTTTGCTGATATATCTCCTTGAGCAAGGAAAATAAAGGAAAGAATAAACAAATGAGACTACATCAAACTAAAAGGTTTCTGCTCACATAAAGAAAACATCAGCAAAATGAAAAGGGAACCAACTGTATGGGAAAACATATTTGTCAATGATACCTCAGAGAAGGGTTTGATCTCTAAAATATATAAAGAACTTATACGACTCAACACCAAGAAGACAGACAACCCAATTAAAAAATGGGTAAAGGACCCAAACAGACACTTCTCCAAAGAGGACATACAGAGGGCCAATAGGCATATGAAAGGATGCTCAACATCACTAACCATCATAGAGATGTAAATTAAAATCACAAGGAAATACCACCTCGAACCAGTCAGAATGGCCATCATCAACAAATCAACAAACAACAAGTGCTGGTGAGGATGTGGAGAAACGGGAACCCTACTGCACTGTTGGTGGGAATGCAGACAGGTGCAGCCACTGTGGAAAACTGTACGGAATTTCCTCAAGAAACTAAAAATAGAACTGCCTTTTGAACCAGCAATTCCACTGCTGGGATTATATCCAAAGAATCCTGAAACACCAATTCAAAAGAACCTATGCACCCCTATGTTCATAGCAGTGTTATTAACAATAGCCAAGTGAGAAACAGCCTAAGTGTCCATCAATAGATCAATGGATCAAAGCAACTGTGGTACATTTACACAATGAAATACTATGCAGCAGAAAGAAAGAAGGAACTCCTGCCTTTCACAACAGCTTGCTTGAAACTGGAGAGTATTATGCTAAGTGAAATAAGCCAGGCAGTGAAAAACAAATGCAATACTATACCACTTATAATAGGAACCCAGTGAACAAAACAAATGAGCAAAATAGAACCAGAAGCACGGAAACAAGGAACTTCTGACAAAGACCAGAAGGAATGGGGAAGTGGGGGGAGGGGGAGGGTCTAGTCAAATAATTAGTATAAATGACCCCTGAACACAGACAACAGGGCAGGGATTGTCTGTGGGAGTAAGGGGTGGGTGGGACAGTGGAGAGCAAGGGGAGTGGGATTGAGACAACTGTAATAGAACAACAATAAAAATTTTTTTTAAATATCAGATAAAAAATACATACAGCAGTATTTAATTTACATCATGCACCAAAATCAACATACATCATATATCAGAACTGACAGGATTAGTGAGACTTCTTGCCCTACCACAGAATAATTTTCCTGATCAGACACGCTGGAAGCTTTCATGTCTCCTCTGTGCAAAATCTTCCTTTTTCATTTTCCTCCAAGGTATTGCTTTGTTCAACAGTGGGGATATCCTTTGTGTGTCTGGCATTGCTATAGCAGCTTTTACCCACATCTGTGTAAATTGGAGATGTAGTGTTTGTATTAGGGCCCAAAGATTGGGGGTTGTATCTGGCCAGGCCTGAGCTTTCTTTGAAAATCCTACTGTCAAAAATATAGCCAACTTGCTATCCTTATGCGTTTGGTCAATTCATTTTACATGTAAACACAGTCAAACTGATCAGCTAGGCATAGCCTTAAGCCTGATAATTTTTAAGTACAGATTTCTGTATACTCCTTTCAATCCCGTCAGGCAGTCTTCCACACAAATCTCATCAGCTAGAATCAGACAATATGACATTCCCCTAGCTGTGAGAGATGACAGAAAATTAATATATCAGTTTCCCAGGCTATATAGAGCTATGAATGCTGTTCAGGTGGGCAAATTTGATGCAGTGTTATGGGGTTACAGATAAAGCCATTCTTCTTTCCTTGTCTCTTTCCAACTGAGTCACTACACTTCAGTCTTTAATGTTAAATTTCTAGGATTTGATAAACATCCATGATTACCATACCTTTTCTTGATTTTATAGTGTTAAGTAATAACCAATATTATTTCAGTGTGAATAGTGTTAAGAAATAAATCAACAGAGATAGAAAAACAGAAAAATAGCAAACTAGGAGTTTTTTCTTAAAAGAGTAACAGGATTGACAAAACTAGCTTGACTAAGAAAAAGAAGGGAAGAGTCTAATTAAAATCAGCAATTAAATAGGAGACATTACAATTACTGTCACAGAAATTTTTAAAAAATTAAGACCATTGTGAACAACTGGAACATATTGCACAACATAGAAGAAATGATTAAATTTCAAGATACATACAACCTACAAACACTAAATTGTAAAGAAATAGAAAATTTAAAGAGACCTATCTAGTAAAAAGATTGAATAAGTAAACAAACTGCCCCCCTCACACTTTCAGTACCGGAAGTCTTCATGGGTGAATTCTGCCAAACTTTTAAAGAAATAATTAACACCAATCCTTCTCAAACTCTTCCAAAAATTTGAAGAGGAGTGAACTCTTCCAAACTTATTTCATGAGACCATGATACCAAAGCCAGATAAGGATACTACAAGAAAAAGAAAATAAAAACAGTATTCCTGGTGAATACAGATGCAAAAATCCTCAACTAAATGTTAGCAAACCAAATTCAACCTCATGTTAAAAGATCATACACCATGATTAAATAAGATGTATCCCTTTGACGCAAGGTGGTTCAACGCATGTAAATCAAGCAATGTAATACACCCAGTTAACAAAATGAAAGATAAAAATCTTATCATCTCAATAGATGCAGAAAAAGTGATTGAAAAAAAAAAATAAGTGACTGATAAAAACTCTCAACAAATTAGAAGGAAATTACCTCAACATAATAAAGGCTGTATATAACAATAATAATAGGTAACATACTCACCAGTGATAAGCTGAAATATTTTCCTCTAAAATAAAGAACAAGAGAAGGATGTCCCCTCTTGCCACTTCTATTCAACATAGTCCTGGAAGTCCTAGCCAAAAAATTAAGCAAGCAAAGGATATAAATGCATCCAAATCCAAAGGAAGAATTAAAATGATCTCTACCTAAAGATGCTACAAAAAAAAAAAAAAAAAAAAACTTGTTTGAATAAACGAATTCAGTCCAGCTGAATATAAAATCAACATACAAAAATCAGTTTAATTTCTACATACTAACAAAAATAAACCTGAGAAGGAAATGATTAAAATAGCTTCACTTAATGATAATTGTATCATAAAGAATAAAACACTTAAGAATAAACTTAACCAAGGACATAAGGCTTATACACTAAAAACTACAAATCACTCATCATAGAAATTTTAAGATACACAAAAATAGGAAGACATCCCATGTTCATGATTGAAAGACAATATTGTTAAAATGTCCATGCTACCCAAAGTGATCTACAGATTCAATACAGATTCCATCAAAATCCCCATGCTTTTATAAATAATACTGTAATGATCATAGGGGTGCATATAGTCTCTTGAATTAGTGTTTCATGCCAGCTATCCTGAGGGAAGTTTCAGAGGGAACCAGCCACTAGATGGTTCAATAAGTCTTTTGCCCTATACCCAGGTCGGACACCTGATTTGCACATCAGGACTGCTATGTACGTCCACCAGAGTTTCCTCTGGCTTCACCCTGAAAGCAGCCCACTTGTCCATTAGTAAATGAGTGGATAAAACAGTGGTACATTTACACAATGGAAATAATACTCAGATGTAAAGAAGAAGAAAATTTTACCCTTTGGGACAGCATGGATGGACCTGGAGAACATTATGCTAAGTGAAATAAGCCAGTCAAAGAAAGACAAGTACTGTATGATTTCACTGATATGTGGACTCTAATGAACAAACTGAACTAACAAGAAAAATAGATACAGACTCATAGATAGTAAGCAGGGGGAGGGGGGGGTGGCAGGATCAAGCAAAAAAGAAAAAGAACTCATGGACAAGGACACAGTGTGGTGATTGCAGGATAGTGGGGAGGAGATGTTGGAGGTCAACAAGGGTATGAGGAGGATAAATGGTAATGGAAAAAATACAATAAAAAATAAACTATGAAAAAAATCCCAAGATTCTTTTTCACAGAAACTATAAAAAACAATCCTAAAATTTGTATGGAACTACAAAGGACCCCAATTAACCAAAGCACAAATTGCCAAAACAATCCTAAGAGAGAACAAACAACTCATGCTTCTTAATTTTAGACTATATTCCACAGTTACAGTAATTTGAACAGCCTGGTACTGGCATAGAAACAGACATATAGAGCAATGGAGTAGAATAGAGAGCCCAGAAATAAATATCCACACATGGTCGAATGAATTTCAGCACCACTGCCAAGACAACATGTGAGGCATGGATAGTCTTCAAAAAATTGTGTGAGAGAACTGGATATCCACTTGCAAAAATGTTAGATTGAACGCTTATCTCACACCACACAAAAAAAAATCAACTCAAATAAAATACAGCCATCAATGTAAGATCTGAAACCATAAAATTCATGGAAGAGGTGGGGGGGACCAAGATGGCCGCGGAGTAGGAACAGTGTTCTCAGCTCGCTCCTGTTAAGGAGACAATCCAGGAGGAACAAACTCGGGGAGGAATGACTGAGTGAGTGGGAATATCTGATAACGTGAACGGGGAGGAGATCGTGGGAGCAGCGTGGAGGGGGGTGGAGGGGTTTATCACAAACTGCAGGCTGAGTCATTCTGAGACTCCGTGCGTTTGCAGTATCAAGCCGGAGAGCTCACTAGCCGGGAGTGAATTCTTGTAGGGAGTTAGGGAGAGGATTTGGCCGAAAAAGCCAGAGGAGTGAGAGAACAGTGAACAACCAGGACTGGGAGAAACTGTGTGACCTGAGTCTAGAGAGAAACATCCTCAGCTGCAACCTCCGACGGAAAGCTCGGCATCCTGGGCGCACCCAGCACTTGCGCTAGGGCCCTACAGAACAAAGGAGCAGTTTTGGGGCTAGGAGACGGGCCGCACAGAAAAGCTGTTTCGGAACTCTGGACCGGGGGAGAACTGTGTTCTTGAAATCAGTGTTTGCTCTTTAGTCGTGCTAGAATCCCACAGAACAAAAGGCCAGTCTGGGGCTAAGAGAGAAATAGGACGCGAAGGGTGTGTAAGTAGGGAAGAGGGCGGAGGCGGAGGTTCTGGAGGGGAGACAGTTTTAGGGCAAGGAGAAGGACCCCCGGGGAGGGGCTGCTCTGAAGCTCCAGACCGGCAGAGAGCTCTGGTGAAGGAGAGTGCTGCGCTGACCGACCACACTAGAGTCCCACAGAACAAAGGGACGGTGCTGTGCCGGGAAGAAAGATAGAGCGCGCAGGCCTATAGACAGGGAAGTCAGCGGAAGCTGTAGCTCAGAATAGAGAAAGTTTTGGGGCAAGGAGAAGAGCACAGGCAGGAAAGTCACTGCAAAGCTCCAGACTAGGGGAGAGGCCCTGGGCAGGAAAGGGCCACTGGGCCCAGCACTTTGACTGACTGTGCCAGAGTCCTGCAGAACAAAAGGACGATCTTGAGACAGGGAGAGAGGTAGGGTGCGCAGGCATATAGACAGGGAAGAGAGCAGAAGCTGTAGCCTGGGAATAGAGACAGGACCGGAGGCAGGGCGGGGATTGCTGGCAGGCACAGGCTGGACCAACAGAGGGAAGGAGTAGCTGGACAAGCCTGAGGAGGGCAGAGGCTGCCTCAGGAGGGGACAACTAAAGGCAGCTCACAGCAGAGCGGTGGTAGGCCCACGAAAAAAAGACTAGCAACCCCAGAATCAAGCAGAACCCTCCCACAGCCAGCCAACCAACCAGAAAAGATTTGAAACTCATGGAATTTTGAATAGGAGCAGACTCAGGAAGGAAGCAAGGAAAAACCAAAAAACAAACAAACCAAAA
Source organism: Furipterus horrens (assembly GCF_987537825.1). Classification (NCBI taxonomy): domain Eukaryota; kingdom Metazoa; phylum Chordata; class Mammalia; order Chiroptera; family Furipteridae; genus Furipterus; species Furipterus horrens. Next base: position 131,801,833 of record NW_028327173.1, on the reverse strand, counting down.
ACACCCAGAGACTGTGCATAAAAGTTGAATTGAGTTAAAATCCTCATTCTTTTATCTCTCACTCTCTAACTACCCCTACCGTCAGCCCCTTCTTATTCTCGCTCCTTTTCTCCCCTCCCCTTCCCCCCTTCTCTCCCCTTAGCATTCTCCCCTGCATCCTATTCTCAGTTAATTTTATAATTTTAAGTTCTCTCCCTTTCTCACCCTCTCCTTTCTCTGCGTTACTCACCTTCAACTTTATTAAATTTCTTTCTTTATTTTGTCCCCCTTCAGTCTACATTCATTTTTCTTTCATCTCTTGTCCTTATTTTCCTTCTCTCCCTATACATAATCTCTCTCTCTCCCTATTACACTTTATATTCTAATCTCTTAATATTCAAATTATAATTCTAATCTATCCCCCTCTCCCTTTACTCTCCTATTCTTACCCCTTCTCTTTTTCTACCCCACCCCCCCACTTCTTTCCCTACCTCTTGTATTTCTCTCCTTCATCCTATCTTTTACCAACTCTTCAATTTCAATCCTCCCCTCCCTAATATCTCCTCTTCCTCCTGATTTCCTTCCCTCCTCTGAGCTCTTTTCCTCCCAAATCCTCTTGCTTTCCTATCTCCTATTCCTCTCTCTCTATATTCACCTTTTCTCTCTATCTTGCAACTTTATATCATGTTTTAATCTCCTAATCTTTTTTATAACATATAATTTAAAAAAGAATTTTAATCCAGTCCCCTCTCTTCTACCTCCCCTTCTTCTTTTGTTCTCTCTCCTACCCTTCCCTTCTCTACTTTCTCTCTCTCTTTCCTCTCTCCCTTCCTGTCTTGCTATTTTCTACTCTGTATTTTTATCCTTAAAAAATTCTCTCTCAATCTATTTCCTACCTTCTAACCTCCCCAGCCCTCTCTTTCAATCTCTGGCTGTCTGTCTACCTGGATGTCTGTTGTGTCTACCCTACCTCCCACGCTAATCATATAGTATATACCGATTATATAATCCTAATACTATACACTTCCACTTTCTCTCTCCACACTGTAACCCTCCCCTCCTTTTCAAACAGTGTAAGTGTTAATTGCTCTCTTACATAACCTTGATCCCAATTGCTAATATTAATACTCTATCAACTTCCAGCTCAAAAATTACCCTTCCTTCATTTAAAACAACTCCTTTCTGTTTCTCCTACAAAATAAGAGTCCCAGTATCTCCACAAGTATATTAACACGGGCTCATTTGCAGCCTATAGTGGGATTGTATTTGGGGGAGACATTGGAGGGTGTGGGTTTCTTGCCTGGGTTGTGTAATTATGTTTTATCAGCACCTTCACAAAAGATCTCAAGACGAGGTGGGCAGAGTGACTCTCAATCAACTAACCAGAGAAAAAGATCCACCAAAAAGTAGCTGAAATACAACCAGACAGATTAAAGAAATATCATCAAGGACAACACAGACGGAGATCCAGGAGGGCGGAGGAGTAAGTGGAAGCTACACTAACCCCCTCCTAGGACCAGCCAGTGCTGACTCAACCCAAGTACAGCAGACAGACCATCCCCCTCCAAGTGGTGTCATACTAAGGGGAAATAAAAGCCCTGCCTACAGGAATTAAGTTGCCACACCCACGGTCCTTAAGCCTGACGGCTGATCACAGATTGAGTATAGTAACAACTAAAGAAGAGAGACAAAGGCAGTAGATCCCTGGAAGTCTCCAACAGGCTGCCTAGGGCCAGTCTGGTACATGATCTGACGCTACCAGAGGCAGATCCAGGAAGAACTGATCATTCTAAGAAGCACCAACAAACAAAAGGAATCACAAAAATGGGGAGACAGAGAAACAACCCCCCATCAAAAGGAAAGGTAGAATCCCCAGAAAGAGTGCTAAATGAAATAGAGGGGAGCAACATATCAGATACAGAATTTAAAACATGGATTATGGAGAAGCTAAATGAGCTCAGCGGAAACTACAAAGAACTCCAGAAAAACTACAGTGAACTCCAGAAGAACTATAAGGAACTTACTGAGAATTATACCAGCATCAAAAAGGACATGGAAGCTATCAATAAGAGCCAGGAGGAAATGAAGAATACGATCTCTGAATTGAAGAACACAATAGAAGGAATTAAAAGCAGGCTAGAGGAAGCAGAAGATCGGATCAGCGAGCTGGAGGACAACGTACACAAAAACTCCCAGACAATGCAACAAAATGAAAAAAGACTGAACAAGACTGAAGAGGTTCTAAGACAGCTGCAGGACAACATGAAACGTAACAATATCCGTATCATTGGAATTCCAGAAGGAGAAGAAGAAGAGCAAGGGATAGAAAACCTCTTTGAAAAACTAATGACAGAAAACTTCCCTCACATGAGGAGAGAAAGAGTCACGCAAATCCAGGAGGCACAGAGGGTCCCAATGAAGATGAACCCCAACAGGCCCACCTCAAGACACATCATAATTAAAATGGCAACATCCAAAGACAAAGAGAGAATCCTAAAAGCAGCAAGAGGGAAACAACTAATAACATACAAGGGAGCTCCAATAAGGCTATCCTCAGATTTCTCAGCAGAAACACTACAAGCCAGAAGGGAATGGCAAAAAATATTCCAAGCAATGAAAAACAAAGGTTGTAGCAAGAATACTCTACCCAGCAAGGCTCTCATTCAAAATGGAAGGCGAAATAAGGAGTTTCTCAGACAAAGGAAGACTAAAAGAATACATCTCCACCAAACCAGCAATGCAAGAGATGCTAAAGGGTCTGCTCTAAAAAGATAAAGAAACAGAGAGAAACAGAGAAGAACACGAGTACAAAGGGGGAAAATGACAATGAATAAGTACTTATCAGTAATAACCTTAAACATAAATGGATTAAACGCTCCAATTAAAAGACATAGGGTAGCTGAATGGATTAGAAAGAATGACCCACATATATGCTGTCTACAAGAGATCCACCTTAGAACAAAAGATCTACACAGACTGAAAGTAAAGGGATGGAAAAATGTATTCCAAGCAAATGGACATGAAAAAAAAGCCGGGGTAGCAATACTTATATCAGACAAAACAGATTTCACAGCAAAGTCCATAAAAAGAGACAAAGAAGGGCATTTCATAATACTTAAGGGAAAAATCCATCAAGAAGATATAACCCTTATAAATATATATGCACCCAAATTAGGAGCACCCAAATATGTAAGGAAAATTTTGAAAGACTCCAAGAAAGATATAGGCAGCAACACACTCATCGTAGGGGACTTTAACACCCCATTGTCAACAATGGACAGATCTTCAAAGCAAAGAAACACCAAAGATATTGAGGCACTGAACAACACTTTAGATCAAATGGACTTAGTCGATATATATAGAAGTTTACACCCCAAAGAAGCAAAATATACATATTTCTCAAGTGCACATGGAACATTTTCAAAGATAGACCACATGGTAGGACACAAAACAAGCCTCAATAAATTCAAGAAAATTGAAATTATATCAAGCATCTTCTCAGATCACAATGCCTTAAAATTGGAAATAAACCTCAAGGAAAAAACTCAAAAACTTTCAAACTCATGGAGAATGAATAACATGCTATTAAATAATGAATGGGTTAACAATGACATCAAGGAAGAAATCAAAAAGTTCCTGGAAACCAATGATAATGAACACACAACAACCCAAAACCTATGGGATACAGCGAAAGCAGTCTTAAGAGGAAAGTTCATAGCAATACAAGCCTACCTAAAAAAGCTAGAAGAATCTCTAATAAAAAACTTAACCCTATAGCTACAAGAACTAGAGGAAGAACAACAAGCAAAACCTAGATCAAGTAGAAGGAAGGAAATCATCAAGATCAGAGCAGAATTAAATGACATAGAGTCTAAAGTAACAATTAAAAGATCAACAAGAGTAGGAGCTGGTTCTTTGAAAAGATAAACAAAATTGACAAGCCTTTAGCCAGGCTCATCAAGAAAAAAAGAGAGAACCCAAATAAATAAAATCATAAATGAAAGAGGAGAAATCACAACTGATACCACAGAAATACAAAGAATTATAAGAAATTATTACGAACAACTGTATGGCAAGAAATTTGACAACCTAGAGGAAATGGACAGATTCCTGGAAAACTATAGTCTGCCCAAACTGAATCAAGAAGAAGCAGAAAGTCTGAATAGACCAATAACAGCTAGCGAAATTGAAGCAGTAATCAAAAAACTCCCAGCACACAAAAGCCCAGGACCAGATGGCTTCACAAGTGAATTCTACAAAACATTTAGGAAAGAACTAACTCCTATCCTCCTCAGATTATTCCAAAAGATACAAGAAGAGGGAAGACTCCCAAACTCGTTCTATGAAGCCAGTATAACCCTAATTCCAAAACCAGGTCAAGACACAACAAAGAAAGAAAACTACAGACCAATATCGCTGATGAACATAGATGCTAAAATCCTCAACAAAATATTGGCAAACCGGATCCAGCAACACATTAGAAAGATCATACACCACGATCAAGTAGGATTCATCCCAGGGATGCAAGGATGGTTTAATATTCGCAAATCAATAAACGTGATACACCACATAAACAAAATGAAAGACAAAAACCACATGATCATATCAATAGATGCGGAAAAAGCATTTGATAAAGTACAACACCCATTTATGATAAAAACTCTCAGCAAAATGGGAATAGAGGGAGCATACCTCAACATAATAAAGGCCATATATGAGAAACCTGAAGCCAACATCATACTCAATGGGCAAAAACTGAGAGCATTCCCCCTGAAATCAGGAACAAGACAAGGATGTCCGCTCTCTCCACTCCTATTCAACATAGTCTTGGAAGTTCTAGCCACAGCAATCAGACAAGAAAGAGAAATAAAAGGCATCCAAATTGGAAAAGAGGAAGTAAAACTGTCATTATTTGCAGATGACATGATAGTGTACATAGAAAATCCTTTAGACTCCACAAAAAAACTACTCAATCTAATCAGTGAATTCGGCAAAATAGCAGGATACAAAGTCAATATTAAGAAATTGAAGGCATTTTTATACACCAACAATAAAAACTCAGAGATAGAAACTGAAAGAAAAATCCCATTTACCATAGCAACAAGAAAAATAAAATACCTAGGAATAAACTTAACCAAAGAGGTAAAAGACCTGTACACAGAAAACTACATAACACTGAAGAAAGAAATTAAAGAAGATACAAATAAATGGAAACGTATACCATGCTCATGGATGGGAAGAATCAACATCATTAAAATGTCCATACTACCCAAAGCAATTTATAGATTCAATGCAATCCCTATTAAAATACCAGCAACATATCTCACAGACCTAGAACAAATACTTCAAAAATTTATATGGAACCAAAAAAGAGCCCGAATAGCCACAACAATTTTGAGGCAGAACACAGTAGGAGGAATCAAAATACCCGATATCAAACTATACTACAAGGCCACGGTAATCAAAACAGTCTGGTACTGGCATAAAAACAGACATATAGATCAATGGAACAGAATAGAGAGCCCAGAAATAAGTCCAGGTTCATATGGTCAACTAATATTTGACAAAGGGGGAAAGAACATCAAATGGAATGAAAAGAGCCTCTTCAACAAATGGTGTTGGGAGAACTGGACAGGGACATGCAAAAAAATGAAACTAGACCACCAGCTCACACCATACACCAGAATAAACTCAAAATGGATCAAAGACTTAAATGTAAGCCGTGACACCATAAAAGTCCTAGAGGAAAAAATAGGCAGGAAAATTTCAGATATCCCACGTAGCAACATTTTCACTGATATATCTCCTAAGGCAAGAGAAATAAAGGAAAGAATAAACAAATGGGACTACATCAAACTAAAAAGTGTCTGCTCAGCTAAAGAAAACATCAGCAAGATGCAAAGGAAACCAACCATATGGGAAAATATATTCGCCAATGACATCTCAGACAAGGGATTGATCTCCAAAATATATAAAGAACTCATACGACTCAACACCAAGAAGACAGACAACCCAATTAAAAAATGGGCAAAGGACCTGAACAAACACTTCTCCAAAGAAGACATACAGAGGGCCCATAGACATATGAAAGGATGCTCAACATCACTAGCCATCAGAGAGATGCAAATTAAAACCACAATGAGATACCACCTCACACCAGTCAAAATGGCAATCATCAACAAATCAACAAACAACTTGTGCTGGAGAGGATGCGGAGAAACGGGAACCCTGGTGCATTGCTGGTGGGAATGCAGATTGGTGCAGCCACTGTGGAAAACAGTTTGGAATTTCCTTAAAAAACTAAAAATGGAACTGCCTTTTGAACCAGCAATTCCATTGCTAGGATTATATCCAAAAAATCCCGAAACACCAATTCAAAAGAACCTATGCACTCCAATGTTCATAGCAGCACTATTTACAATAGCCAAGTGCTGGAAACAACCTAAGTGCCCATCTGTAGATGAGTGGATCAAAAAACTGTGGTACATTTACACAATGGAATTGTATGTAGCAGAAAGAAAGAAGGAACTTCTACCATTTGCAACAACATGGATGGAACTAGAGAAAATTATGCTTAGTGAAATAAGCCAGGCAACAAAAGAAAAATACCTTATGCTGTCACCTATTACAGGAAACTAATGAACAACACAAACAAATGAGCAAAATTGAACCAGAGGTATGTAAACAAGAAGTAGACTAACAGTAACAAGGGGGGCGGGGGGGATGAAAAGAAAGGTGTAAGGGGATGGGTCAAGTTAAAAAAAAAAATATATATATATATATATGAATGACCCACAGACAGGTGCAACTGAGTGGGGACTAAATGTGGGGGAGGGGAGGGACAGGGTGCAGGGAAACAAGAGGGCTAAAAAAGTGAGACAACTGTAATGGAAAAACAAACAAACAGAAAAACTTTTAGTGGGGGGAAAATGAAAATATGAAGAATGGAAATGCCAGTTCAGTGAATATTAGGACAAAGATTTTCCTTCACGTTGTATATTTTTCTCCCTATTTGATCCCTCCAGAGTTTGGCATTCTAAACAAGTAAATAATGACATAAGTTCCTTTGCATAGAACTAATAAGACCAGTTGTCAACAGAGGTTCTTTTTTTTTTTTTTGACCAAGTCTTTGACTGGAATCTCAAGCCTAAAGGAAACATACTTGGGCTCAGATTGTTACCAGAAAGCCCTGAGGAACTGGGAATGACTTTCAAAGGTAATAAAAGCCCGTGAGATAAAAGGCCTGGTACCATGGTTGGTTGTGCGGTCCACAGCAATCTTTCCAGGGAAGGAACGAAGGTTGTTTTCCTGAAAGATGGCTAGAAGGGACCTTAAGGCACAAGGAAAGACCAGAAAGACTTGGAAAAAACAGGTGTGTACAGGCAAGGATGAATGCCAGATATGTGGCACAGCTTCTGTGCCCTGAAGAACAGACTGAAGGTCACCCCAAATATTCCTTGGGTAAGTTCCAGCAAAGCAGAACTAAAGATCATAAGTGATCATTTGCTGCTCTTGTTATGTTTATGCAAACGAACAGGATAAATAAAAAATGGACTTAATGTAGTCCCTTTAAAGACAAGGAGGGTAACCTTAGGGAGAAAAATTATTATTCAAGGAAAATCACAATGATCAGTAGTAGAGTATAAAACAGGGCAACTAACCGTCTTAAAAGTTTCTTCTCCAGATTCAGAGACTTGTATGTGGGTTATGTTACATAAATTAACACGTGTTTTTTGTTTTCAAAGGACATAAGCCTATGATCGCATTACCTGAGTGATTATCTGTACGCATAAGCCTCACTTAATCCTCTCTGCAGCGCTGCCTCCTGAGACTCAACGGTTTGGCTGAACTAAATGGCTGGGTTGGGGAAGAATGGGGTGGTCTGTGGGCTTCACTTTAAAACGGGTTTCTCTTTTCTATCATAATGGCTTGGACAGAAAAGGCCCAGAGGTCTGAGAGGGGGAAAAACCTAAACTATTTACCTCAGCCCAAACTAAGTATAATGGGCAAAAGGGTTTTGGACAGGCGAGATGTGCCTAGCACACCTTCTTACAAAGAAACTTTTTTTTTTTCCCTAATATGGAACATTGAAAAATTAATCCCTGCCTTTTGTCATCTAGTAGTTATGGATTGAATGATGTCTTTTAACCCTTTTCGCCAAATCTATTGCCCTCAGAACACAACAAGGACACCAGCCTGTTGAACCAAGCACGCCGTTGACCGGAGACAGCCAACTGACCTGGAGTCTGCACGATCCTTCCCCATGTGGGAAGGCCACCCTCCCCTCCATACCCCCACTCTTATTAGGGTTTTCTGGACCCAAGGGTAGGTAGGACGACGACCATGTCCAGCTTGAAGCAGCTAGAGGAGCTTGAGACCTTCGCCCATTGTCCTTTACAAGATTACAAAGGGTCCTAATATTTGAGAGGGGGGGGATAGTTAATTTTTACGAACCAGGGGTATGGACTTGGGGGGGATTGCTGGGGGAGGGGGGTGCTGGGGGGAGGGGAACAAGGGGGAGAAAATTGGAACTGTTGTAACAATATAATCAATAAAAAACATTAAAAAATTAAAAAAAAATAAATTAAAAAAAAAATTCATGGAAGAAAACAGGGAAGAACCTTCTTGAAATTAGCTTTGGCAATTGTTTCTTAGTTATAACACTAAAAGCACCAGCAACTGAAGCAAAAAGAGACAAATGGGATTATGGTAATCAAAAAAAAAGATTTTGCATAGCAAAAGATATAATCAACAAAATAAAAGGGCAACCTATGGAATGGGAGAAAATATTTGCAAACCATATATATATAATGAAGGGTTAATGTATATGGAACTCTTACAACTTGATAGCCAAAAAAACCCAATAATTCAATTTATAAATGGACTAAGGACCTGAATAGATATTTCTCCAAAAAGACATACAAATTACAAACAAGTATATAAATATGATAAACATTGCTAATCTTTAGGGAAATGAAAATCAAAATGACAATGACATATCACCTTACACCTGTTAGGATGGCTATTATTAAAAAACAAAACAAAAGATTAGTGTTGGCAAGGATATATACTAAAGGGAACCATTATTATACCCTGTTGGTGGGAATGCAAATTGGTACAACCAGTATGGGAAACAGTATGGAAGTTCCTCAAAAATTAAAAAATAGTACTATCATGTGATCCAGCATTTCCACTTCTAGGTATATATCCAAAAGAATTGAAATCAAGATCTTGAAGAGGTATCTGAATTCCCATGTTCATTGTAGCATTATTCATAATAGCCAAGACATGAATAAAAAAATGAAATAGAATCTGTCTTTAAAAAGAAAGAAATTCTATTGTTTTGACAACAATTTCTTGTTCTTGGATTGTCCCCAATTTCCTGGACAAATTCTAATTGTATTAAATCTTCCTTTAGATGCATTGCTCTGAATCAAAATCCAGATATAAATGAACTATTAATTATTTTGACTATAGAATATTTTTAATTTTTTCTATAGTAATTTGCCTTCAATTAGTAAGAATTCTGTTGGACATTTCTGGTCATAGTAGCACAGAGATCTGATATTTTTCCCCCATGGAACTAAAGTGACTTCTTCCCACTACCCTTGCAAAATGAGTAGTTTAAAGACTACTAACCTACAAATGCAGTTTAAGTCTGTGCTCTGTGTTCATACAAGGCACTGTATTGACATGCCCACCTTGGAATTCATTTACCACATATTTTAACCAGTCTCATAGTATCCTGAAACTATACTTTTCATCCTCATTAGTTTGACATTTCAATCAAAGTTGGGAATTTTATTGTGCATCTCCTCTTAACAAATAGTGCCTATAAATGCTAAATGAAAGTGGCCAAATCTTTATCTCTGGTGAATTTCTCTGTGGATACTTATGCTGCTCCTGCCAGAGATGTGTCTATTTATCTTCTCTGTTTCATTCCTTTTTGTATGATATTCACCACTAGCTTCTGACAGCTATTTTTATTTGAACAGCCTTTGCTGTGGACATTTATTGACGATTTCTTGAAAGTCTATATCAATAACATGCAATGGTTGCCTCTTTATATGCAATTTTACATCAAATTAAAAATAGTCATATTTGTTATAATCATCTATGCTTTATCTGCATATTCTCTATGAAGACAGAACATTCATTTACCAACATAGCTTAACACAGAATTATGCAAGTAAGCATTAAAAAATAAATCAGTGCTTAGTTATGTATTTCATTATCAATTTTGTTTCTGAAAATGCCAAAAATGAATGTGTAAAAATAAGACTACATGGTTAAATTGTATCCTATTTAAGGCCTGTAAATATACAAGATTGGTAAAATGTCATGTTGCCAGAATTACCAACTAAAAAATCAACCCAGCTAAATTTTAAATTAAGAATAAATAAATTTGTGTAAATATGCCCTAAATATTTTATGAAACAAAGTTATATTAAAACGAAAAATATGGTGTTTATCTGAAATTATATCTCATGGGGCATCCTGAATTTTATCTGGCAGCCCTACAAATTGGTATACTGTAGCCCAAAAGATTTCCTTTCAAACTTTAAGAGCGGTATCATGAAGCACACATAATCCGTCTTCCTTTAACTAATTAGATCCAGAACAGCCTGTCCATATACAAATGTGTGCAATCTAATACTGCAACACTCTTTGTTTCAAAAGTTATGTTTGAACTGAAATTTTTCTTTACCATATTTCTATTACACACCCAGATTCCTCTATTAACATCTTGCATTAGTGTAGTACATCAGTGAGCTAAACCTGATACTCAGTTATTAACTAAAATCCACAGTTTATATTAAGAGTTTACTCTGTGTTAAATGTCCTATCAGTTTCTGACAAATATAGAATGACATGTATCCAACATTATAGTAACATACAAATATGTTCCCTAAAAATGTCCTGTGCTTCACTTATTCGTGCTCCCCACCATCTCTCCCCAATCCCCTGGCAATCAATGATCTCTATAGTTTTGCCTCTTCCAAAATGTTGGAATAAACCAGTTTGTGGCCTTTTCATATTGGGTTCTGTGACTTAGTAGTATGCATTTCAGAGTCCTCTAGGTTTTTTGGTGGCTATATAGCTCAGTTCTTTTTATTGTGCATTTATATTCATTGTAAGGATGTACCAAAATTCTTTTATCCATTCACCTCTTGAGTGACATCTTGGTTGCTTCCAATTTTTGGCAATTTTGAATAAAGCTATTATAAACATTTGTGTGGACAATCATAAACTTTTTAACCATTGATTTTGAATTTGTTTGCCTTTTCTTCTTTTCCCAGAATGTCAAATTTAGTTCTGTTGTGGTTACTATTATGTAATGGTCGATGTATAATTAACTTCTGTATTAATTTTTGTTTGCTTCTCAGGACAGAGGCTAATTCAGAGAATGATAGAACCCTTTTCTGTGACTCCACAGGTATTGTGTTTGTTTGTTTTTTTATCAGTTTAATGTCATGTAGAATCTCTACACTCCTGTTACCATGGCAAAATAAAAAGTGCTGGTACCTTTATTTGTGAGGGGGAAAGTAATGGAGGGGATGGTTTGCCAGTAGTCTTACTTGAAATTAGCAATATCACTTGTCAATAGCCTTGCAACACTATCCTTAATTGGAATGGTAAACCATATCAAAGTGAAAGCTATAAATATATGATTATGTGCTTTCAAATATCTTATTGCATAAATAAGGCTTTATTCATTGAAGCTATATTATTTTGTATTCCTATGTGCTACATAAGTAGAACATCAAGAAAATTAAGGCAGAATCAAACAACTGTTCAAATGCTGGAATATTCAAATATTAAAATTATTCCTCATAAAGAACTTAAAAATATGAGATAATCTCTATTTTTTCAAATTAAGATAATTATATACTGCATTTGTGGCTTTTGCAAACATAGCTGTAATTACCCTAGCCATTGTATTTTCTCTGTTTTTTCCCCCCACTTATTAAAGCTATTTATTTACAACAAATATTTTGCATACAAACATTAATCTGCTGTTAACAAAAGTGAAACCCAAGTTTATAATTAGCTGCAGCTGTACATGCTGCTTCCTTTATTCAAAAGTCTCCCATCATTGTGAAGCTGGTTAGCTCATTATTTTCTTTGTGGGAACCAATCTTGAATACTATATAAAGGCCTTGTTTCTCCATATGCTGAGTTCAAATAAACTATTATCTGTTCTAGTTGGTATGGGAGGTATAGTTCATAGCAACAGCCAGACTAAAGGGAGGAGAGGGAGAGAAACAGGACTTGAGGAAAGTTGTGCATACTTCACTAAATGAGTATGATATTATGCACCAGTTAATTTAAGCACCAATTCAAAGTTCTGTGTCCAAGTTATATATCATTACATGCCAATTAAAGTTATGTGCATCTCTTACATCATTAAATCAAAATATAACTTGATGCTTTTTCTAATATCAGTTAATCCAACTCAATATGTAGCCCATTGATAGAATCTCATGCAAAATAGCTTGGACTCTGTGATCATGGAAAAGTTACTTAACCTCTCTGTTCTTCAGTTTCTTCGTTTGTAAAATGGAGATAATAATCACTGATACTTCCCTGGATTCTACTGAGAATTAGGTGAGCTAACATTCATCAAATGCTTAGAACACTGCCTAACATGTAGTAAGTGATATTAGTGTTAAATTATTATAAGACCTAGTACATTTTAGGAGGTAAATTTTTTCTCTATCCACTGCTGATATTATTGATAAAAGACTAAAAGATAAAGATATCTACAAAGGTCATTACACTGGTGAGTTATAATGGGGAAAAATATGACAACAGAGCAAGATATTTTCTCCAAAATCTTTGTTTATATTTGGTTGCAAAAGAAAATGTCCTGCCAGAATTTGTGATTTTGTTATCTGTACTATGATGCTAAAATAGGAGATTTCACTATCCATTGGCCTACTTCCAAATCACAGAAAATTATTTCAGAGTAATTGACATTCTACCCTTCTGAATTCCACTCCAGATATGCCCAGAAAATAAAATTACAAAACCTGGTGAAGGTAAGTTTTTATTAACAGCAGATATAATTTTCTTGAAATAATTTTGTTTGATATTTGACAGATGAAAGGTCAAAGAAATGAGTCAAATGTAAGAATAGGAAAATGACTCACGACAATACAAACTCACGACAAGAGATTTATGTGTAAAGATCAATAGTTACAATTTCAATCCATCAATGGATTTTGTTCAGATTAAAAGATGTATTGTAGTAATTTATGTTTTCATTGACAATAATGTATTGTTAATCTAAATATTTCAAAAATTCAAAAATATATAAATCTCTGTAAATCCTATGGTTTTCAGGCAGAATCCTAGAGGGTAACACATCAATTATGACAAATAATCTAAGGATGTTAATTACTTGTTGTTGTTTTTTGAGATAGTCTCCTCTAAAATCAAGTACTGAAACTGACAAAAAACCTTCTAAAATGGTATCAATCATTAATAAGTATTAAAACTAAGTCCAATGCTAATTAATGAAAAAGAAAATATTGATAGAGAGTAAGAAAGTACTGTAAGAACTGAATAACCAGAAAATGTCATGTTTTGCATTTGTTAGTTTCAAAGTAAGATGGTTGTGTGCTTGTAGATATATTTTTATGAGGTAAGTGATGCAAGAAAAAAAATACATGTACATGATTAGAGGTAAGTGGGTCTTTGATTCCTTCATACAACAATTTATTATTTTCCACAGTACAAACTCCCATATAGTAGGAAAACTTATGTGGTTCATAACTCTACTTCAGTTTATTAATAATGTGTTGACAAAGCTCCAACTCCAAGCAGTAATCATTAATGCTACTCAAATTAAAATGTAGGTTGCATCAGGCATCCATAATTTGGATTTTTGGCAGGTAGAACATTTTTAACACCTATTCAGAAAATATTTCTTTTGAAAGCTTTATTGGTTTCTGCATTCTCTTTTTAAAACTCTGAATTCAGCTCAAGGGATGGCAGTTTGAATTAATTTTGCCTCTTCTTGACACTAAGGCCACTAACACTCTTGAAAGCATTAATATAGGAGACATAGCTATTCTTTTTTTTTTAAACACAGCATTTTAAATATATTTTTAAAATTTAAATATAGTCAGTATACAATCTTATATTGGTTATATTAGTTTCAGATGTACAATACAGTGATTCCACATTTTTATATCTTAGAATGTGATCACCTCACTAATTCCTAGAAAGCAAAACACATGGGATCTCTGACATGTTATAGATGAAATCAACTCTTATAATTATCTCATCATCTCAAGTTTCTTGAAAATCATTTGAGATCTTTGATATCCATATCATGGTTTTCAAGTGGAAATGATCAACACTGAAATCACTAAAGAAAAAAAAAAAAAGTCTAGGACCTGGATACTTACGTAAATATCTACCTCTTTCTTTCTCCAAAGCCTGTCCACTGATGGCGAAACAGACAAAAAAAAAAAAAGGAAAAAATTGCCAGAACTTCCGTGGCTCACCGTTTGTTTGATGTGTTTACCTAACCATAACCCTTCCCTAATGTACCTTGGTCATCCCATTGGACTTCCCATTGCAATCGTAGCCTAAGCTTGCTTTGTTGTCTGAACTCTTTGCCTTGAGACAATCAACTGATTCAGTTGTACGACCTGATTAGTTGGACAGCATCTATCTTGGCTGTTCATGTCTTTCTTCGTTTCTCTATTCCTTATTCTCTTGAGTCTAGCTTGTTTTGTACCCTAGTCCTTGCAAGTCAAAGCAGCCAGAGATATATATAATACAAAACCATTATAACTGCCCATAGGAGTAATATATGTCTTCATTATCAAAGTAATTTTTAATCACATTCTTAGATAATAATTTTAAGAAACTTCCCCCAATATCTATCACAATAAATTAGTTTTTTTTTCTTTAAGTAGTTGTATATATTATTATCCATTGTCTATTTCTACTTGCCAATCATTTTTAAAAAAGAGCAGGTGAAAAGTGATTTTGTTTTTATCATAACATGGTTCTTTCTATTTGCCACAATAGAACTTCTATCTTTTTAAAAGACAGCCACAAATAATAAAAAATAATGGAGAAATATTTAAAAACTCTCATGTGATGTCTGCACTCACATTTGAAATCTTATACCTCTTACAAGAATCACACTGTGGCCAAGACCTTGACTAAAAGAATTATTTTTTTACCTAAGAAAATAAAAATTAGTCTTCTCATGATAAGCTTATTAAAATATAAATTGAATAGAATAATTTTTGTTCAGCTGAATAGTATTTAGAGCAAGGTGTATGGTAATTTCCCTAAAATAGCCTACACGTGAGGTTACCTACCAGGAAAGTTTTAGGTAGCAGATATATAATCATAATGTAAACAAAAACGAAGACCCACTGAAGTAAAGATGCTGAAGAACCAGAATCAGGGCCAGCTGCAACTCTAAAAAGACAAAGCTAAGAGATGTGAAATCATAAGCCATACAGATAGAAGCCCAGGTAAACCTGAGACGTTTTAAACATGGCAGGCCCCCGAGCACAGCACAGGTAAAGTAGGAAAACACTCACCTTTTTTCCACTTTCAACCTATTCAAGAGAAAGGTGATTTAAAGATACTGAAAATAACTCTTGTGGTGCAAAATCCAATTCCTGAAACAGTACCTGAGATTCCAACCATTTCTGTTAAAAACATTTAGAAGATGTTCACACCTTTGACGTACATACTCATATTTTCACAACATGACCTTTACTATTTTCACTTCTCTGTGAATTCTAGGTCCTCTAATTCAACTTAGCCTTTGATTTCTGGACCTCTTGTTGTTCTGCATCTATTGGATTAAATGCAAATTCAAGAAAAAACCAACAGAGAATCTCACCATTGTGTGATCATATTAATGTTTTCTAATTTCTCACAACAGCTACTTCAAGTCTCACCAGTTTCCATTACAATTTATGCTAAATCTCAATATACAAATTCTCATGCTTTTTCACAGAAAAAAGAGAAATTACTAAGTGGGAAGTACTTCAACATCCTAATCCCTCTTACTGAAAACAAATTGGAAACTGCTCTTAAATTTATGTCATTGTAGGCTCTTTTCCAGAGCAAATTTCTCCTCCTGTTTTATGAATTAAATTTTCTCCAATCTTCAAGGACATTTTTTTCTTTTTTTCCTTTTCATTGAATGTATTGGGGTGATTCTGGCTAACAAAATTATACAGGTTTCAGGTACACAATTCTACAACACATCAGTACACTGCATTATGTGTATACCACCCCAAGTCAAGTCTCTTTTCACCACCATTTATCACTCCATACCATCCTTCACCTCCGCCCACCCCTCCCAGACAGTCATCACACTGTTGTCAGTGTCCATAAGATTTTCTTCTTTTTCTTTTCCTTTTTTTTTTTTCTCAATCCTTACATCCCCCTAACTCAACCTCCTCTCTTCCAATAGCTGTCATCCTGCTCTCTATCTATGAGTCTCCTATTTTGCTTGTTAGTTCACTTGTTCATAGATTCCACACATGAGTGAAATTACATAATAATTCTCTTTCTCTGACTGGCAATTTTTGCTTAGCATAAGGCTCTACCAGTTCATCCATGTTCTCACAAAGGGTACAGGTTACTTCTTTTTTTATGGCCAACTAGTATTTCATTATGTAAATGTACCACAGCTTTTTTATCTATTCATCTATTGATGGACCTTTGGGCTGCTTTGAAATCTTGGCTATTGTAAATAATGCTGTAATGAACTAGGGGTGTATATATTCTTTGAAATTAGTATTTCAGGCTTATCTGGATAAATTTCCAGAAGTGGAATCACTAGGTAATAAGGCAGTTCCATTTTTAATCTTTTAAGGTAACCCCATGATAAATGGTGTTGAGAATACTGGACAGATACATGCAAAAATATAAAACTAGACCACTTTCTTACACCATACACAAAAATAAACTCAAAATGGATTAAAGACTTAAATATTACTCAAAACCATAAAAATCCTAGGAGAAAACATAGACAGTAAAATCTTGGACATTTCTTGCAGCAATATTTTTTCTGATATATCTCCTTGGGCAAGGGAAACAAAGAATAAACAAATGGGACTACATCAAACTAAAAAGGTTTTGCACAGCAAAGGAAAACATCAACAAATGAAGACAACTCACTGAATGAGAGAACAGATTTACCAATACATCTGAAAGGAGTTAATATTCAAAATTATAAAGGGCTTGTAAAACTCAACACCAAAAATCACAGAGTACAATGAAAAAGTGGGCAAATGACCTAAATAGACACTTTCCAAAGAGGACATATGAATGGCCAATAAACACATGAAAAGGTGCTCAATGTCACAATCCATCAGTGAAACCACAATGAGCTATCACCTCTCACCTGTTAATATCAATAAACCAAAAACCAACATGTATTGGTGAGGACATGGAGAAAGGAAACCCTAGTGCAGCACTGTTGATGGAAATGCAGACTGGTGCAGCCACCGTGGAAAGCAGTATGATATCAGTTATCTCTTATCTCCCCTGAATTCCTAATATGCCACTCTCTCCTGCCGTGGATCTCAAACTTGGCTTTGGATTGGAATCACTTGGGGAGCTTAAAAAAAATAATTTTTGCTGGATTTCACTTTCAAAGATTCTCAGTGGTAGGTGTGACCTGATCATCAGGTTATTTAAAGGCTCTTCAGGTGATTTGGATGTGCAGCCAAGATTCAAAATCACTGCTCCATTGGCTCATTTTCCCAAAACACAAAGTATTCAGAATTATTCCTATACTGTATTTATTTTTTAAAACTATCTCCACATCTTTGACAATTTAAGCATGAAAATGATGGTCATAATGTTTACAACCAAATGAGAATAGCAATTCATGAGTTTATAGTCATACAAACAAAGAAAGAAATGATAGCTAACAAATGAGGAAAGAAAGCTGGAATTAGAAAAATCAGCATTTGGTAATTACTGCAGTAATGATTAATTCAAGAAATAAATTCCAATGGATTTTTAAAAGTATATGAAAGTAGCATGAGAAACAGAATTTTGTATAATTTTGAAGTTCCTCCAAACAAAATATTTGCTGATTAGACAAGAGAAAAAGGTGGGTAAAAAGTGATTTTACTGTTACAAAATCAAACGACAGAGGTTAAAATGACCAGTAATAGGATAAATCTATATCGTACACAACTCAATAGGAGGCAAAGAGGAACACACAACATCACTTCTGTGATGTTTCAGTCAAGAATATTGCCTGGACCTAGACTCGAAGAAACACCAGATAAAGCAGTTAGAGGACCATTCTACAAAATGACTTCTCTGCAATCTTCAGAAATATCAAAATGATTAAAGTAAAAGAACAACCGAAGAACTGTTTCACAATAAAAAAAATTCTAAAACACAGGACAACTGTGAATATCACGAGATCCTGGATTGTATATTCTTGCTGTAAAGACTATATAGGATAATTGCTGAAACTTGAATGTGGTTTCAGTTGAAGAATTGAAGAATACAGTTGACTCTTGAAGAACATGGAGGTTAGAGGCACTGACACCACATAGTTGTAAATCCAGGTACAACTACAGTCAGCTCTCCACATCTCTGAATTCTCAGCCACAGGTCAATACAGTATAAGGGAGTTAGTTCTTTGAAATATTTTCACAACACTTAAGTTCAAAACTGTTTCAAAAGAAAAAGAAAACAAACACAAACATTGACCCCATGGCTTTCACAATGTATCTCTAACACTATAGCAGTTGTTTTTGGATTGTTTGCTAGTTTATATTTACTTTACAAAACTACTCATCTAAATACTTATCTCCTTCCTTTCTATAGAGTTTATCTTCTTGAAAGGATAGAATCAATTTATTTTTTTCATTTATCTGCTTTATTTTTTTCCTCAGGCCTATATGTTTGAATTCTGCCACTAATATTCTACTGAAATTACTCCTATTAGTGTCACCTGTGACCCTGTTTGCTAAATACAGTAAAAAATATTTCATTTTATGTGTTTTGACCCCATTAGTTTTCCCTCTGACTGCTGTTATATAATTTTTCCTATTTTTTTCTACCTGCTACCCACCCTTATCACTGCTTCATCTATCCATTTATTCATCAAATATTTAATAAATTTATTTTGTACACCAGATACTTTTTTAGGGGCAGGAGATCCAGTGGTGAACAAGGTAGAGCAGGTCCTTTTTCTCTTGAAGGTTGCATGTAAGTGTAGAAAAACAGACAACAAAGAAGTAACAGATAAACACACAAGACACTTTCAGAAAGTGTCAAATGTTAACACAACAATGTAGCTTGACAGAGAATGACTGAGAAAGGAGACTCTGAGGTAGGGATTACTTTAAATAGGTAGATCAGAGAAAAGCCTCTCAGAAGGTTCTCTTTGAGCTGAGAAATGTCAGAAAGTCTTGTAGAGGTCCTTCTGTCTAAAGGAGCAACAAGTTCCGATGCCCCCAGCACTGAACAAACCTGAAACTTGATGTGTTTGAAAAAGAGAAAGAATAATGGTGTGGCTGAAGCAGAATGATCATGGAGAAGCACGGTGGAAGCCATTATCACATACAGAGTTGGGATTTTAGGCCAAAAGAGTAGAAAGTATTCTCATCAAAGCCAGCCAGTGGGGTTTTCTGATCCACATTTTAAGGTGAAACTGGTGATTCCCTTTCTCCATGTCTCTTAGAAAATGTGTCTGACACTATGATTATTGTATTATTTATTTGCTCTTCTTTTAAATGTTAGTATGTCCTAAGGATTTCAAGGTAGAACCTCTCCTCTTTCTGCAGTACACACACTCCTTTGATAGTCCACTCCCACCATTTCATCTAACACATATTTACTGATGACTCTCCAGGATCTCTTGTGAGTTCCAAACCCATTGTCTGGTAGTCACTATACATCTACAAGATGCCACTAATCATCCTCACATTCAGATCCTTCAGACCAGCTCTTCTTCTTACATTCTCTGATTTAGTGAATGATACTGTCATCCAGTCAGAAACCTTGTAGATAGAGTTGGTTACTCTGTACATTTAATAAATAACCATATCACGTAAAATGTTCTCATTAAAGTCTCTTACTCATCTCTTTCCTCTCTCCACTCCATAATACCATTGGTTTAGGCTCTCTTTGCATCATCTCTCAACTGGTTCATTGCAAATGCCCCCAATTTTCCTGTTTCTAGTTTCAGCTCTGCTGCATACAATCCACTTTGCCTACTGCTGCCTGAAAGAACTTTTAAAAAACATTTGATCAAAGGAGACTGACTCATGCTTAGGACGTATTTGAATAAGATTGTCTCCATTAAATTGATCTCCATTCCCAAAATGATTAATAACAATAGCAATAATTGATGTTGATGATGATGATTCATTGAGTGATTGCTATAGGGCTGTGCCTGATCTAAGAGTTATACATGTATTAATTAATTTATCATATTGACTATAAGAAGAAGGTTCTATTATTACTTCCACTTTACAAATGAGACAACTGATGCACAGAGAGCTTGAGCACCTTGCTCGCGGTATAGAGCCACTAAGTGACAGAGCTGGGATTTAAACATAATCTGACTCCAGAGTCTGCACTGAATAATTTCAGACTTATTAGTACAACATACAAGTCTCTGCATGGTTTGCCCTTTAAAAAGTTCTCAGCCCTCATATCTCAGACATTTCTCCTGTACTCTCAGAACATATTAAACATTTTGCAGATCCCTTGTCAACACCATGCTCTCATCTTCCATGCCATTTTCATGAGGTCCCTCTGATCGTGATCTCTCTCTTCCCCTTCATCTCCCAGTTGGAGTTATTTGTCCTTCAAAACTGTCAGTCTATTTTGTCTGCCTCCAGGAGATCGCCCAGTGATGTCAGTGTTTATTAATGCCTTATCAGTCTGTCTTTCGCTATTATAGTAACTAATCCCCTGTGCCTCATTGCATTTTCTTGTTTATATTCCCCTTTAAGAATTTCTTGAAAAGGAAATGTGTCTTTCATTCCTATATTCCTGTGCCTGTATAATGATTAATTCATAATATATCCTTTTTAATTGCTGAATAAATACCAGCACCATCAATTACTGTATCATTACAACTCAATTTTATGGTTTCAGTAGAGAAGGTGGTTCTTAAAAATGGGGTACATAAGAGAGATTTTTGAAAGAAAAAGGGGAATGAGACAGTCACTAAGCATAGACAATCTACCCAGTTGTTGACATAAAGGCAAAGGCAAATCTTAGCTATCTAGAGGCTACTTTTAAGACACCAGATATTGAAGGAAGAGGATAGAGGTTAGAGGGTTCTAAAGGAATAATAGATTATATTAAAAATCAAATGCCATTAGGATCAAACAGAATCAACTAAGAATTTAATAACTATCTTTTGTTTTTGCAATAATAACTACCTTTCCCGGGAAATGAAACCAGCTAGAAACAGCAATCTCTTCACACTAGACTGTTTTCTTTGTTCCACTAGCCTATAGTCAGGAACAAATAGAAAAAAAAATCCATCATTCATTTTTCCAAGTTAGAAGCTTACAATTAAGCTAATGATTTCTGTATTTAAATAAACTGACTAGGGAGATAGCTGTGCGGGGAGGGCTAGTGGTTCTCTTTAGAGAGAAGCATTTATAGAAGAGTAGAGGTGTTGGAAAAGGAGGGCTCAAGGAGTCTGAAAATCCAGCCAAAACTGAAGTTTAAGCATTTAGAGGAGATTGGTACTTGGAAAGCTATTTGATAGTGCAAGTGTTCCAGCCAGGAGAGGTGAAAATAAAATGCTGTTTACAAGTTTTCTGTGGTTTGTTATATAAAATGTGTTGTGCATGTGATATCTAAATTTAAAGTAACATGATTTAAACTGCACTGTGTGATGAAGAGTCCTCTGAGGTCACTAAAGCTTTGATTTTCCAGTTAGCTTATTTTATAGCTAGTGCTTTGGAAGCCATCAAGTTCATAACGAGATAGATCAATCAGATTGTTTTTATTGGTCTACTGCGTACCATACACTACGCACAGCAGTATTCATTGAATCAGACTGCTTGGGAACAGCAGCTTTAACCTTGAGACTTGAGCAGAGAAAATAACAGCTTCAAAATTAAATCTCCATGAATTATATATATTCTTATATAAAATTGAATTTTTAAACAGTGTCAATTGAAATCCGCTGGTAATGAACCAAGTGCAGTTATTTCAAAGAGAAATCATGACCAAAACATCACATGTTCACTGACTTAAAATAGCTTACTAAACTTGATATTCAAACATCAGACTTTGCAGTAAAGAAACATTTTTAATGGTTTCAATAATACTTTGAAGGGAAAATGGTTTCAATGATATTTAAGGGAAAGTAAAGAGCAATAGATGACCTTCAGAAGTTGCTTCAAACGCCCATGATGATTTTATTGTTATACATTTATCTGCCTTTTAGGAAACAATCTAAGGTAAATTAAAAGAGCAATGCAGCCAATCAAATAGCAAGTGACACACTCATGGTGGTCAATAAATGTTAACCATTTTCTCCTGATTTTTCAGAAGGCTCAAAGGTTGATATAAAATCCACAAACTACCTGACCTACTGGTTTTATATACAAATCCTTAGCTTTGTCAGTGTTCACATTTCTCCACAGAATCCAGTTTGCAATCAAGGGGAAACTGTTGCCAGGCTCACTCACCAGGAAGAGTGTATCCTCAAGGACAAGGTCAGGTGTTCACATTACATTATCAAATAAGAAGCATATATAACCAGGAGTAGATTTCAAATCCAAAGGGTCTAATCTGTGGAATGGGGACGTGGGAAGAAAAACTCTGTGGAATTGAGGACTCACAGGTGGCTGGAATTGTTTCAGTTGAAAGGAATTCTTCCAGGTTGAAGTAGACCCACACCCAAATTGGTTATTTAGGGAAAAAAATAAGTTCCACAGGTTAGCTGGCAAGGAACTGGCTGGTGGTCAGTGTTTTAGAGATGTGGCTGAAGTTTACGGTATAGCTCCCATCTTAGCAGGGAACTAGATGGAACCCAGAACTAGAAAACAAGTACTTCATAGAACTTATTAGTGTGGTTGAGAAACCATTTTTCCAAACTACATACTATGCATACAAATGATGTATGAAATTATAAATACAGCATGGATTTGGTTGACATTAACCCAGGCACTAGGTGGGCTGAAATTTTATTTTGAAAGCCTTTAATACCCACAGCTGAAAAGCCTGGAGCAAACAGGGAGCTGTCATATAGTTGCCCAGAGGATTCTAAGCTATCAGGATTTTCTGTCCCATCTGACACCAATCAGCAAGCACCACAACCAGAACAAAAAGTTTCTCTCAATAACCTTCAGACTCTCCCAAGGCTTAAGGCTCAGTTTCTATCAGGGAGAATTTCACTAAGAAATGCTTTCATAATATTTCAAGACCTCAAAATTAAAACATTACTCCTAAATTTTTGATGACTAGACTAACAAGGGGGTCAAAAATGATATTCAACTTGCAAATGAGATAAAATTACTCTGTTTCATCTTGTCCTTTTTTCCTGTCTTCCACTAGATTATAAATTCCACAAGTGCAAAGTCAACTCTATTATATCCACCATTATATTCCCATCACCTAGTAGGTGCTCATCCAATATTAATGGAATGGTAAATGCATGAGGAGATGGATAAATGTTGCTGCTCTTGAATAAAAAAAAAAATAGTAAACTTGCTCTTATCTTCTTGAATTTTCTAGGACAATTCTTGGCGACTCTTTTACTGTAGCACTCTCTCTAGAATAGCCCTTTATAACCTGGTATCGACTTGTCTTTCTAGTGTTATCCTTTGAACATTTTTTTATACCACTTGGCATTCATAGTACTTTTGTTACTTTAAATGTCTTTCTTACTGTAAAGCTAGAATTAAATAAACACTTGTTGAGAAAATTCTGTGCATGCTAGTTATGATACAAAATAAGGTATCAAATCATCTTTCTCAGCCTCTCCTGCCATGTTGTGATTTAGTCGGACCAGGAATATGGTCTTAAACTAATCTGTGCCCTTTTTCCTATGCCTAACTCAGTAATTCTACATGGTGTGTGTTGAAAAAAAAAATGTGGATTAAAAAGGGAATAACAAAAAAGAATTTCACTAGACATTATTGTAAAGTAATCACAATAATTAATAATTTGGCCAAATATAAACCTATGGTTTTATTCAATAAATAGGGGTACTGACCTTGAGCTACTAAGGTATGGGGTCTTGAAGAAAGGACCAATAACTGAAAGGGGAACATATGGTTGAAGTCATAGAGTGACAGTGTCTAAGGGCCACTAAACAAAAGGCATTTCTTTGGCATTTTTCATCAAAACCCTCTGTGCCTGTGGCAGTATGGCAATGAGACTGCTAGGCATATTAATAGAGCTGCAGCATTTAAGGAAGTGAATGTGACAGCTGCAATTTAAACCTGCCTCAGGGTGAAATTTAGGGATAAAAGATAGGCATGCTTAACAAAGCTTCATATTTAAGAAAAAGTCCCTAAAAGTGCACGAAATGCACAATTGGATAGAACTAAGTTTCCTAACAGACACTTCCCCACAGAAAGTAATACAGAGTTCATGAAGAAAATGGTCCCTAGATTTGCCGTGAATCTGCCCTCGTTGCCCTCATGCATGTGGTTATACATTTTGGGACAGACTATGTAACTCAGAAAGAGCTCATCAGAGGAAGACACCCTAATGTGGAGGGTGTCCTCAGTTATGTTCACAATGTAAAGAAAGGTGCTGTAACGAAATTACTTGTCAACTGATGTTCTCAGTGACCCCCAAGTTTTATTCAGTTCAAGAAACACTTATTGATCAACTGCAATCTAGCATACACTGAAGTAGCATTGTACAATATAAAAGCAATGTGGGCATAAGGCGTACAGATACAAACTGTGGCTTCAATCCATACCTCAACACATTAGCTGCATGAACTCTGACGAATATGATGATGATGAAGATGGTGATGATGATGATGATAATGATAATAATTTAAAAATTGTTGAGGGTTACTAACTTGCCACTGTGCAAAGTGTTATAGCATTTACTCCTATTAACAAACTAATGAGACAGATACTGTGATTATTGTCCCCCTTGTACAAATGAGGAAACTGTAGCCTAAAGAAGTGAACTAATTTGTCTAATGTGACAAAATTAATACATAACATAGCCAGTCTAATTCTACATGTGAAATCTTAGTTGCCACTATATATTACCTCTTAATTCGTGTACAATTTCTGGTGCTGTTCCCTCATCTGAAAAATGGGGATTGAAAAACTCTTTCTCTACTGAATTATCATGAGAATTAAAAATAATACTGTCATTTTAATGACAGGAAGAAAGTACAGAAAAACATCTAACATAGTACACAGTCCCTAAATTAGATAATTAGATAACATTATAATCCAATGTTACTATATTTTTCACTAATTTCTCCCATTTTTGAAATATTGTATTTCCTGGTTTAAACTATACAATTTAAAACTAACTCATATACTGTCTCATCCTACTGACTGTTTCCTACACACTATAGCCTTCTTTTCCTATGTAGTTCATTAAAATACATTTATGAACAAAATCTATAGCTCACATAATACTTGTGCCACTTAATTTAGCCACTCAAACTTACCTTCAATTTATTTCTCTGTTGCCTTCTGATTGATTGATGAGAGCTCTCTGAGTTCTTGATTTGCCCCTTACACATTCCTTTTGCTGTACCAATTAGCTATTATACAATATTTCCATTTGGATCCCTGCCTTAGGTCTAAATTTGTGGGGCAGGAAAAACTAGCAAACCGATTTGGTCAATGTGATTCAGGACCTCAGACGGTGGCTCCCCTGTATAGGTTTCGGGTCACAGCCCATCTTCCTGCACCTCTGCACTGTTACTCTGAGGGGTGGGGATTTGGGGTTTGGGGGTGGGGGAGGGAAAACAGGCACCCACTAGTTCTAAGGTTTACATGATAGGTGGTGTGAGCCAGACTCACGTCTGGGATGAGGACCTCCATCACTGGGGGAACCTAAATGCTTCTCATCCCAGGAGTTCCTTGCAGACCCTGCTAGGTAACCCGAGATCCTGCGGAGATCAGGCTTCATCTGGGGAGAGGTCAGAGGTCACAGCTGAAGCACCTCAGGGCCGGCTCCAGTGCTCTCTGAATTGCCCCGACCCTCAGCGCATCCCAGCCATCATCTGCCTGTCCCTTTATCCGGAACCACAGTCTCCCGCCTCCACATGCACACACCTGAAATCATGTAACACACCCTGTTTTCTTTTCTAGAAAACCCCACATTTCACTTATCAGACTAGGCCCAGGCCAGGACTCGTGCTGTTTAAAAGAAAGAAAAAACAATTCACACCTGAATCATGTTCACTGAATCACGCAAAACTGTTTTGGCAATAACGGCACATTTGATCTTTATTGGCCTAACTCCTACTTCTCTCAGTTTTTTCTACGTTCCAAATGATTACAATGGGGGTTAAGGATTAAATCTCTAACCACTCCCTACCCTTAATTCACACGTGACTAGAATACCTTTATTCTCACACTTGTAGCTTAAAACAAACAAACACCTGTTCTAAATGTTGATATTTCAACTTTAATAGTTGTCATATAACACATGTAATTGCTTTTTTTTTTTGGTTATTTAGAAATCTGCTTTGTTTCTCTCTATATTAAGAAATAACAGGTAAAAGCACACAATTGGTTCTTAATTAATCTTATTTGCTTTTTTTTCCACTTTAGGTATAAAATACATGTTTTTAGTACAGAAAGAAAAATATTCTGTTTAAAATAGCTGGCTAATGAGATATGCTTGAACATCACATCTTGGTTTTGTTCTTACAATATTTACCTAACATGGAAAGCAATCATTGACATGCTTTATAACCAGGAGTTCTTTTGTATGAATCATGGTTAATTGTAAGGTGCAGTGTAAGCCATTTGTATCAATTAGCCCAACAGCGTAAGCCTGAGAAGCTGCCCTTTGCCTTTTTGAATCTCAGATACACATGTCAGTCCTTTGGCAAGTTTTCACCACATATTTCTCCTAGTTTGAATTTCTGTAGTTCAAACGTTAGAAAACATAGAAATACAATTTCAGATAGGCTCCTGGATTAGAGTAATTCTCACCAATGATATATAGCTAAACACAATATTTGGAATGGAGAAGTAAGTTGGGAGCTAATGTCCTGCATCCTTGCCTGTTGCTGCTACTAAAATCATTCATAGACATCATTTCTGTTGCGGTGCTCTACGCTTCAAATTCATGGATAATAAAGGCAACCCCAGCAGTGGCGATAACGGGATTCAGCCTTCTAGTGAGCAGTCAGTGGTCTTGTGGGTATCAAGAAGAAGTTGCACAAAATAGAAACAGACTTATAGAGAATAAACCAATGGATGCCATAGGAGAGGATGTTGACCGACAGGATAAAAAAAAGGTGAAGGGATTAAGGAATACTAACTGGTAGTTACAAAATAGTCATGGGGATTTAACATACAGCATAAGAAACATAATTAATTCTGTAATAACTACCTATGGTGCCAGGTGGACATTTGAATTATTACTTTGTAACCCATATGAATGCCTATGCATTGTGCTGTACACATGAAACTAATACAAAAAAAAAGTGTTGCATGCAAACTGTAATAGAAAAATAAAGTTTAAAAAAGAAGTTGAAGTCATTGTGGAGTTTGTTTTCTTATACGTGGGTTGTGGCTGGAATGAGGTGCTCTTGAACTGATTAGTTCCAATATTGGCCTCAGATTCCACTTTCCTATGGTAGATGAAGCAGACAGACAATGCTGAGTGTTCTTGCAGGCCCAACTTAGAACCCCATCCTGCTCCTCCAGTTATACTTGTTCAAGTCCACATATTAAATGACTTTCTCTTTAAAATGGTAACAATGGTCCTGACTGATGAGGCTTAGTTGGTGAAAGTGAAAGGTTGCCGATTTGATTCCCAGTTGGGGCACATGCCTGGGTTGCCGGTTCAGGCCTCGGCCCAGAGGCAACCAATCAATGTTTCTCTCTCACATTTTTTAAAATTATTTATTTATTTGTTTGTTTGTTTGTTTTGTTTTGTTTATTTATTTATTTATTTTTAGAGAGAGGGGAAAGGAGAAAGAAAGGGAGAGAAACATCACTGTGTGGTTGCCTCTCAGTTGCGCCCCCAACTGGGGACCTGAACTGCAACCTAGTTATGTGCCTTGATCTCTCTCACATTGATGTTTCTCTTCCTCTTTCTACCTTCCTTCTTCTCTCTCTAAAAAGTAATAAATAAAATATTTAAAATAAAATAAAATGGTAACAATGTTGTCTGATTCTTGAAATGATCCCTGGCAGCTACAAAGCTTCTCAAGTTTAATTCTTGAGTTTGTGCTGATTTTGAAAAATTAAAGACTTATTTTCTAAAGTACTTTCATTTATTATATATTTCAGCAATGTTCTGAAAGGTTTGAAGGAACTATTTTTTATTCAGTACTTTAGAGTGGAAAGTAAAATGTCATTGGATAGGTCATTATAGCAAGAAATTACCTTATATTCTTCTATTTTAATCATCACAGGTGTCATAGAATTTCAAGTCAGGCAGTATTGATGAACATACTAGTTGTGAATACTGTAATTGAACAGACATTAAGTATAAAATCAGCAGATGTGGATAGGTTTTATATAACAAATATAATGTAAATGTTAACATTAAAGACATGTAAGGGGGTACAGGAACCTAAAGACTCGTTTACTTTCATCAATAACATAACTTTATTGAAAAGGGACTAGTGGAAAGGTTAGTTAGCTTTGGAAAGGATCAAAACCTAACCTTTACAGAAGAGAGAGAACATTTCTATATTTTTTATTTCTAGCAGCTATGTTATCTGGGCCATTTCCAGATATACTGACAGCACCAGATGTCAGCTGCTAGAAAAGCAAGCCAAAATAATGGAATTTTTAAAAGTCAGAGGAAAAAGCAAAACAAGACAATAGATAATGAAAAAAGCCTGTGTATTGGGGGAGGGACAAACAATTAATCAAAAGATGAAAAAAGTCTTTCTACTTAAGAAATTTAAGTTAAATTTTTAAAATTTGATGAAATCTGAAATATATAAAATAGTGGCATGAATGCAATTAAATAGAAACCTGAGGTCAGATTGTATATGTAACCCAATATTTTAAAATAAGAAAAAGGCAAGCACAATGTGAAACAGACATATTTGTGATTTGCAGCATTAAGGAAATTTATTCATCAAGCTTTTTACAATTGCTATAGAATTTTTTATAAAATGACTAGAATGTGTTCAACTTGTTATATGTTGATTGATTACTTTTTATATTTCATTACAAGAATATGTTAAGAAATATATTTCCAACATTTTATATTGCTGGGTAAATTGCAAGCTGCCACAGACAAGAGATCTTATAATACAAATTTTGAGATGATACAAATATAGACTATATTTAGGCTTGTTTTAGAAACAAGATTGCAAGGTTTAGGCAGGGTGAAATAGGATTCTAATGGACAAGAATTTAGACCTGAGGTAGCCAATCACCTTGTCACTCTTCCAAGACATTTTTCCACTTAGCTTTTAGTGTCCAAGATAGTATTTAGTTTTCAAGTATAGGCTTCAATAAACAGAGTTGATAGAAACCTTTATGGGAGAAGGAAAAGACAAGATAAATGATGATTTGTACTGCATACTTGTATCATTGATTTGACTATGTTCTGCTTAAAATATAAACCCCTTCAAGTTCTGCATGAAAATTTAGGTCTTTGTACCTTTCCAAAATATACTTGAAAGTTATCATATAATTTGAATTGAACTTTGCCAACTTTTATTGACATTAAAATAAAGGAATATGGAAAAACTAAATAGATCTGCTTATAAAAGGGAATGGTCTATGTCACATGCTGAGTTTTTATCACTTAATCCTAAATTCCTCACCTGTGGTTCCTATCAAATAGCATTGGTACAATAGCAAGCAGAGACATAGTGTGCCATGCAGGGCTTGTCAGAGTTTTGCATCCATCCCACCATATAATTCCCTTTTACCTTTTCTGCAAAAGACATACTTTTGACCTATATTTATATTTTCAGTTGAGGTGCCCTTGCGCTCGAGCCCTTGCGCGCGAGCCCCTGCGCGCTCAGGCGGCCCAAGAGTTTGGCCCGCGGTTGGAGCCCACTGCTGCCGGGCCGCGGTGGTTCCTTTATTCAGGACTCCTAAGAACTATAAATGAACCAGTCATGCATAATAAGTAGTTCATCTCCAACCACTGGCGGTGGGGGGTAGGGAGGGATATTGACTTATCCTGTCAACAAAACCATAGTAGGAATATCCTATTGGAGAATTAAAATGTCAAGAACAAACATGTTAAAGTACCTGAAAACATCTGTCAAGGCCAAGACATACTATAATCTATGTAATTTGAGTGATGTTTGTTATCAGGCTTAAAGCTCAATTTGTATTGACCTATTTTAAAATATGAGTCTATATAGATTTTATTTTCAAATTACTAAATCAAATTTACACATGTATCTTGAATAGTCAATGCAAAGAAACACGGAATAACAAATACTTTCTATTTTCAATGGGAAACAAGATATTGTGAAAATATCTAGAGGAACATTTGCTTGACATTCATTCTGCTATTGCCCTTCTCAAACATTATTTTTCCCCTCTAGGAAGTATGACAAGAAATTGGTAGTAATTATCTTTTCTATAATTAGTGGACCCTGCTAAAATATGACTGTATCCTTGAACCTTTTTTGCCCTAGCCATGGTTGATAAGCTCATAAAATCTCAGTTAATTTTAACTGTTATTTATAATAGTCTTTTTCATTATTCCACCTCTTATCTAGTGTTAACAAGAGTGCATTCAACAAAATTTAACTTTATTTTAGGTCATTATAGTTAATAGGTAGAAACAATCACTAGAAATCCTATATTTAGCACGTCTATTTTTCTATAAATGTAAACCAAGATTTGAAACATATTTTCACATTTTGTTTTCCTGTCTCAAAATAATCTACATTTTTATTTAAAATATATTTTTCTCCCATTTTAAAAATCATTCTTTATTTTAACTTTCTAGTCAGTTTCACTCATGTACTGCTCACTGAGTTTCTGCTATGAGCCATGTTCTATTCTCTTTTCAATACCAGGCACCCCAGAAACCTTGCTGTGTCCTTCCCTGATTTCAATATACTCCCTTCTCAGAAGCAACCATTATATCACATTTTGTGATAATCAGTTTCTTGATTTTCTTTAGTTTTACAATCCATGTATGTATTGTTAATCATTACAACTATGGTTTGATTTTATCACATTTTGAAAATGGAATCATAAGGTATGTTATTTTTTTCAATTTGAGCATTGTTTTCTTTAGACCAAAATTATAATTTAGAGATTTATCCACATTAGAGTGTACCCTTATAAGTTGTTCATTTACTATATGTTTTATCATATCATAATTTTTAAATCAATTCAACTGTTAATGGAATTCCAGTTTTTCTAAATTTTTTCCAAAAAAATTGTGATATAGGGAACATTATTTTGTGTAGATGATTATATATAATCTATACAAATATATACTTACATTATGTAAGAATTTTATATGTATATTAACTTTATACATCCTCTTGCATAGATGTAGAACTTTCTCTGGAATAGAATTGCTGGGTTACAAGAGTATGAGAATCTTTCATTTTTTCCAGCTGGTGCCAAACTTTTTTTAATGCTGTGGTAAAATGAATCGTTTATGTGAGTACTCAATGTTCCACAATTTTGCCAATACTTAATTTTCTTAGATTTTAAAATTTGTCCCATCTGGGGGTATGTAATGCTATCTCATTTTAACTTGCAGTCAACTTATTAGAAATTAGTTGAGCATCTTTTTATATGTTTATTCAACCATATTATATTTTAATGCTTTCCAGTGTTTTCATTCATCATTAAGGTTTTTTATCTACTTGGAACTGATTTTCATCTATGACTTGAGGTTTGGGCAAGTTTTATTTTTTTCATACACTTACCCCATTTATGAAAAAACTATTGAAAACTTTGTTGTGTGCATATTAATTTGCGCCACCATTACTCTGAGGTGTTAGGTATTTATGTATGGATGGATCTGTTTCTAGGTCTCATTGTTTTATTTTATCTAATTTTTCATCTGTGTGGTAATGCCATAGACTTAAATACTACAACTTTATAGTTGGTAGGTGTATGGGCCACTCTGCAGAAGGAGAATGGACCCACATTCAGAATGTGATTGGCATGCATCACATGATGCTACACACAGACAGACTGTACAAGGTTTATTACTTATATAATGATGCCTTCTGAGACAACCAGAGCAGGCTTCCCAAGTAGGTTCATAATGACTTGAGAGAGTGAAGGAACACTTGCTTGAGGTTTTTATTGAAGTAGAGGGTGAGGTCCAGGTGAATTCCCACATGAGACCAAGGACTTGCACGGCTTCAATCTCCTGCTGATGCTTTTCTTATGATCTTGCCCAGTTGTGGGCAGAATGGAAAGAGAAAAGTACAGATTTCAGTAGTAAAAAATAAAATTATGAAGTCAGATTCTCTATTATAATGTCTTCCTGATGTTTACTGATGACTTTGCCATGTTTCATTTAATTAAATTTGAACTTGTTGAAACCATTATAGTACTCTATGAGCCTGTAAAAAGTAGGTTAAAGTTTCATTGAATGCTTTGTTAATAAGCCCAGAATTGTATACTTGGAGAAGTAACATTAATGCCTTGGTCATGATCAGTAATGTCTGAAACTCCAGAAGGGATATGGGGTGTCTTAGTGAGGCCTTTTATTATGGTTTGAGTATACCTAGAGTCAGGTGTGACCTTGATTTACATTTGGAGTACCTGTGAGGCAGGATATAAACAGAGTCCTAACCTCAAAGGGGAAAACCTTAGATAAGGATTTGTTTTTGCTGCATTTGGCTGGACCCAAGAGCCATACTATTTATAATTCCCATATGTATAAAAATGTGCATATGGCCTGTCATTGGCCAGGACACTCAATGCTAAAGATGACTGCCTGAAGTTTGGGCATTTGTGCTAACCCTTGAGCTCCATCCTTGACTGGGGACATCCTAGAATGAAAAACATCAATTCTTTACTGATGATGCTTCACCAAACCATAAATGCATGAACTACCCAGCTTTTAGTAAAGGACTAAATGCAGAAAGGTTATCCCCTCCTGCACACAGGATATGCTAGAAGATCAGGGTTTGGCTCCATCATGCAGTGAGAAGGCCTTGGAAGCCATGCTGCCTCAATAACCCAAGGCCTAACAGGCAACTAGATGTGGACAGTTGCAAGCATAGGGTCTATGAGAGCTTCTATTTCCAGGAGAGCCCAGTATGTGGATAGTAATTGCTACTCTAATGGCATATAGAATGAGGCAAAAATGGATAGCTTTTTGCATCAGAAGACCATGGCATATTATAGTCATAATGGAAAGTCCAAAGATTATAAGAAACATGAGAGATTGTTGTTAAAGACTATAAAATGAAGACTTATCTCGTACTACTTCAGACATTGTCGGGATTGCCTACTGTATTTTATTTTGGATAGAATCTAGAGCCTTATGTCAGGGAGCCCCATCCAAAATGAGCTCATTTACAGGTAACAGCATAGATAATTGAAGTAAAAGAATTGTGAAATATGTTGTATTCAGAACTCAGAGGCCTAAAAGATTTTGGGATTACTGAGAGGGTTGATGGCTATTTCTTGATGGTGTCAGAGATGAAGAGGCCCTCAGTTTACCAACTAATTAATGGGAACTTAACCAAGATGGCAGTGGCTTGAGAAGTGTGTGAGTCAATGGCCCAGTTCCTTTTTGTATGCTCTTTTGTGTTTGTATTTGTATTTTCTGAATTAATGTGACATGAAACTCCTCAGAGGAGGATCTCAAGTTAGTGTCATGCTAGTGCTCTTGGAGGAATTTGCATGTGGTTAACATCTTGCCTGCAAAGATATATTTATTTGTCCCTTCAGAAGTTAAGATATCTTCCAATAAGTAACTATATCAAATCATCATGTCATATACCTTAAACTTATACAATGTTCTATATCAACTATATATTAATAAAGCTGGACCAGAAAAGAAGTTAAGGTAAGTTGTGGCTGAAAAACAGTTGAAAGCAGAGGGCCTGAATAGACACTTGTCCAAAGAAGCCATACAGATGGCCAGCAAACATATGAAAAGATGCTCAGCATTACTAATTATCAGGGAAATGCATATCAAAACCAAAATGAGATAATACCTCACAACAGTCAGAATGGCTTTATTATCAAAAAGTCAACAAATAATGTGTTGGCAAGGATGTGGAGAAAAGGAACCTTTATGCACTGTATGTCGGACTATAAATTGGCATAACCCCTACGGAAAACAGCAGAGAGATTCCTCAAAAACTAAAAATAGATATACAACTCAGCAATTTTACTTCTGGGTATTTATACAAAGAAAATAAAAACACTAATTTGAAAAGACTTATATACCCATATGTTCATTGCAGCATTATTTACAGTAGCCGAGAAATGGAAGGAGCCTATGTGTCCATTGATAGATGAATGGATAAAGAATATGATACACACACACACACACACACACACACACACATATATATATACAATGTAATATTATGCAGAAATAAAAACAATATTATACAGGAATAAAAAACAATAAAGTCTTGCCATTTGCAACAACGTGGATGGGCCTAGAGGTTATTAAGTTAAGGGGAATAAGTCTGCCGTATGGTTTCACTTTATGTAAAGTCTGTAAACAGAACAAAGTAAACAAGTAAAACAAAACAAAAGCAGACTCATAGAAACAGAGACCAAAGGGATAGGTATCAGAAGGGAAGGAGTGGGGGCTGGGTGAAAAGGGGAAGGGAAGTATAGTCAATAATATTGGGATAAGTTTACACAGTGGCAGATGATTGTTAGAATTAGTGTGATGATCACATTGTAAAGTATAAATTATAAAAATCTCAAATTACTATACTGTATACCTGAAACTAATATAAGATTGTATACCAACTATACTTAAATAAAAAAAATAATCTTTTAGAAAACCAATTAAAACAAATAAACCAGGCACTGAACAGAACATATTAGCCAAATCTGTAATAGCAAAACTTTTATCAGTTACTGGTTGAATGGAATCAATAATTTCAAATTTGAAAACCATCAAGTAAGGGAGTCTTTATGGGGCCTACAGCATTAAGGTTGTGGTAATCCGCTATGAGTTGATATTCTTTCTTCACAGGTTTAAGAGCAGGCCAAATTGGACTGTCAAATGGAGATACAGTGAGGTTAATCATGTTTTCTCTAAAAAAAATGTTCTGTGTAATGAGTTTCCATCCTTGAAGACCTAGGTTTAATTTACACTAGGCCATATTAACTATTTTAATTGGAGAAGACTGGAAATATTTACCAGGTACCATTTTCCTAAGCCAATTTTTAAGTGGCAAAGACTCTATTTAATTTTAACTTAACACTTATTGGGTCAGAGTGTTCATGCTCATTGCATGATACAAATGCTATCACATTGGAGAATTTAGACAAAGTAATAGTTCTGATGGTTAATGTGAGGCACACCTATTTGTCCTCTATTTTATAATTGGTGATTCCTCCATAGCATGAAAGGGGGTGTCCCCTACAGAAATTTAGTTAGGCCTCCAGATATAATTAACTTAACCCCAATTTTAATTAAGGCTATGAGATTTGCTAATTGTATTTTAGTAGATGTTAAAATTAATTTATAACCTATGTTGTGTTCTAGAAGTGCAAATGTCAATAGCATTCTTTTATCTTTCTATTATATACATTATTTTAGTAAATTTTGAATTTCAATTGGGTCACATTGTGGACTTCGGTTTTAGTTGTTTCCTCCTTTAGTACCCAGGTTTCTTTCTTTCTTGTTCTTTGCCCCCTCTTCCTTTTTTGTTATTACTAGACATATTTTTCAGTGAAGGAGGTCCTTTCTATGTGGTTGCTTCTTCCAGAGAACTTCAAATCACTATTGTAGGTTTAGGAACCTTCTGAGTGTCACTGGTTTCTTTTAGAAGATTTAACGTCCATTGTAGAATTTGAGTCAAGCCCCTTTTCTATGCCACAGGGGTACCATGGATATTTTTTCCTGTAACACTTGGAATCAATATTTTTTTGTATAAATAGAAGCAGAGGTGACAGCAGCAGTGCCAAAGTCAATTCATAGGGCTTTAATAAGTCATCTACCTTTTGGATCCTGTACCTTAACTATTTGTATCTTCAGGTGATTATCAATGTTCAAATAGTGTCTGCTCTTCCTCCACATGAGCAAGCATGCAATGGGCCTGAAATATAGCCCAGAATATAGTCTTTCTCTTGAATACTCTATAGGATAGGGCCAACGCCTGGTTGAGACATGTAAGCAGTTGGTCACAGACTGAGAGTCTTTCCCCTGAGCCCATGTCAGTCACAATTTACAATGGAATTAATATACATAATCTAATATGACACATGTATAGGTAGAAGCTGAGACACATGATTCACAGTTGTGTCCCAATTCTATATCTCCATCCTTAATTGCCAACTAATTCTTGAACTAACAGTTTGGTTAAATTGATGATAGAGTATCTTAGTTGGTTTGAGATGATATAACAAAATACTATATACTGGATGGCTTCAAAGACAAACATTATTTTTCACAGTTCTGGAGTCTGGAAGTCTGAGATCAGGGTGCCAGTATGGTTAGGTTCTTGGTGAGAGCCTTCTACCTAATACCCTCACATAGCCTTCCTTCTTTTGTGCGTAAATAGTAAGTGCCTCTGTCTCTCCCTTTCCATAATGCATTAACCTCATCGTAAGAGCTATGCCTGCATGACCTAATCTAAGTCTATTTACCTCCCAAAGGTCACACCTTCAAATACTACTGGATTCAAGTTTTAACATATATGTTTTGTGGGAATACAAACATGAATCTATAGCACAGTGCCTTAACAGAACTCAGTAAATGCAGTGCAAAGCAACACAGCCCCCAAAACAAGGCAGCCAGTAAGCAAACCCAAACAAAAGAACAAAGACTCCTGGAGGTGGTAGACATCCTGCTCATAGTAACAAGGGTTATGTCTATCCCTAAGAAGCAGTAGAGACCCCCAACCCAAAATTTTGTCCAAATAGGACAGGCTTTCCAAGGAGGTCCAACAATGGCTTCAGAGAGTGAGGTAGGAGTCTTGTTTGGGGGTTTTATTGTGGTTAATTTTGAGGATGAGGCTGAGGGTTCCTGAACTGGGGCAGGTGTTTCAATGTTTAGAATCTCCATCTGGAACTGAAGGAAGGAGCCTCGGGCTGCTAATTTGTGTGGCTGAAGGGGAAGAATTAAAAAAGGGACTTAGAAGTACTCAAAGTCCAATAAAATATGAAATACTTTCTTATAGTGAGACACATCCTCCTACTTATCTTGATGTGAATCTTTTTGTGTTTATCCTTGGATTTTATTGAGTTTCTTAGATGTGTAGATATCTTTCATCAAATATGGAAAGCTTTTTGGTCATTCTTTGTTCAAACATTTTTTCTGTTTTGTTCCCTGTTTGATCTCCTCTGGGATTCCAATGATCATATGTTGTTTTACTTAATGATATCCACAGTCACTTAGGCTGTGTTCATTTTTCTTCATTCTTTTTCAGTTTTGCTCTTCAGACTAGATAATTCAAGTGAATCTATTAATTAAGTTTGCTGCTTTTTTCTTCTGCTATTGAAAAACCTATCATAAATTTCTTATTTCAGTTACTGTACTTCCTAGCTCTAGAATTTCTGTTTGTTTCCTTTTTATAATTTCTATTTCTTCATTAATACTCTCTATTTCTTAAGACATAATTATTTTGGTTTTCTTTAGCTCTTTAGCAATGAAGTTTTTGGCTCTTAGGCATATTTAAAATACCGGTGGTAAAATCTTTGTATAGTAAGTCCATTGTCTGAACTGTTTCTGTTTACCCCTCCTCTAAATCAGCCAAATTTCCTTGTTTCTTAGTATGCTTCATAAACTTTTGCTGGAAATTGAACATTTTGAATATTATAATAGTCTAAGTCTGGAAATCAGATTCATCTCATTCTTCAGGGAGTGTTTTTGTTGCTTGCTGTGACTGTGGTAGTTTGCTTAGCAACTTTTCTAAACTATTTTGTAAAGTCTGTATTCATCATGCTGTGTTGCCACTGAAGTTGCTGGTACTTTAGCTTGTGGTCAGCTAGTATTTTGAGAGCTAGTAGTTCCTTGAGTGTCTAAAGCCAAATATTTTTAGAGTTAAAAAAATAATTTCTGCTAATGTTTGCAGATTGATTCTATGTTAGACCATCTCTCAATGCTTAGCCAGGCCATTAAATCTACAGATCTGCCACAAGTATGTCTTAATGACTTACTTTTTGCTTTTTCATAATTGCTTCATCTTTCTGTCTAATTGGCCTGCTTTATACTTTAACTATTTTTAAAAAATAACTATCATTTAAATTTACAAAAGATGATTTGTTCTATTCATTTTTTTCTTTCCCATAATATCCTGTTCTTTTTTGATGATTTATTCATAGTTTCTTTAAAGTGTCATTCTACTACATGTATTTTCTCTTTCTTGCTTTTCTCCTGTTTGATTGTTCATTTGGATGTCTCTCTTTATGTTGGAGGCTTCCCTCAAATATCTAGCTATCCATGTTTCTGGTTGTGATAATTTTATGGTCTCCATGGTTATATTTTGTATTCATAAAGGTCTATAAAGAGCAATATTTTATTTTTGAGGAATTAATATTCAATTTATTAATGCTATTATTTTAATTTGTTTTCAAGTGCATTTTATAAATCAATTGTAAATTTAAACAGCATCTTTGAATAACGTGTTCAATTTAAAATGAAGTTAATTATAAACTTTAATTGCATTTATACATCTAATATATTCAATTTCCTTCTAAATCACTTAAAATGCCTGATTCAAACAAAACCTTCCTGTGTATATAAATGATTCATAAATTTAATAAGTAAACCTATGAATATGATTAATCTGAAGTTCTTTCAGAGTTTAGTACTGAGTTTATGCTTAATAAGATTACATCTTTAAATTAAATAACTAAATCAGTTATTTAACAGTAATGACAAGGCTGTCATTCTAATCGGCTAAAATTCTCTCAAAGATTACAAGTACATAAAATGCCACAAATGGAGGTACAGATCCAAGTAGCCTAGAAGAATGATGCCCTTTCTCCTTTCTGCGTCTTTGCAAATATAGAGCTCAGGGGGTTTAAAGCAATACAGTAGAAAAACACAGATGCTCCACCTTCCCAACAAGGATATTTCCTCCATCAAGTAGTCAGCTAGGTATTCCCTGCCCCTTTCCAGTTCCCTTATGATTATGTGCAGGCACATGTAGGAATGGGCCTTTCTATTACCTGTATTCCATGTTGTCTTTCACTGATAGGCTTATGCAAGCTTTTCTGTGTGATGAGAACTCAAAGAATCATTTGAATTTTGCTATAGAGTTATCTGTTCATAAGCTACTTGAATAAACACTATTGGCTTTCGTAATAATCTCAGCACATAGTGTTCTTATTAACACAAATAAGTTCTTTGGTTACTCCATTTCCTAAACTGTACTTTACATCCCCATGACTATTCTGTAGCTACTTATTTGTATTTCTTAATCCCCTCAACTCTTCACCCATTCTCCCATGCCCCCATCTCAACTGGCAATCATCAAAATCCATGATTCTGTTTCTGTTCTTCTTGTTTTCTTAGTTTGTTTTTTACTCATAGATTCAGTTGTTGATAGATATGTATTTACTGCCATTTTATAGTTCTTAGTACTGATCTTTTTTTCTTAAATAAGTCCCATTAACATTTTATATAATAACGGTTTGGTGAGGATGAACTCCTTAGTCTTTTCTTGTCAGGGAAGCTGCCCTTCAATTCTAAATGATATCTTTGCTAGGTAAAGCAATCTTGGCTGTTGGTCCCTGCTTTTTATGACTTTGAATATTGCTTGCCAATTCCTTCTAGTCTGCAAAGTTTCTCTTGAGAAATCAGCTGACGGTGCTTTTAAAATTCTCTCTTTATCTAACTTCTAACATTTTAATTATGATGTATCTTGGTGTGGTCCTCTTTGGGTCTAGCTTGTTTGGGACTCTCTGTGTTTCCTGAACTTGCATGTCTAATTTCCTTCAAAGTTAGGGAAGCTTTAGTTCATTATTTTTCATATAGATTTCCAATTTCTTGATCTTCCTCTTCTCCTTCTGGCACCCCTATGATGCAAATGTTGAAGCACTTGAAGTAATTCCAGCAGCTGTTTACCCTATCTCATTTTTTCAGTATTTTTTAAAAAACTATTGTTCTGATTGGTTGTTTTTTACTTTCTGGTGTTCCAAGTCATTGATTTGATTCTAGGCTTCAGCCACTCTACTGTTGTTTCCCTATAAATTGTTCTTCATTTCAATTTGTGTATCTTTTGTTCTGACTAGATGTTTTTTTATGTTCTTGAGGTCCTCACTAAGTTGCTTGACCATCCTTATAACCAGTGTTTTGAACTCTGCATCTGATAGATTGCTTATCTCCATTCTGTTTAGTTCTTTTTCTGGAGTTTTGATCTCCTCTTTCACTTGGGCCATGTTGTTTTGTCTCTTCATTGTGACAGCCTCCTTGTATTTCTATGTATTAGGTGGAGCTATTATGACTCCCTCTCTTGATATGGTGGTCTAATGTATTAGGTGTCCTGTAGGGTCCAGTGGCACAGCCTCCCCTATCACCCAAGTTGGGTACTCAAGGTGTGCCCTTCATGTGGGCTGAGTTCATCCTCCTCTTCTAGTTGAGCCTTGGTTGCTGTGGGGGGGGATTTACCCAGGCCAGTCAGTTGCCCTTGCTGTGACCACTGACCACCAAACTCCACCCTCCATGGAGGATCAGCTGTGCAGGGGCAGGGTGGTAATCATCCAACTTGGTCTGTAGCTATCCACTGGATGTGCAGACCCTGGGGTTTCCTGGGTGCTGTTGGCCAAGGTCAACCCCCACCTGTGTTTTGCCAGGGTTGCTTTTCCTGAGCTATAAAGCAATCTGAGATGCCTGCTACTTGTCTTGGGCTTGGAGATTTCCAGGCAAAGCCAAGCTGAGAATCTAGGCTCGTTGCCACTAGTGCCATGCCTAGGGCCACTTAGCAAGAGGTATGGGGGCTGAGGGTCTCACTGAAGTCAGCTGTTGCTTATTTGAAGGGATTTAGAAAGTTGTGAAGCATAAGCTGAAACCAGACATTCATATGGAAAAACTACTGTTAACAGTTTAAGTTGAGTAGAATAGAGCCTCAGGGGATCTCCAGAGCAGAACACAGTGTTAGCCAGGGTGATGGAGTCTCAGATGTGGCACCCTCCTGCCCTGTGGCTCTGTGTGGGGAGGGTTCAGAAAGGGGACAATGACGTCTGCCCACCTTTCAGTCTGTTAGAATACTGCCTTCCAACTCACTACTTGATGACAGACACTCCAGTGCCACCCTATATGCTCCTGGTGACTTTCGAGCTGCTACTCCAGTGCTGGGAGTGAGTCTGAGTAAGCTTCTGTGTGGGTTCTTTAAGAAGAACTGCTTGGGGGTTTAGTAGTTTCTTCCACAAACTCAATCCCTGCTGGTTTTTGCAGCCAGAAGTTATAGGTACTTATTTTCCTGGCACTGGCACCCTGGGGTGGGGGTCCTGGTGTGGGATTGGGACTCCTTGCTCCCAAGATATCCCTCCAAATTTTTGTCCACCACACGTGGATATAGAACCAGCCCATTCTGTGTCTCTGCCCTTCCTACCAGTTTGAATGGATGCAGTTTCTTTAATTCCATAGTTGTCAAGACTTCCATTCAACTTGATTTCTGACTGTTCTGAGTGATGGTTGTTCTATATTTTAGTTGTAATATTGATGTGATTTTGTGAGGAGGCAAGCTGTGTTTACCACACCATCATTTTGATAGGAAGTCCTGAAACCTATTTTTTTTTTATAGCAGCTATTTTCAACCTTTTTCACTTCATGGCACACATAAATTAATGTACAAAATCTGCCATACGCCAAAAATCATATTTTTTGCCAATTAAAAAAAAAGGTATAATTAAGATTTATTCACACCAGAGGGCTATTGTTATGTTGGCTGTTATCATTTTTTATTTGACAGTCTAAAGGAAAAGAGGTCAGTGCCCTTGACTAAATAGTCAGGTGTTGCATGTTTTAAAAATACTTGTGGCATACCAATTGAAAATCGCTGTTATATAGTGAGATTTCACTTACTCCTCTGTTTTTAGCCTTTTATTTTATATTGACCTTCCACACTCCTGGAACGTTCAGTAGATTTTCAAGGTGAATTTCCCAAGTTTTCCTATGAACTCTTCGGCATTCACTTTCTTTGCACCTTTCTGTAGTCACCATGCCAGTTACCACAAACTACAATTCTTTGTTATAAAATGATAAATTCTTGTTTCCACCTTTATCCTCTACTCTAATTCTTTTTCTTTATTGATAAAACTTTTATTTATTTTCTATAATTTCAGTGACATTTCTGAGAGAGAAGGACTTCAAATATGAGTGTTTTTCCCTCTTTAGAAAGTAGCTTATTAAAATAATTTAGATTGAGCCCCGACCAGTGTAGCTCAGCTGGTTGGGCATTGTCCCACTAAGCAAAAGGTTGCCAGTTGGATTCCTGGTCAGGGCACATGTCTGAATTGTGGGTCAGTCTTCAGTCAGGCATGTACAAGAGGCAGACAATCAAAGTTTCTCTCTCACATCTATGTTTTTCTCCTTCTCTTTCTCTTTACCTTCAGTGTTCTCTAAAAATAAAGAAAGAAAATATTTAAAAATGATTTAGTTTGAGGAAATAGTATGATATATATGTCTATATATACACACATATAATTTTGTACATATATATTTATATTATATTTATATGTATATATGATTCTAAGTAAACTAATATTGTGG
Source organism: Furipterus horrens (assembly GCF_987537825.1). Lineage (NCBI taxonomy): Eukaryota > Metazoa > Chordata > Mammalia > Chiroptera > Furipteridae > Furipterus > Furipterus horrens. Next base: position 131,758,861 of record NW_028327173.1, on the reverse strand, counting down.
TATTTATATTTAATACTATTTAGTGTATAAAACTTATTTATAATGTATGTTCTGTTGGAAAATATGTATTATATATAAATTTACCAAAATATCTAAGCTAATTAAATGAAAAGGGTTTGTTTTCTTAAAATAAGTAGATGATGGAAGGTCAAGAGAATCTAATGAGCAGAATTTATTCCAATGTTAATATAAGAATGGTCCTATTTAACGATATTCTCAGAGAATATACTATCAAAACAATTACTTAAGTTTTAAAAAACAAGAAATCTTTGATCACATGACCAGTAACAACCATTAAATTCTTTTAGAAAAGAAGTATAACATATCTTGAGAACTATGACATGCCTGGGTCATACTGTAGTTATTAACTGTCATCACAGTGGAAAGCTATTTAAATGGAACTGACCTAAAAATATCACAAAATACTTGTTTTCTCCTAGTATGAACATGTTCTATTTTCAATCAACCAACTAATATGTATAAGGTCTGGCCAGAAGATATCCATCCATGTAATATGAAAAATGGAGACATTTATTAAGGAAGATACAAGATACAACAAACATTGTACATAGGACAAGGACACCTCAGTCCCCTTCAAAGTAGGCACCTGGGGACCTCACACAATTCTGCCCCATCATATTTTCCTGAATCTCATCAATGGTGTGAATCTCTTCCCTTTCAAAAATGATTTTAGTTTTGGGAAAAGCCAGAAGTCACAGGGTGCCAAACCTGGGCTGTAGCGGGGCTGAGTCACCTGGGTGATTTGATGTTTCATGAAAAAACTTTGCAGAAGATATGATGCATGATCTGGCATGTTGTTGTGATGAAGCTGCCAATCACCAATTGCCCATAGCTGTGGCCTTCTGAATCATCCCAATAGTTCCTCAGGAGGAATATTCAAGCTTAAGGCAAAATGTGCTGCAGATTCGTTGCTCTCCTCTCTCAGTCATTTTGAATGGATGGCCACACAGTACACATGTTCGCTCATCAGCGTCACCTCTGGTCCATTATCCTTGGCTGCCAGGTTACATCGTAGTTGAGCACACTGTTCTCTATTAACAATGGCTGGACTTTTCCTGGCCAGATCTTGCATATTTATTGTCCTGAACCAGATCTCAAATTCAGAGAATACAAATTCTTATTGATATGAGAACAATCAAAACATTAATATTTCATACACATATTTTTTGGGAAGACATCAAACTTTATGATAGACTTTTGCACAGTGCCTTTAAAAGGGTAGAAAAATCTATATAATTTTTGTATTTTATTTGAAAGATTTTGTATGTTCTCATATTAGGCTCTGAGCTCCCTGAGGGCAGAGACTATAATTACATTGTACAATGTTATTTTTCTAACACTTAGCATGAAATATGGTGCAGGGGTCCAGAACAAGTCACCCCAAGATGTGCCTCAGTGGTGTGCAGGGTATTTTGAGTTAAAGGCAACTTTAGTGGCAAATTGAGGAGAAAATTCTGCTCCCCAACTCTTAACTGCATAGAATTAGAGGCCTTGCCACTAAAAGATTATAAGACATAACCTTTTGACCCACATGTATGGCAGGGCAAACTTTCATTTACTAAATATCTGTTCCCATTATCTTCCTGCAATGACCCTTTGAACCTCCAGCCAACTGTATTGCCTCATCTCTAACTCAGAATGTCTTATATACCCAAGTCCCTTGTCTATATCTGAATCTCTCCTGCATGTGGGGTTGCTGCTGCTGTTTTGTATATGCAGTTCCCATACACATGTATGTACCGAATTTGGATATTTTCTCTTGCTAATCTTATTCATGTCTATTTGATTATTAGACCAGCCAGAAGAACCTTGAGGGTTAAGTTTTGTGCCTCTCCCAGAGTGGTATATATAGCAAATATTAAGGAGGTCATGAATTCTATGAAAAAGATGCAATTTGAGGAGTTGCAGTAATAAATCAGATTGTCCTGTGGCAGGAGATAGGAGGGAGGAAACTCCAGAGGCGGCCCAGAGCTAACACAAAGGACTTCGATATAGAACACAGACCCTTTTCTAACACCACTTATACCTGCTTTCTTGAAAAATACTGAATCATGGTGAATCATCACTGCATCTATGCAGAAGATGGTATATGACCCCTGCTTCATTATAATAGTGTTATAATAAATTAGCATTGTAGGATCCCCTTCCCTGGTGGCCAATCAAGGAAAATATTGGGAGACTATATATACAATAGCTTAAAAGGAATATAAGTACTTGTATACGCACAATAAAAGCCCACCAAAACTACCCAGGAAATATCTGCCCTATAAGAATAAAATTCCTCCAGCCCCTTAGGTCAATCGTGGCTTGCAGTTGGCCCACTCCCATGTTCTGCAGAGTGTACTATTATTTAATAAATCTGCTCTCTCTCTCTTCCTGCTATAAACTGTGTGTGTTTACTTCAATTCTTTGTCCATGGTCACCAAGAACCTGCTTACCTGTGCCCACCGGCAAGAGCTTTATATTTCTTAGTCTTTAAAAGAGAACACGTATACTCAAAATGCTGAAAATATAAGAAGACAAAAAAAGTTGGTAGAAACATGTTTGTAAATGTTCTTAGATTTAACTTATTTCAAAACATTGTGACTAAAGCAATGTGGAGAGAAGTTTGAGAAATTAAAAATAATAGGTTTATTTTAGCAAGTCCTTCTATATTAATAGTAATTAACCATCTGCAGCTTTCATATCACAAGCAGAAACTCATGATAATTCCCTGTTCACTAAGGCATGCAAAAGCTATTATTAACTCATTAGCACATTAGTTTAGTATTGTTCCTTTAATTACTAAATTCTGAGATATAAATTATCTCAAGCTTTCTTTCAGTTTAACTTTCAAAATATAGAATATGTATTAGCTCATATGCTGCCAATGAATATATATTCCCAGATAGATTATTTTGAAAGTTTATGACTAGAGAGAATTAAATGTTTTGAGATCACTTGACTATTCAAGTTTTCCTACTAGGAGAAAATAGATTTTTTGTCAATGCTTGGGTGACATCACACACTCTGGAATACATAATAAAAATGTATTTATTTCATATCTGTGATGTCTAGCATAGATCTTTCTGAAAGGCAGAAAGCATATAAAAAAAAAACCTCCTGGAAAAGTGCTAAATGCTGTAATTCAACCTGTCATAACTGCATTGCTGTTTAAAGATATTGCCTGAAAAGAACATTTAGAAAGCTCTTGGGTTGGTAAATCAAAATGCTTCACTTCACAGAAGATATAAAAATATGGAACATCCTAGGTTCCAATCTTCCAAATAAATTTGGTGTTGCTTTATCTTAAAATATTTTTGAAGAAATTCCAAGAGCTAAATAAATTCCACAAATAGAGTCAGAATAGGAACTATAACCAAAGTGTTTTCAAAGATTATTGACAATATCTAAAATATGTAATAGCATTATTAATTATTTATCTAATGGATAATGTGATGGTTGCACTGAATTTTCCCACTGAATTTTATACTGAAAAATGGTGAAAATAATAAAATTTATGTTATGCATACTTTACCGCAATTAAAAGAAGATTCGTGTGGTGGTTAGTTTTATGCCAGCTTGACTAAGCTAAGGAATGCCAGGATAGCAAGTTATTTCTGGGTGTGTCTATAAGGGAGGTTTATTTGGAAGAGATTAATATTTGCATTTAAAGACTGACTAAAAAAGATTGCCCTCAGCCAACCCCCTGAGGGTCTGAAGATAACAAACAAGGAGAGGAAGAGCAAAGTGGCTTTCCGCTAAAGCCCAAACACCGATTTTCCTCCTGCCCTTGGGTATCATAGCACTCCTGGTTCTCAGGTTCTTTAGACTCAAACTGGGACTTACACCATTGACTCCCCTTGTTCTCAAGTCTTTTGCTTGGACTAGAACTATAGCGCCAGCTTTCCTGGGCCAGGTTGAATAGAGCAGATTGTGAATCTTCTAAGTCTCCATATTATATGAGCCAATCCCTCATAGTAAGTCTCTTTCTATATTTCTCTCTCTGTATCCTAGTGGTTCTGTTTCTATGGAGAATTCTGATGAATAATACAGTCTGAGACCTCTTTACTTATATTGTTAAAGTGAAAACCACAGCCCCCACATGGATTCACTTGGCTAAAAGCCCATGATACCAAACCTAGGTTTAATACCTGATTTAACTGCAACTTCAAACTTTCTCAGAAACATAATCTTAATCAACCAGTGGGAAATTCTCAAAGCACAGATCAGGTACTGTCACATGGGCCCTCTCCATCTCCCTAAGGAAGAAGAGGTCATCTGCATATTAAAAATCCTTTCCTTATTCTTCCTTCAAAGAAAAGATGTCCTGGCCCCCAAATAATCTTTTCTTTTCCTTTGTTAATAGCTCCCTGCCTCAGCCTCCTTCCTATAAAAGCCTTCTCCACCCCTTGGAGAGTCCTCCTAGTTGCTTCTCAATTCATGAATTTCTTAATAAAGCCAATTAAGTCTTTATTTTTTAAAAATAATAATAATCATAATAATATAATAAAAGTAAACTTTCAAGACGATTTAATCCTCATATTTAGTCTTTAAAAATTCTCTTTCATTTTCCCATATCTCTGTTTGGAGGTCATGACAAGTGCAGCATAGTTCCCTGGAATTATATCAACTTTGCTTATCTCCATGTCTTGGTTTAATCTGTTTTTCAAGTTGAAATACTCTTCCTTTTTTACAAATGCTCTTTATCCTTGATGCAGGAACCTAACTCCCCTCTTTAGAAACACACTCTATCTCATTTTTAGCTTTTAAAATCAAACTTATAAATTTATGATCAAGGTCTTTTTTTTTAATAAAAAGCTTTCTTATGTCTAATAATTATCATCAAATATTTCATTTTTGTGGTCAAAATTTAATTGTTTATTTCTTATTCTGCAATGGATTATAATTAGTTATATCAACATAAGAAACACTCAAATGTAGAAAAATTTTGATGACTTTATTTGAGCCAAGCTGATGACAACTGCTGGGAAGCAAATTTCAATGGATGGAGAAATGTTCCAGGGAGTGGCAGTTTAGCACCTTAATTTATACATTACAGTCAAAGGAGGAGACATAAGGGGTTGCATGAAATCCACTGGTGATAATTAGGGAGGAGGGAGAAAGCCAAGCACAAAGCAGGGGAAACCTCTAGGGTTGGATTAAAGGTAAAATGATAGACATATAACTTCTTTTACACAGATGTGTACAAGATAGCTAATAGTCCACAATTAACGTGATAATAATAACAATGAGGGGATTTGTGGTTTGTTGTGCCCAAGGGGTTCAGAAAAAGGGAAGTTACCTTGACATTCCAAAGATATGTTATGTAGGTGCAAAAAGACGACAGACAGGCTCAGATAAGGTAAAGACTGACCTTTGTTAGGGAAAAATTTCAGCCTAGGACTTGACTACCTGCCACAAACTGTTTCAGTCAAGTTTTAATTTCTGACCATCCTATGTGATTACTTTAGGTCTCTAAATTTGTAAAGTAGCCTCAAAGAACTTCCCTGAGATTGTCAGGTTCATATGTGGCCCCTTTTCTTCCGTAATTATATCTATATCTATCTGATTGCCTCAAAGTCAGAAAGCTCAGCAAATATTTATACTATTTGCCATTGACTCACCACAATAAAAAATAAAAATGATGAGGGACTCAAAAATGTTTCAGGCAACAGCTAATAAGCTTAGTAATTAAAGCATGTAAAAATCCATTGTTTCAGGAACTGGAGGTATGACGCACCTTGACTCCAGGAGACCATAAGTAGCTCCACCTCTGTGCCTCGGGAGAACCGCAAACAATCAAGGATGTATCTGAGCCATTGTACTCCAGGGTGAGAGGACCACACCCAGGACACAGATAAAGAATCACTGGTCAACTGGTGAAGAGTGCTGCAGCTTTTTATGTGATTAACCTTTTCCCTGCCTTCTAAACCCCTTACCTACACTTTTCTTCTCTTTATAAAAAGGGTCCGTTTGAAATGGAGTGTAAGATGGTCTGTTAAGATACATAACCAACCGTCTTTTCAGATCATAGACCCTCTGAATAAAGTGCCCATAAAGATCCAATTCCTGTCTCTGTTATTGGTTCTGGTAGTGACAGGCAGCACAAACACCAGCTTTTCTGGTTTCAAAAAGAGAAAAGCATTATAACTTTGCGTTGTCTTTTAAAGCTTGAATTGATAAAAAAAAAAATCTCTCATGAACCTACAGAGATGTACCCACATGCACTTACAATTCATTTATTTATTCAATATTTGAAAAGAAAAATTTCATATTTACTTTTTAAAGTGACAGAATAAGAATAAACACAATATCGTCTTTTCTTATACTTATGTGTATACACTGTGGGCCTCATAGTCTCCTAGGGGTGTTAGATTTTCTATCAGAATATTTCTTGTTGAAATACTAGAGATATATTTAATTTTTCTTTAATCAGTTCCTCAACTTAGAATGAGAACTAATAACTTTCTTATGAATGTGAGTGCAAGATTCGGAGAGACAATGTTCTAATGCATCCTTGGCAAACAGATGTTACTTTATGCTTATAATCCCAATACGCAAATGAATATAGCATTCTTTTAACATGCCAACCTCATCTTTTCTCTTAATGTTTTTGGAAAGTTTGCCATGTTGTGTTAGATCTCAAGAAAAAAAAATATAACTCCCCCTGAAATGATCCTTAATAATATAATTTCCACTTGATTATTGTGAAAAATAATACCAACAGTGTCACTTTAAAATGAGGTCAGAGCTGCTAACCCAGAAAAACTGCCTTGTCCTTATTTTTCAAAACTTTTGAATGTTAAAACTGCACAAAATAACCTTTGGGCTGGGTCTAAAGGAGCTGTGTATCCCAAACAACCCTCTGCAAATGTAACAAGAAAGCAAATATTAGGCCTAGCAGACTTAAAGAAATTCTTCAGAATTAGCATCATTATGTTAGCTTATGTGCATCTATAGAAATTCCTTCCTTCTATTCATGTAAAGGGGAGAAAATGACCTTCTCTTTCTCATAAATACCCCTTGTCTTCCTGTTCTAATAGGGATGATTTGGGGTTTCTGCCTGAATTAGTGTCTCTCCAATAGCTATTCTTTTCAATCTCAAATAAATGCTTATTACCTTCTACTTTATCCTTTTTGTTTAACAGTTATATTCCAAATGAGATCTATTTTCCTAGTCAACAAATATTAAGCCTAAATGACCAAGTTAAGAGTTATGCCATAAAACTAGATAAAATATTGACTGATAAAAATAAGAAACCTTAACAAGGCCACCTAGTCCTTAACTGATAAGATTTTAAGGAATACAAGTTATCTGTTTCAAGTAATTTACCACATATTCAAATTTTAGCAACTATGACTAAGAATTAATTGACTTTCATAAAATCTTTCAGGAGTATTAATTTAACTTCTTTGTGCAATTCCAACTTAATGAAGTGTGGGCATCGTGCATCTTATTTTTAATCTCATTTACTTCTTAAATTTAAAATATTTTCAACTAACTAGTTTCTGGAAATGAAATTTATTTGCTCTGGGCTTACCAAAGTATGACACAAATTTAGTCTAATATTAAAATTACTTAGTCATTCTAATATGGAAAAAAACATTTTATAGAATTGTGGGTTTTAGAAAAAATAATTTATAATTAGAAATGATGTGTATATAATATTATATACTCATCTCTCAATGTCAATGGGGTACCCCCATGGATACTAAAATTCTGTGGTTGCTCAAGACCCATACACAAAATGGCAATGTATTTGCATATAATCTACACACATCCTCCTTCATAATTTAAAATATCTCTAGATTACTATAATATCTAAAACAATGTAAATGCCATGAAAATAGGTTTTATACTGTATTGTTTAGGGAACAATGACAAGAAAAAACATCTGTACATGTTGAGTTCAAATGCTACCATTTTAGGCCTGACTACATAGTACATGTCAGCAGCAATGTAATAAGTTTTTTAAATATTTTCTATCTGCAGTTAGTTGAATCTGCAAATGAGGGGTTCCCAGATATGGAGAGCCAGCTGTATTTATTCTTGTGCTTATTATAAATGCATATCTGCTTCTGTCAGAATAAAATTATAGTCAAAAGTATAAAATGGAGAAAACTATTAATCCAAAATAGTCTACTTCCAGAAAATAATTTCTGTATTTTAATACTTTTATGTCCTTTAGGAGTTTGTGTATGTACTTGAATTTCTAAGGACTGATAAAAGTAGATAAAAAATCTACTGTGGTTGGAAATCTGTCCATTTGTAGTTGTAATTCCTAAACCTGAGTTAAAATGTTAATAATTTTTAATTTCAAGTATTAAAATTCACTGCTATTATAACTTCATTGTGATAGGCAGTATAGAGTACTGATCAAGATCATGGTCAATATATCTTAAATCATTGAGTTAAAGATGAAGTTTTTAATAAACAATTTTGCAACTACTGAATATACATTTAGAAAAGTATAAATTTTGATCCAGGTATACCAAGATAAATTTTACATATACCTAAAAATTCTAAATAAGTAAGTAAATAAATAAATAAATAAATAAAATTGTCACCAGAAAGGGACCAGCACTGAGGTATGTCTGCCCCAGCATGGTCTGGAATGTGTGGGTTCTTGATTTTGTGTAGAAAAGATTTCACAACATAAATCCGGGTGACTTTGAGAGTACATTTATTAAAGCTGGGGATAGTGAGAAAAAGGAGGGGCTTAGAATGGAAGAAGCAAGAACACAGCAACAAGGAGTGAGCCTAGGTGGAACTCCTTGGCCCTTTAGTAACAAAAGGAAAGAAGTGAGCCTCAGAGAAGCTGCCTTGACCCTTTGGAAAGAAAATCAGAAAAGCAGAGAAGTGAGTCATGCTAGGCTGCATGGATTCAGGAGACAAGTTACACAGGCAAAAGAAAGGCCCTTGTAGACAGGCTCAGGTTAGCCTGGGACGAGCTGCCACTGCCCACTGTTCCCCTGATGCAGGTGTTGTAGGAGCCTTTAGAGTTTAGAAGAAAGAAAGCAAAGATACATTCCTGAGAAAGCAGGGAAGCACGGGTGTGCTCAAGGGAGAGCATGCACTGGGACCTTTGTCTTAAGGGTTTGTATGTGCTTTCTAAAGGTCAGAATTTTAGAGGAGGTCTCAAGGGAGGATCTCAATAGAATATTCATCAGCTTTCCAGGTGTGTCCTTTAATATGCTGATGCACCAAAATGAGCAGATAGAAGGATAGGGCCATTCTCTGGTCAATTCCACCTTCAAAGAATGTCATTGGAGAGGGACAGGGACTGAGGCAGTTCTGCCTGGCATACTCTGGAATGTATAAGCCATTTTTTTATAAGTGTCTTTGGTTAGGAAAGATAACGTCATGTGATTTATTAGCTAACTGTAAATTGCTCAGCTGTCTGTTTAGCTATCTTTCTCATTTTCCCCATTCAACTGGCCAATAAATTGTTCTAGCTTTTTACTAACCTGTCTCAAAATCATACAATTAGTAAAACAGAATATGATAAATTCCTTTAAAATCTGGAAGTGAATATGGTCTCTAGGCCTCAGAGTCCAGAAGCCATTAAGAGAAAAACAATAATTTGGCTAAAATCACAATTTTTACATTGCCAAAATCATGAAATATTAATATATCAAAATATGACTAAGTTGGAAACAATAGTTACCATTTATATCACAGACAAAAAGCTAATAACCTCAAAATCAAGAGCTAGAAATGCAGAAGATATTAGCCCCATACAAAAATATATAAATGACAGAAATTTGCTGAAAGAAATAAAAATTATATTAAACATATAAAATGTTGCTCAAATTCAGTGGTAATATGAGAAATACAAATTAAAAGTACTAAAGTAATATTTCTCAACTATTCAAATGGCAAAAATCCAAACATAAATCTCTTAAATAGAAAAGAATTTCCCAAAATAGATGAGGTTAACTATGCATCAAATTAGAAACTAAACAAGAGAAAGTATTCTTTACAAATGAGCCAGTATTAAAATTACATATATTTAGCAAGCTATATTATAAGGCAAATTTTTGTGAAAAATATTTGTCATTCTGGATTTTTAATTTCTACTTTAGTGGTATGTAGGAACTGTTATGTTTTGTACATTGAAGGAGAGTATAAATAATCTAATACTGTTGATCAATATTTTCAATAAAACATAAAATTAGAAAATCAAAATAGGTATGCTGTATGCTTAAACTGAACTGGAAATATTATTAAAAACATGATTTCTAAATATACTTTTTTTTTTTGTCTGAACATAGAAATGGCTTAGAAACTACATTCCCTTATAATTTGTACCTCGAAATTCACATTTTGTCTTCAAAACCATTACAGCTAAAAATAAGTAGGCTTTGGTAAGGAAAAGAAAAAGAGCTTGAGATATCTTATTGTGACAGAAAACAATAAACTTTTAAAAGATTAATGGAACCATGACAAAAGGACCCAGGAGCCAACTTCAAGGGACCCAGAGTGGAAAAAGCTGTGATACTTTGAGAATCAAAAGAAAGAGGATTGTAATTAATTGAAACACTTTAAATCCATGAATATATCTGGAAGTTTAACATGATACTCCAAAAAGAAAGTAAAAAAAAAAAAAAAACTGGAAAATACACTGTTAGGTTTCTGCCCAGAGGAAGGGAGGAGTCGGGTCAACCAGTTCAAAGCCTTTACTGAAGGATGTTCAAGCAGGTGGGCTGAGTCCAAGCAGACAACAGCAGCAAGGGAAGGGGACAGGGATTTTTAAGAGCATGGAGCAGACCCCCAGGGGGCTGAGTCACCATGCTGGTCTGCTCCAGAGTCCAGGATGCAGGTGAAACAACAATGTCCTCTGGTTAGAGATGGTTGCTGTGGGAACAGAAAGTCCAGGAAATTTATGGCCCTTGCTCCTGGGAAATGCTCAAGGGGAGAGAAATCAGTTCTCAGCAGGATGCTGGCAGCTATGCCCCAGTTGCTTCTGACAATAGGGAACTTTGTGATTGATGGCCAGTGATGGATATCCTTTTTTTAGCACAGGTGTTGGCTCAGGTCCTGCAAGACTATAGGCCACAGTTCTTCAGAACACAGTGACCACTGACCATAGCCTGTTTTGCAAGTCCTGACACAGGTGGCGGGCTTCAGTGTGGACAACATGGGGTCTCTGGCCCTGACATACACAAACATGGAAATTAAACACAAAATCTTCCTTATCTCCCTAAAATGGTTTATGACCAAAGTTTTACTTTAAAAAATAGAAGGGGAACAAAATTTAACATTGTCCGACTTTCCAGTAAGAATTGTGTTTCATGATAACCAAACATTCCAAGTTGTTAATGAAAAAACAGACAAACTAAAAAATAGCTAGCTAGTAAATGTGCAAGAAACAATAAAATTAAAACATTATCAATATGCAACTCTAATAAAACAATTCATTTGAGCAAGTTTTATTAATGGGAATCAAAACCATTAGGAGAATTGTTGATGAGGAACTGAATATTCAGATGCACAAACTAATAACAAAGGAAGGATCACTGATTAATCCCTAGTATTATTGACTGTAAGACAACCAGATAAGCTGATATCATGATGTAAACTATACAATGTAAACTATACATCATTAATTATTTAATGTTGCCAAACAATTTAAACCTGAATCTTACCAAGTCTTATATGTAACTTCCTGTTTTTAGGAAATAGAGGTTCTGGGGATAAACTAAATGACCCCAGGAAGAAAACATTTTTTAAAAGATTTTATTTTATTTCTTTTTAGAAAGAGGGGAAGGGAGGAAGAGAGAGAGGGAGAGAAGTATCAATGTGTGAGGTTGACTGTCACATGCCCCCAACTGGGGACCTGGCCCACAACCCAGGCGTGTGTCCTGACCTGGAATCAAACCAGTGACCTTTCAGTTTGCGTACTAATGCTCAATCCACTCAGCCACACCAGCCAGGGCTACAAATATATTTTTTTCTTTAATGGGATATTCTATAAGACAGATCCTCACAGTAAAGGACTTTTCTAAATGAAAAGAAACCTAAAGGATATAGCAACCAGACACAGTGCAAGTAAGTGCATGCTGCTGCTTTGGCCAAATCCACTTTAAAGACATTTTGGAAATAACTAGTGAAATGAGCTAGCTCCTAGATGGTGACAGTACAATAATAGTAGGACATGTTAATACCTCCCTTTCAATAACGGTTAGAACATTCCTATAGATAATCAATAAAGAAACAGAAGACTTGAACAACACGGTACACTAAATGGACTTAACAGACATACATACGTATATTCAGTAGATCATTCCACTGAACAACAGAATACCCAGTCTTCTGAAGCACACATGGATCACACAATGTCACAACAACTCTGAAAACTTTTTAAAAGATTTAATCATATCATGTATATTTTTCAAAAGCAATGGAACAAAACATGAAATTTTTGGCATAAGGAAAACTGGAAAATATACGAACACAGAGATTCAACACAAAATCTTTGAATAACCAATAGGACAAGAAAGAAAACCGAAGTAAAATTAAAAAATATTTTGCCTTGGTTGGTATGACTCAGTTGGTTGGTTCTCACCCCCAAAAGCAAAAGGTTGCATGTTCAATCCCAAGGCACATGCCTGGGTTGTGGGTTTGGTCCCTAGTCATGACACATGCAAGAGACACCAATCTATGTTTTCCTCTCACATCAATGTTTCTTACCCTCTCTGTGGGAGACCAGTATGTATGTTACAGAGGGCTGTAGTCACTGTGTTCCACATAACATTCTGCCAGTCCCAAACTCTGGGGGGTTTTAGAAGTAGAATGGGAATGCAATGCACTCTTTGAAGTGAATGAAGCCTGCTTGCTCTGTATAGCCCCAAATTCTTATCAGTAGGATGTGGAAACAAAATATTTAAGGAAAAAGAGGCTTCTGGAGTTCTATGATATGCCTTAGTGTCTCAAAGTCTTGCTACCTATCTCCCCATGCTGATTTATGTTTCCCTTTATTGTTACTCTCAACTATTTGGTGGAGGTCTGCATGCTTACCCCGTGCATTTCTGCACATAGCAAACTCAATAAAAACCCTGACTGAGAAAGGAGTGACCAGTGATCTTCTATTAGAGACACTCACCCTTCTCTCTCCTCAGACATTATGTTTCTGAGTCAGTTCTTTCATCCGCGCCAAGGAAACTGCGGGACAGGGAACCTCTCAAGCTGCACACCGAACAGGGACCAGCAAGAATGACTCACCGGGGAACCTAACACCTCTCTTTCTCTCTCTCTTCCCCTCTCTCTGAAAACAAAATAAAATAATAGAATAAAGTAAGTATCCTGAGACAAACAAAAACATAACATATCAATATTCATGTGATATAGCAAAGGAGTAGTAAGAGAGAGACTTACAAGGGGGGTAGACAGGATCCAAAAAAACAGGAATGATCATCTGGAGCATGAGCCCCTTGTAGAACAGGTTTCCCCATTAGGTGGGTGTTCTAGGAACCCATCTGTATCAATGTACCAGCTGGTGTTATTGTGAGAGGCTGCATTTGGCTTCAGTGAATTTTTTTTTAAGACTTTCAACACCTTTGCTCATTTCATGATGGGTGACGTAAGAGCATATCTGCCCACACTGTGCTGAGTGTTCAGCAGTTTTTGACCAAAAACAGCATGACCCCCATGTCCCACCCTCTCTTTTCACCCTATCTCACCCCAAGTCACTTTTTTCATTTGTTTCCTTGATTGAAAAAAACCTCTTCAAGGGCCCCTGGCTGCTGTGGCTCAGTGGATTGAGTGTCAGCCTGTGAGCCAAGTGTCACTGGTTCGATTCCCAGTCAGGGCACATGACTAAGTTGCACATCAGGTCCCCAGCTGAGGGCGCAAGTGAGAGGCAACCACACAGTGATGTTTCTCTCCCTCTCTTTCTCTTTTCTCCTCTCTCTACAAATAAATAAACAAATTAATTAATTAATTTTTTTAAAAAAACCTCTTCAAGGGTAGTATATTGCTGATGTGAAAAAGGTGAAACAAAAAACAACAGGAACACGAGAAGGTATCAAAATCTACAAGTTCAAAAACTGTTTTGAGTGATGGATAAAACATCTCAATAGGTGTATTGCATCAAATGGAGAGTAATTTGAAGGTGACTGAAGTTTAAACGTGTAAGAATAAACACACAATTTTTTATAAATAAATTCCAGGTTTTTCAGAATCTCCCCTGATATTATAATAAACTCCTACATAAAAAAGAAGGAAGGTCTCAAATAAAAAACTTAACTTTAAGTTCAAGTAACTAAATAAAGAAAACAAAATAAGACAAAAGTTAGGAGAATGTAGGAAGTAAATATTAGAGAAGAAATAAAAGAAACAAAATAGAAAAAATCAACAAAAGAAAGAATTACATTTTGAAAACATCAACAAAATTGACAGAATGTTAGCTAGACTAAGAAAAAAAAGAGTACATTCAAATAAAATCTGAAATGAAAGTGGAGACGTTACAAATGACGTCACAGAAATGAAATGGCTTATAAGGCTATTAACAATTATATGTCAACAAAGGAAAACCTTAAAAAAAGGATCAGTTCCTATAAACATAAACTACCAACACTGAATCATGAAGAAATAAAAAATCTGAACAGACTAACAATGAGTAAAGATATTGAAGCAGTAATCAAAAACGTGCCAACAAGAAAAAATCTGAAGCAAGATGGCTTCACAGGTGAATTCTACCATGAATTGAAGTAAGAATTAACACCAATTCTTCTCAAACTTTCCCAAAAGAATTAACAAAGAGAGGATAGCTCCCAACTCATTCTATGAGGCTAGCAATACCTGGATATCAAAGCTAGAATAAGACATTACAAGAAAGGAAAACTACAGGCCAATTTCCATGATGCATATAAATATGAAAATTTTCAACAAAACACTAGCAAATCAAATTTAGCACCATATTGATGGATCATACACTATGATCAAGTAAGAGGTATCCCTGGGATAAAAAGAATAAAATTAAATGATCGTATTAATAAATGAAGAAAATTTGACATAATTCAAGACTTTCATGATAAAAATACTCAACAAACAAGAAGTAGAAGGAAATTAACTCAGTTTAACAAAGGCCATATATAACATGCCCATGGCTAACATATTCACCCAGTGAAAAGCTGAAAACGTTTTTTTCTAAGATTAGAACAAGACACAGATGCCAAGTCTCCATAAGTAAAATGCAAATCAAAACTACAATGAAGTATCACCTCACACTTGTTAAAATTGATACTATTTTTTTTAAATACAAATGTTGATGGGGAGGTAGATAAATTGGAATTCTAATATACCTCAAATACACCTCTTTTACACTTCCACCTAGGTTATACACTGTAGGTGGGAAAATAAAATGGTGTAGCCACTATAGAAAACCATATGCAAGTTATGTGAAAAATTAGAACCACCATATGATTCAACAGTCCTATTTTGTGTATTTCGTCAAGAGAATTGAGATCAGGATCTCAAAGAGATATTTGTATTACTGTGTTCATTGCAGCACCATTCTCATTAGCCAAGAGGAGAAAACAACTGAAATATCCATCAAGGGAAGAATAGATAAAGAAAATGAGATGTATGAATACAATGGAATATTATTCAGTCATAAATATCAAGGAAATTCTGTTACATGCTACAACCTGATTGAATCTGGAGGACATGATGCTAAGTGAAATGAGCCAGTCACAGAAGGACAGTACTGAATGATTCACATATACGAGGTATGTAACGTCACAAACGCTTACAAACAGAAAGTAGAAGGATAGGTATAACGCACTCTGTGGCGGGGGTTGGCGAGCATTGCTTATCAATGGGTACAGAGTTTAATCACGTGAATTGAAAAGTTATAGAGATCTGCTGTACAACATTGTTTATAATTAACAATATTTACTGTACATTGAAAATTTTGTTGAGAGTAGACCTAATGTTATGTGTTCTTACCACAATAAATAAAAGAGCTAAATGGAAAAATATTTGACTATGTTGTTCCCTTGTTTAGTTTACTTCTGTTCACTTGCAATACAGAACTGGAAGCCTATTGCTTTTATAAAATTTAAATGTGCTAAATTATTGAGATGTGGTGGTGCCGGTACTAACATGAACTATTTTCTAAGAAATAATGAAGAGTAGATCCATATTATTACATTTAAAATTTTTGGCTCTTTCATGTACCTGCCTATTTCCATGCAAATACTGATCATCTTATTTACCTGCAGAAATGACAGAAGGCCTCCTCAAAAACTAAGTGCAATTTTTTCTAATGACAACATAATATCAAGGAAAGAAACATAAAAATGAAATAAAAATAGTCAAATTATGGGTATATTTGGGTCACTGTGCTAAATCTTTCTGTGTGTCATACATTTTAATTCTTAAATGTCTTATTCTTTTGGGTGCTTGTCATTGAAAACACAATGAGAATTCTTCTATATGTTTTCTGTAGGTTTTAAATAATACTACTGAAAAGGTGTGACCATCTTCTACCTGTTAACTCTGGTGAAAACAAGCATCTTCAGTCTAAAGTTCCCCAAGGAAATGGAGGTGGTATGTCTAAAAATATGCCTGATAAAGAATAGGCATTTGATACATGCTTTTAAATATTAAGTACTACACTAGAATGGAATCGAGGAGGAGGGAATCTGAAAAGAATAGGAAACATAAACACACACTCAAGGAAATTCTGATTAACATGTGAATTCCATGTTTGCTATGAAGGTTGAGGAGTCTCTGTTTACCATGGCTGATCCAGAACACACTAGAGAATTTGATATCAGACATCAACCTTCTAAGATTTCTTAGGTATACATAGATTTGCTTTATTTAGAACGTCCTGAACAGAATAATTTCAGAATAACTGTAGACCCAAGCATATGCTGTAAAAAGCTCTATCATTAAATTTGTATTGTTAAAAAAATAAACATTTTAACAGTTCTTTCCTAAAAGTCTCAAAAATAAAATACATGTATCTTCAATTCTAATGCCAAGCAAAACAAATAATTTAAAAGTACAGTCAATATAATAAAATGGTAAATAATATGTAAGTGTGTTGCTTGTACACTCACATGCATAAATATGAGCATAATTATTATGCAGTATCAAAGCTATGTCATCAGTAATAGATAATAGGTAGTGATTTAATTTCCATATATCATATCTCTGTATTTTCCATTTACTTTCCCCAAATTTATTATACAATGTAAGATGTTAATCTACATTGAAAATGTATAATAGTAATATTATCTGAATAAAATGTGATCCTTAATTTACAATTATAGACAAATTAGAATGATTATATGACTTACGCTGACATAGGTCAGTAGGAATTGTAACTAGGATCAGGAATGACCTGCTGCTACCTTATGCAATATAAATGAGCATACTAAATTATATTTATACCTGTGCTTTGGCAAATGCATTTGAACCTCATCAAATACATTTCTGATTATTCCTTACAACTTAACTTAAGTAGCCCCCCTAAGGTGATACTTTATCTGACTCTGTTAGCTGACATTTGCCACTATACTTCTCTCATACTTTACATAATTTTATATCGCATTCTCTTGAATTTCTGGTATTTAGCCTAGCGCACAGCACTATTGGGAAAAGTAATCACGAAGGTATTATCGACGGTTTGACCGACAAGCTGGACCAGGGCAAGTGGAAGCTCCCCATGTCCTTCCCTGTGCTTGGGATGTTCCCTCTGCTTGCCTTCCTTGTGCTACAACCTGCCCAAGGACACAGCCTTGAGATAGAAATGTGTCAGTGGGACTATTTGGACCAGGTATATGACTGAATCTTGCAAAGACGCTACTTAAACTCTTTAAGATGCAGAGGGTGGATGCAGAAATTACATTTCTTGCGACTTCCCAAGACAAGCCTCATAAATAAGTTCCTGCCTATTAAACCTGCCACACACCAATCTGAAGTGGTCTGCCTTTTCCTATCCCCTCCAACTGCAGAGGCCAGGTCCAGATTACAAGTGAGAAGCTCTCAGTGAGGTTGCAATCCAACAGGCATATGGTCATTCCTTAATGTATTTTGAGTAAATTCAATAAACATACCTCCAGTATGCCAATATTGAAATATTTTATATGAATGTCTGGCAAAAGACAGAGAATCAACCTCCTAGTTTTAAGTCTCCACTCACATTTGGGAAGAAAGATTGTGTAAGTCATTGTGTGGTATTTAAAGGAAAGTAATTGAAGTCCAAGCCTATAGTAATCCCAGGGATTTCAGGCATTAATTGAAAGGGGCATGAATTTACTTTACACTTAGTCACCTGATAGCCACAGAGTGGCAAGGCACAAATTCTACCTTTTGTTCCTGAACAAGACACCCTTAGCTCTTGCTGATACTGAAAGTTAGGACACCAGCAGCCCTATAAAAACTCTCCAGAAACAGACACACAAACAAAGAAATAACCCAGTTTATGGAATGACTAGATGAAATTATGTAGGTTTCCACCACTCATTGCTCAAATACTTCCAAGAAAGATGTCAAAGGACTGCTCCCACCTAGCCAACCGCCACAATTCTCAAGAGCCCAGCTAAACTCTTCCTTCAATTTCCAGAGGAACAGCAGTGTCAAGGGAGCTGCTGCTGAGAAAGTCAGTCACCTTTATTTTTATATTTTAAAGTTGATCGAAATCTTTACAAGAGTAGAAAAAGCCAAGAAATAGTTAATACACACATCACCCCTCTAGCACTGAAAGATTTTATTGCCCTCACAACACTTCAATCATTTCAGTGTGTCATCGTCAGCCACTAGAAGTAGTTCATGAAAATGCAAAGACTTAAAACCACCTGGCTTTAAATCATAATGTGATATGGCCTTGTCAGGCTTTTCAAAGAAATTTATATTCTTTGGGATTTTTCAGCAGATTCCACAGAGTTTCCAAAAGGATTAATGGCGATGAACTGCACAAGCTTTGCAAGAAAGCAGAAAATACAGAACTAGGCTGATAATTTGGCTTAATATCAGAGTGTTCTCTACTTCAGGAAGTAAACATCTTACCTCCATCTTTAAGGCTTTCTCAGTATTTGAATGAGCCACAGGGAACAGCATATCATGTACTCATTGCCTAACTGTTGTTCTCAATGTCTCTTTCGCTTTCAAATACCTTTGAAGTCTTACAGGACTCCATGTTTTACAAACGAGTTCTGCATTCACTTTCACAAATGATTTGGTGAAGATGAAATCTAAATATATAGCACAACTGAAGTCTGATTCCTTGATGCCAAACATAAAGTCGGTATTAAACATTTAAGAACATGCAGACCCAGTGTGCACTGTGGTTTAATAGCTACTGATTTTATTAGTGAGTTTTTTTTTTTTTTAATGTTATGAATGTGGAATTTTTGAATAATTTTTTGAAGTATATCATGTTTATCTGGGGGACTTTGAACTGCTCTTGACCTAAATTAAGATATTTGTATTAAATTGTTGATAGTTTGTCTGTAATAGTAAAATCTTTCACTTTTTATTATGTTTGGAAAGCTTATATTTACATGGTAGAAGCAGCACCATTGTTTAAGAGTCTGGAGACTCATATATAGAACTAGGGAGTATTTCTATTTTAATTCACTTTACAGTGCTATTTAGTTTTCAAAAATGTATTCTTTATATTCCCTCAAAGTTTATAATTTTCTTATGTTTTATTATATCCAAGAGTTACACACATATGTGCTAAATAAATGCTTGCTATATTTTTACATGAACAATGATTCTTGAGGTAAGAAAAAAGATTTCCAATGCAGATTAGAAACAAGAAATGTTAATAAAATATAATAAATATGCTATAAAATAAATATGTAATTTTATTCATAACTAAAAATGTAGATTGTTATAAATTGCCATATAATTAATATAATAAGATAAATAATATGAGTTTTTTGATATAATATACTTTCTGAAAAGTATTTCTCAGTAAGGTCTATGAGTGGTTATGCTCTTATAACTAGTATATAACTAGGGAATAAATTCCCATGCAATTTTACATTTTTAAAGATAAAAAAATGAAGATAATCAATTTTATATTAAAAGATAAACATACTCATTAGTCCTTTGCAAATTATCGGTATATGGTCTGTTTCTGGATCAGCTGAGTATGTTGAAGTTTGGTTTGGTGTGTGTGTTAGGTGTGTATTTAAACTCTATATGCAAATTCATATCTATCTTAAGTTTATATTTTGAATTTGCATCTATAATTCTTTTTCCTATGTCACAACTTTTCTATTAAATCATCTTTCAATCCAGTCACCAGTAGTTCAACTGGCTCACAAACTTTTAACATTAGAAGTTGACAGGTTCATTAGTCATGTTGCTGGATCAACACAAACTACAATCCGAAGCCTGTCATAATAATCATATGTAGTAGACATTTGTTGTTCACTGCTAAAAAAAAGTGAAGCTGAGATTTATTATCATTCTTCAAAGTAAAACAGAAAGAATTAAATAAAATAATATTTTAGCAATTGTCCTCTCTCTTGTAATGTAAAAATATCCAGATCATTGTTAGTATCAATAAGGAAAACAAGCATAAATTGACATGGGAATAAGTTAATTCATATTTAAGAAGTACCAATATTTTTTACTGCTCAGTGGATACCTCTTCAAATTTACACTTTAGTTGAGTCACCAACTTTTTAACATAAAATTTTTAGAGGATTATTAATTATTTGGTCATAATTTTTACTATGAAAGTGGGAGTTCAAATATAAATTATCAATATGGGCTGGAGTTTTCAAAGCAGTATTCATGAAACATGGTATCTATGCCCTCAGCCTTAAGAATAGATGATTCCTGGATCCTCTGAGAAACTACAAAGATGGGAGGGACATCCTGAATAAAAATACAAAAACACTAAGAAAAATTATGTATGTAAGGCTCAATGAAAAGATGAATAAATTAATAGAGAAATATAACAATTTATGTTTAATTCATGGACTCAATGAGGTTATACAAGATGATATTTGAGAAATATCAAGTATAATCTTACAAAATATTTTCCATTTTATTATAAATCAGAACTAGGGAGAATTAATGTTTCTTAATAATGGAAACAATTTAAGAATACCATAAATATGAACCAGAACTTATGAATATCTTTCATTTTATACTTCAGTTTTACCCAAATGAATAGCATTCCATATACTTAAAGAAAAAGTAAAACAAACATATGTTTAATTGAATTTATTGGGGTGACATCAGTTAATAATTCTATAACACATTAGTACACTGTATTTTGTGTTCTTCACACCAACAAACATTTTAATAGTCAAACCTTAGTTTAAGAACCAACCCAATCTGCTCTGTCTTTTAAGTTCTACTTCTCAGGATAATAGTTTTAATTTGAGCACAAAGTATTTAGCATTTCTTTTTTAGTGAATCCCTGCATTTCTTTAGTAAGTTAATGCACAAGTAGCTTCCCAACAAATATTTGTTGAAAAGATAAATAAATTGAATGTTATTTTCCCAATGACAACACATTCAAGCACACTGACATTCTTCAGCTTTTGAAAGAGTATATTTCACAGACTATTATAATCAAAAGGTATACAAATATTTTTAAAAAGCAATCTTGATTTTTGCTTTTCTGAACCAATTGTTAATTTCTCCAAGAATTAAGAGTCTCTATTGGATATAGAACCAGCTAGGCAATTCTCTTTGGTGATTACTCCTCTGAAGAGTTGATAATCAAAAGTAAATAATAGTTTGTATTATCAGCATAGTCAAGAACTTACAAAAATATGCAATTATGTGTTTCTTCATACAGTGTCCACTCTGTTTATGAGATCATTTAAAGTTGGTGTCACTTGCTGTTTATATTTTTTGAAAGAATAAATAAGTAAACAAATTTAAAAATTAGGAAAAAGTGATAATAAAAAGTGTTTTTGAAGTTCAATTGATCCATTGTTATGTTACTATAAGAAAATGAACTTGGAAACAAACATATGAACGAGAGAATCAAAGGTAAATTTACACATTTTTATATTGTTTCTCCTGACCTAACACAGTATCAAACTGTCATATCAGACTCACATAAATCAGAGTTCTCAGTATCAAGCTTTACTATTAATTTCAAGAATAAAGGCAAGCTGTAGGCCCCTGACAAAACAGAGAAAAATCTGGCAAATTAAGGAAGACCCGGGTTCTATCCTCCAGCATTAGGCACACATCTTCATGGAATGCCTAACTCAATGGGAACATGTGCATCATAAACTGTCTTCATTCTATACCTCCAGAAAGTTTAGACATTCTCCACATAGCTGTGCATTACAGATCCTAGGTTCTGTTTACTGGACATACTGGAAAGGGCATTCAGAGATAGTCTTTTGCTCAAGAAAAAACAGCCAGTCATCTACCTTCTTTTTTTCTCCTGAGGCCTCCTCTCCACAAAGGGAGTGAAAGTTTCTCAGACCAACTACTTTATTTCCTTCCTCTCATCCACATTAAATGCTTACTTGCTTTGATAGCTTTCAAATATCTACATTCTCATAGAAAAGTCAGGGATTTTTTAACTTAAAAAAAAAAAAAGTTGCCATTGTCCTACCAGCCATCAGACATGTCACTTACTTAGGATAGATGTTGGGTTGATACATTCTGTTACCACAAAATATTATACACATAAAATAGAACGGGTGCCTTAGAAATGCTGCACAATTAAATGCTCTTTGGAAGGTTTTGAGGTACAAGATGCTCTTGACTCTCTACTCTTCTCTACTTCTTTACTTTTGACATTCACCTTTCCGCTTTCACAGTGCAACCAGTTAACTACCTTTTATTTATCAATAGCCTTCTTGTGGCATCCAAACTAAAAAAGGAGAAGATACAGACGTTTACATATGGATTTATTCTGTACTCTAAATCTATTCCACTGATTTCTATATCCATCCTATACAAGTACCACAGTGTGTTCATTCCTGTAGCTCTGTATTCAGTTTAAAATTGGGAAGTTTGACTACTCCAACTTTGTTTTTCCTTTTCCAGATGTTTTAACTACGCTCCTTGGTAATTTTATATGTATTTTAAAATTATTTTGTTCATGTCTCTAAAGAAAAATAAAAAAGAACAGCTAAAATTTTTATAAAGAATGCATTGACTCTTTAGGTTGCTTTTGTCATCATAACAATATTATTTTTTTCTATTCATTAAAAGCACAGTATGTCTTTACTCATTTAGGTCTTCTTTAATTTTATCTAACAATGTTTTGTAGTGTTCACTATACAAATTGTACTTGTTTGGTTAAATTAATTGCTATTAATCTTTCTGTTGCTGTTAGAAATGTTTTCTTAATTGTAATGGCCCTTTTAATTTCATTTTAGGATTATTCATTGCAAATATATAAAAATTCAGTTGATTTTCTATATTAATCTTGAATCCTATAACCTACCTGAACTTGTTTATTACCTCTAATAGGTTTTCTGACATTCTTAAGGGTTTTCTATCTATAAGAAAATATCTTCTGTGAATAGAAATAGTGTTGCTTCTCCCTTTACAATTCACATGTCTTTTATTTCTTTTCTTGTCCACTTTTGCTGGCTAGAATTTTGAGAACAAGCTTTAATAGAAGTGGGAAGATAGACATTTTGGTATTGCTTCTGATTTTAGAGGGTAGGTTAGTTTTCACAGGAGGCCCTAACATAATAAAGATTGGTTGGGTTAAACAAAATAGACATATATTTTCTCACAGTTCTGAAAGCTGTAAATTCATAATCAAGGTGCTAGCAAATTCACTGTCTAGGAGGGCTCTCTTTCTGGCTTGTAGATGGCTGTTTTCTTGCTAGGTTTTCACATGGCCTTTCGTCTGTGTTTGCACGAAGGGAGAGAGATCTCTGGTCTCTCTTCCTCTTCTTAAAAGGACAGCAATCCTGTTATGCATATATCTCAATTTGCCCAACTTTTTTCTTTTGTTGAGTATGCTTTTGGCATTACTCTAAATAGTCCATTACCATTTAAAGAGCTTTAAAAAGTAATAAATGTATCTTGTACATTTTTCCTCATGTAGTTATAATTTTGGAGATTCTTTCTTCTTTGTGAAGGTTCATATTTTCATCTGGAATTATTTTGCTGTTGCCTGATGCAACTTCTCCAATATTTCTTACAGTGTAGTCTTTGAGCATAGCCCTGGCTGGTTTAGCTCAGTGGATTGAGCGTCGGCCTGCGAGCTAAGTGTCGCTGGTTCGATCTTCCAGTCAGGGCACATCAGAGAAGGAAAACTCTGACTCCAAAAAACCTCCGCTGCCTTGCGGCATACCTCTTCAGGGGAAAGGCTAAGGGAGTAAACCCCGACAGAAAATCCAGAGCCGGAGTCCCTAAGGCGGTTCGACGTTGTAGTCAACACCGGCAACTCCTGCGGCGCACCTGAACCCAAGCTGTATCGACTCCGTCTTTCCCTTGGACCCTTCAGCTGCGAAGAGAGGGGGGGTCTGCTGCATGGGCAACAGCAGACCCTCCATATTACCCTGCCCAGGCTCTGTAGCTTCAGCGTCATCACAAGATGTCGATTCAACACGGGAGGAGACAGATACCATGTCACTCCCGAGTCGGACTGCACAGCCATTCTCAGCGGTGCAGATAGACTCTTAAGAAGCTACACCATCGTCTCTCGAGACGGACGGCTGCCGCCGACGACGACGAGTCTTTGAGCAATACATTTTCTTAGTTTTTTTTTAAATCTTATTTATTTATTTATTTGTTTGTTTATTTGTTTATTTATTTTTAGAGAGAGGGGAAAGGAGAAGAGAGGGAGAGAAACATCACTGGGTAGTTGCCTCTCACTCGCGCCCCCAACTGGGGACCTGATGTGTAACCTAATCATGTGCCCTGACTGGGAATCGAACCAGCGACACTTGGTTCGCAGGCCGACACTTAATCTACTGAGCCACAGCAGCCAGAGAATTTTCTTAGTTTTTGTATGTCTTTATTTTGCCTTCATTTTTGCTGAGTAAAGAACTCTATGATAATAGTTTTTGTTTTAGTGCTACAAAGATGCTGCTAGACTGGACCAGTCTTTGCAAAGAGATCTCTGCTGATAGGCTTAATCTCTGTTCTTTCGTATGTAACATCTGTTGTTTTTTTCCCTACCTCTTGTTAAAATTTTTTTCTCATTACTCATTATGGAAATATTTATTATAATATAACGACCCATTTTTCTTCATTTTTCTTATGATTGGGGTTTATTCACCTTATTAAAACTTGGGTTTCATTTTAATCAAATTAGGAAACTTTTGGCTGTTTTTTTTTAAAATATTGTTTTCTCACCGTTTTTTTTTCCTTCATTAGGGACTCCAATTTAATGTATATTATGTTGGTTAGAGCTGTCCCTCAGCTCACCAATTTTTGTTCTTTTCAATATTTTTCTTTTGGGATCTCATTTTGGGTAGTTTCTATTAATATATCTTCAAATTCACTAATATTTTCTTCTGCTCTGCCTAATCTTCTGTTATTCACCAATTGTATTTTTCACCTCAGACTTGCCATTTACATGTTTAGAGGTTCATCGTGTGTGTGTGTGCATGCATGTGTGTGTGTACATGGTCTGTCCAGAAAAAGTGCAGCCATTGTTAATAAAGTGAGAACAGTGTGCATGACATCAATGTGACCTGGCAGCCAAGGAGAGTGGCCTGGAGTGTGCATGTGTGAACAATGATGACTTAATTGTACTATTCATGGGGGTGGTAGACACGTTGAATGAGCATATGTACTGTGTGGCTGTTGCATTCACAATGACTTAACAAGCAGAGCAATGAAACTGCATCAAATTTTGCATTAAGCTTAAACATTCCTCCATGGAAACTGTTTGAATAATTCAAAAGGTCGAAGCTATGGGCAACTGGTGATCAGCAGCTTCATCATGAAAGCATGCTCACTCATGCATCACATCTCCCACAGATGTTTTTGGCAAAACATCAAATCGCCCAGGTGACTCAGCCCCCCTGTAGCCCAAATTTTGTGCCCTATGGCTTCTGGCTTTTCCAAAAATTCAAATAACTTTTGAAAGTATTGAGACTTCAGACCATCAGTGAGATTCTGGAAAATACAACAGGGCAGCTGATGGTGATAGGGAGAATTGTGTCAGGTCCCAAAGCGTCTACTTCGCAGGGGAGTAAGGAGTCATTGTCTTATGTGCAATGTTTCTTCTTCAGTAAATGTCTCTATTTTTTATATTGCATGTCTGGATACCTTCTGGACAGACCTCACCGTATATACACACACATATATATGAGATATATATCTTTTATAACTCAACTTTTAGGATACAGGGAATACAATAATACTATATGTGTTATTATCTTTGTTTGCTAATTCTAACATTTGTTTCAGTACTGGGTCAATTTTGATTGATTTTTCTCCTCTAATCTTTTGTGTGGTTTTTTTCTCTGAGCTTAGTATTTCCTCACACTTGTCCTAATCAGTACTCAGTTAAATACTTGAGGAGGAAATTCTGCAGCTCTCTGCATTCTGCAGTCCTCCATTTCTGAGGCCCTCTGCTATCTGGTACTTTCCCTGAGAGTTGTGGCTACATTTGGTCTTCCCAGTCTTTGAGTTCCATTTCCTCAACTCTGGGAGTTAGCCAGGCTCTGCATGTATCCCCTTCTCTGCACCTCAAACTGAAAATTTTCTCCAGGCAATAATGTGAAGAAATTTAGAGATTATCTCAGTTGTTTCTAGTCTCTCAGGAATAACTGTCATTCATTTATTATGTCCAGTGTCTTAAAAATCATTGCTTCACATATGTTGTTCATGTTTTTTCTTGTTTTGGTTTAGATGGTATATCTAGTTCCTATTATTCCAGCTTGGTCAGGAGTAGAGTCCCTATGAGACAGCTCTTTAAGTAATAGATCATATAGGAGCAGAAAAAAATAATACAACACAGTAGAAAAATAAGGAAACATATAATAGAAAGGGATCAAAAAGGATAAACATAGGAAAGGAAATATACCATAATATGATAACAGTAGTGTTTAAGTAGCAGGCTTATGGTAAGGTTTCACAATTTTTCTCATGTTCCAAATTTTCTCTGAGAAGCATGGCCACTAATTTTTTAAGTATACAGTGAGCTTCTCTTTTGAATAAAATAATTGGATTTGCCTACCAGAATACTTTAAAATTTCAGCTTCTGCAAAAGTGTCCTTTATTAGGGAAATACAGTGCCAAGGTAGCAAAAGCTGTATAACAGTTCTCATAGTTACCCAGGAGTAAATTACTCCTCCACTGATAAGTTACTACCTCCAGTCTTTGCCACGTTGACTTCTCTAACGACATAAGCATTTCTAAATATGCCTTTTATTTGTTTTACTGGACAATGTGAAAAAAAGAAATGGCTATTTCTTCATTAAGAAAAAAAAATTGCTTATGGATATAGTTTGAATGTCAGCATTAATTAAGCTCACAGACTATTATTTCTTCTCATCTTTGCACTTATCCCTCATTAGTCTGAAAGAATTAAAATATATATATATGTATATATATATATATATATATATATATATATATATATCTTTGAGAAACTTGTTTTGGTTTTACATTATCATCAGTATTAAAGGATTTATGGTAAAACAATGTGTAGCTTTAATTTATTTGTGTAAGTTATTCATTTATATATTCACTCAACAAAGGTTTATTTAGAGCCTACTATGTGCAAGGACCTGTGCTTTGCATTAGCTATATATTATGTTGAATAGATCATACATGAATTTTCCCTCAAAGTGCTTCTGATACAGACAGAAAATGCAAAAAAAAAGTACATTTCATGTTATTTTTCAAGTTATTTATAAAGATATTACCATTGTCTTGCTGTTAGAGGGCTTTGTGCTATAGTTCTGTATAGATGGGACCATCTGCATTCACTTGATTAGGTTTCCTGTCATATCATGGCCAGAGCTCAATTTTTTTTTCCCCCCCGATTAAGCCTTATTAACTCATTCAATAGTTAAAAACCAGTTCTGAGTTAAAACTTTCATAAATATACCTAAGTCAGTTTCCTGTATCCATTAAAAGTTCAGAGTTCCTGGGGCTTCTTGAATCCAATACAAGTTCAGAAGCATCTATGCTTTGGAACATTCCAGTAATATCTGGTCATTTCTGCAACACAATTTGTATTTTTCCAACATCTCTGACATCATAGGCCAATGAGCTATTTCACCAAATTATCCAGAAAGGCACTTAAAAATTTAAATTTAGGTAGACAGACTTTGCTTGTCTTAACCATTATTATGATCTGTTTAATAATGAGTTTGTTTTCTTTCTCCTTAATTGAAGGATATGACAAGGTTTTTCTTGCTGACTTGGAACATCCATTGTGAACTGTAACTACCACTTTAAAAAGTATAATGAAGCATACTTTGTTTTAATATTATCTGCTGTCATTTTTTTATTCCTCTCTATCTTTGCCTTTCAAGTATGCTTTGAACTATAAAAACTATACACAATTTTTGATGTTATGTATATTTAATATAAGTAAATTGACTTTTAGTTAAATATTTTCCTTTAAGTCATAAGAGATAATGCTAGTGAAAATCAATTTTATAATGTTAGATGATCCTGGGGGATTATTCAAAATATGACCTGTAAGTCAGAAGTAATTTTATTTAGAAAAGATTCAGTGTTTTACAAACTATGCTCTGAAAATGTAATGTCTATACAAAAAGTCTAGAATAGATACATTATTCTTTTTTATTTGTTTATTTTAAAGAAAGAAAGGAAAAGAGAGAGGGAGCCAGAGAGAAGCATCAACTTGCTGTTCCACTTATTTATGGATTCATTAGTTGTTTCTTACATGTGTCTTGACTGGAGCCTTGGCATATTGGGACCATGCTCTAACCAACTGAGCTACCTGACCAGGGCCATTGGTTGATGCTTGTATGTTACCTGAGCCAGGATCAAACCCACAACCTTGGAGTATCAGGACTAACTGAGCTACCCAGCCAGGACCAAGGAGAGATATATTATTAATTCATTCATTTATTCTTTCTTTGAAAGCCATATATTGAGATTCTATTATGTGCCTGAATTTTTGGAGAGCACTGGTAGATGGATTTAAAGATATGATATATCAACTATCTTTGATTGTACCATCCATAGTTGAGGAGGTGGATAAAAGACAGTCAAGAGTTTTTTTTGTTTTGTTTTTAACGAGGATTTGATTATAAATATGAGATCTACATTGAGGAAAGTGAAAAGAAACCACAATGAATATTGATTCCTAGGGACTCGGCAATAATTTGCAATATTATATATATGACAAAGAAAATAATAGAATATAGAAAACAGAACTCAAAAATGGTTTTGGGCCAGGTCTTAAGAATTAGATGCCAAGACAGAGAGACTATACATTTCCCTGTAGGGAATTAAGTTTTAATCAGGGATGTTACAAGATCTTATTTGTGTTCTAAAAATATAAATCTGAATAGTAGAATCAATTATTATTTAAATGGAGTCAAAATATTTTTCTTAATAGAAAAGGTTAAATAAGTCATAGTTATATGTTACTTCTTTCGAAAACATATATTGCCTACATTCTGTATGGTTCTTGTTTGCAAGGCTCTAACATGAGAATTCTTAAGTAGCTCCTGGCAGAGTTTCCAAAAATCAGTAACCAAAGCCAGGCATTCAGAAAATGCCTGTCTTTTTGGATCTCCCTAAGTCTCAGATAGGCGGTAATCTTGTATTATTTTTCAGAGAAACCTGCTCACTCAGAGTGTTTATGAATTTGCCATATGGTATTTAAAACCTCAAGTCAAAGTAGTGTTAGAAGTTGTATAGACAGAATCAGAGCATGCTGGTTAATGTTGTTCTCCATTTGGGGACCATGGAGGTTTCTTTGTGTGCCAAAAACTGAAGCCAAGGCAACTTAGTATTTGACTTTTACTCTTTTTTTTTTTTTCCAATTGACTGCGCAAACCAAGAATTGCATTAAGAGCCTAGAGGGATTTTTTTCTCACATGAAAGTAACACATAGGAACATAATTTTTCAAAATCTACCCCCTACATGAATGCTTTCAAACTAATTTATGTAGCACTATGTCTATTCATGTGCCTAATTATCTTCACTGATTATTTGCAGGTGTCAATGAATGAGAAGCCAGGGAATAGGTCCATTTGTTTATAATAAATATTGAAATGACTTGTAAAGTGTATTGTGAAAGTACCATGTGATGAAAACAGAAAATTATAAATATTTGTATAATTCTCCTCAAAATGCTTTCATACATCAGAGATTATAGATGCCAAAACTACAGATTCTGTTCTGATCACTGGATAAAAGAAATCTGTGATGGAAGATGGTCTGATATTACGGGGACTCACTCTCTTCCCTCATGAATAGAAAATACATTTACATTATGTCATGTGAAATTATGGAACAGCTGCTTGGAAAGAGAGAAAAACAAGAACACCAGCCTGCCAAGGGGACGCCGTGCTGACATGAGATCAGATGCACAGAGTAAATAGAAATGGCATTCAGAAAAGGTGATAAGCAATCAAGTAAAGACCAAAGTGAGATGCTCTGACCTTATATTTAGCATCCGTGCCAAATTAGCATAGCTGTGCAGTGTACTAGAAAATTAAGTGGAAAAAAAAGGATGAAGTAAGTGTAAAATCAAAGCAGGAGCTGCACATGCTTAGAATATCTGAAATAATCGTGCCCTATTTCAGATCCAGAGGGCTACGCCGTGGTCAGCTCATCTTTTCATGAGGAGCCCTGACTTCAAAAGAAAATGCTTTGAGCTTGACCTGTACTAATTAAACAGAGGCAGTATGCTCTCTGCGGGTCTTGGCCTAGATGAGTCTGAGCAATCTCGGGGTAAAGAGGTGACTTAGAGAGAGGAGCAAAGATCCTTAGCTTCATTCATTATGCTACCCTCATTTCCTTTGCTGCTCAGCCACAGTTCATTAACTCCCCAAGTTCTCTTTCCACATACTGCAAGAGACCAGTGTACCCAGTTAAACACATGAACTCTTATGATTGGTCAGAAGGCCTCAAGGAAAGAAAGAGTGAAGTAAATCAATCCTTTTTGCTCTATTACTCCACCAGGATGCTAGTCATTTCTTGAGAGTATGTAAATGAATTTACTGGTTGCCCTAAAGCTTCCTTAAGTAAGTTATTTGAGCAGAGGTAATTGATTCCAAGAGAAAGAAAGAGCAAGATTCATTCGATTTGTCTTTTATTCTTAACATTAAATCAAAGCTATTCAGACAGGAGAAAGAAAATCAAAGTCCTGTTCTATTCAAGCAGACAATATCAAGTTCAAGTCTGATCACAGACTTTCCTAAAAGCCCAGCACATGGACTATTTTAAAAGAACCAACAGCCATCTTTCTAACAAACACAGAAAGATATGCTGGAGGTCCCTTAGCAGATTGCCACCTGTCCTCTTGCAGCTGGTTCCTATGGAAAAATATCCAAAATGAATAGAATCAGTTCTCTTTCCCACCATCCTTACATACAATGGAATCAGCAACAGGCCACCTTCCAACAGCATAAACATGTTTTCTGTGCCTAAGTCCTGTGGTGTTTTTCCTTACGAAAGAGAGCAACTAGCCACAGTCAGTTTTTCTAAGCAGAAATTGTGGGAATGATTTAAACTAGAAAAGAAAAAAAAGAGACATACTCTAGAGCCAAATTTGGTAGGGCCCACATTCTGGGATCCCCCTGGGCAAATGCATTTTGCAGCAGCATCTGTCTCCTCATAAGTTTTCTTCACATTCATAGTGCTTCCTCATGTAAATTTCAAGTGAGTTCAAAAGTAGAAGGGATAAAGGCAGACCCAAGTGCTGTCTCTGCACTCCATTATTTCTGTTGTAAAGAGAGTCAGAGAAACTTGTGATTGTCAAGACAAGGCAATGCTGTAAATCTGAATACTTGTTTGCTTATCTCTTTCCAAGAACTGTGATATTTCTTTTCAGATCCACATCTCTCATTAATTGGACAAGAAGTTTCCTTCTTGCTTTTTTTCTTCCTAAAAGCTGGATTCTAGGAAGACTCTACTGTACATGTCCTTCACAGGGTCCAAAAGGCCCGACACCGTCTTCTCGCTGACACAGCCCTGCCGGTGCACACGCGCTCAGGGGAAGACGCTAGGTCGACCTTTGTACATGGGGAACCATTAAATGAATCAGCAAGGCTCCACTTACTCACCCTGGCGTTGCTTATTGATGGCAATAAGCTGAGCAAATCAGAAAATATTGCTCTTGGATTTGCACTGGAGGATACAAATCTAAGTGGACAATAGGTAGAGGGAGAATGAATCCAGAATGAAGTAAAAGACAAAATGGTTTATGAAAAGCCACCAGGAGGTTGAGAGAGAGCAAAAGAGAGAAGGAAAGCAGTTTCCTGGAGCTACTCCGAATCTCCATCTTTTTCCTGTACTAATCTACACAAGTAATAAACCATTACTATAAACTTTTTTTTATAACATAAATGTATGGTTTTCTCTTTTCTAATTATCAAAACCATTTAACACAGAAACCTATTAACGGTGCCTATAAATCAGGAAGTTGAACACAATGACACTATTTGGCATAGTCCTACTCACCCACTACTTGCTTTTTTCACAAACAGTCCTATGGAAGCCTTTTGTACAGTGATTCTCAAAAAATGGCTTCTGAAACAGCCATATCAGCATCACCTGAAAATCTTAGAAGTGCATATGCTTACAATCAACTCCAAACCCACTGAATCAATTGAGTCATAAATTTGTAGATGGGGTCCAGGAATCTGTTTTCAAACAAGCCTTCTGAAGAATCCTGATACAAACTACAATTTAAAGGCAATAGCACTAGGACATTGAAAATCATGGGGCTAGATCTTATCTGAGTTCTAAGTTTTTAAAACATATATGGAATGATTTACGTGATGTTAAATGTATAAAGCACTGGTTCAGTCCCTCAAAAATTTACTGAGCAATACCTAGTGCAAGGCCATGGACCAGATTCAAGAAATATTGAACATGAATGAGATAATATTCAGTCAGATGCAGGAAATAGACATGTCAAGAAATAGCTACAATGCAATGATATAATTGAAAATAGAGGGATGTTCAAAGTTTTAGTACACACAGAAGAAGTCATTGAAGATGTCAAGGAGATGGTATCTGAGCAGGGAAAAGCAATTTCCATACACATAGGAAATTTTTATACATCACTTGGCAGCTAATATTATTTTTCCAGTATATGATGGAATAATCTGGAGAGCAATTTCTCTTTATCAGAATACATGATTGCAGAACTAATGCAGTATGTCCTCTCATTTTGAGCTAACTACTTTGCATTACTTATCAGAAGGGCTTAACAGAATTTTGGGATCTAACAGGAGATTGTATGCCATTAGCTTCTTTACAGAACCAGTATATGTGTAGGGTTCCATCTTATCTGACAATACATTCTATAGGCATTACCTTCAAAATATATCCAAGAATCTAACCATGTCTTACTACCTCCAGTGCTACCACCCTTGTCCTAGTCAGCATCATCTTTCACCTAAAACTTGTCTCCCTGCTTCCAGACTTATCTTCCGATAGTTTATTCTCCACCCAACAGCAAATGTAACCTTTTTTAAATTTTATTTTTCAATTACAGTTTACATTCACTATTATTTTGTATTAGTTTCAGGTGCACAACATAGTGGCTAGACAATTGCAGCAACTGCCAATTTGTACTTCTTAATCCCTTCACCTTTTTTACCCAGTCCCCTTACTCTCCTTTCTAGCAACCGTCAGTCTGTACTCTGTGTCTGTGAGTCTATTTTAATTTTATTCATTTATTTTGTTCTTTAGATTTCACATATAAGTGAAATTGTATGGTATTTGTCTTCACAGACTGACTTGTTAGACTATTAGATCATGCCATTCCTCCCTGAAACCCTCTTTCTCAGAGTCAGAGCCAGCATCTTCACAATGGCCTACACAAACACACTCTTGTTTCCTCTTCTGCTAATTTTCCTTTTGTTCACTCTGTTCATACTGGAGTTTTTAGTTCCTAAACATGTCAATCATTCCCTCATCTCAGGGAGATTCCTTTCTCCCCTGCCTGGGATGTTCTTCCACAGACATCCATAGAGCTCACTCTCTTCTTTTGAAACTTTAGAGACTTTTTCAGTTAGGCTCTTTCAGGCAATTCTCCCTAAAAGTTCATCTCACACCAACATTTATGGTCTCCCTTCTCTATATTTTTTTTTTTTTTGCCATGATCACTTATTGATATTATTTATCTTGAGTATGTCTGAGTTCCCACATGACTATGTAAACCTGATGGGGGCAAGAATATTTGACTCTTCTTTAGCTGTTGTATCTTAGAACAGTTCCAGGCTATTGGGGAAAAAAATAGTCATTAATACATGGTTGATATTAAAAGACTATTCTGTGACTATCTCCCAAAACATGCCCTTAAAGCACTTCTAATATAACCTGCCCCAGCCTCACACAAAAGATAAAAAATAGATAATTTATCCTTTCTTAGATATTCATAATGTATATTAATGTATGAATGGTACTGACAAAAATCTTTAAAAATAAAACTTTACTTTTATTACCCCATTTTTCCCCAAAATGATTTGATTATGAACAGTTTTTTAATTTTTTAATTTTATAGTTAATGGTTTTTTTAAATAAATTTTCCAAGTTATATAATTATCACAAGTCAGTTTTCAAACATTTCATCATCCCAGTAAGATCCTTCCTGCCCATTAACTATAAACCCTCATTAGTCACCTGCCACCACCAACTCAGTCAGCCATTACTCCAGTTTCCATCTCTACTGGTCTACCTTTTCTGAACATTTTTTTCATCTTCTAACTGCAAGGTTGTACCCTTTAACCATCTCCCAAATTCCCTCACCCTCAAATCCCTGGTGACCACTCTTCTACTCTCTGTTTCTATTTTAGATTCTACATAGGAGGTCTGTCTGGAAAAAGTCCAGCCATTGTTAATATAATGAGAATGGTTTGTATAACATCGATGTAACCTGGCATCTAAGGAGAGTGGACTGGAAAGCACATGTGTGAAGAATGATGACTTCACTGTACTAGTCGGGGGGGGGTAGGCACTGTTGAGTGAGCACGGGTACTGTGTGGCCCTCGCATTCAAAATGACTGAGCAAGTAGAGTAACAAATCTGCATCAGATTTTGCTTTAAGCTTGAACATTCCTCTGTGAAAACTGTTCAGATGATTCAGAAGGCCGCAGCTATGGGCAACTGGTGATTGGCAGTTTCATCGTGACAGTGCACATGCTCATGTATCACATCTCATGCAGCACACAGTGTTTTGGTAAAACATCAAATCACTCAGGTGACTCAGCTCCCTACAGCCCAGATTTGGCATCCTGCAGCTTCTGGCTTTTCCCAGAACTAAAATCACCATTGAGAAGATTCAGGAAAATAAGGCAGGGCAGCTGATGGCAATTAGGAGAGCTGTGTGAAGTCCCAAAGTGCCTACTTTGAAGGGGACAGAAGCATCACTGTCCTATATACAATGTTTCTTGTATTTGTATCTTTTTCAATAAATGTCTCTATTTTTCCTATTACATGGCTGGATAACTTCTGGATAGAGTATCCAGTGGTTTCTCACAGTATGTGTTTTTCTCTCTCTGACTTATCTTACTTCTCATAATGCCCTCCAAGTCCATCTATGTTGTAGTATATGGCAGTACTTTCTTCTTTATCATGGCCGAACAATATTACATTGTGTGTGCTTCTTTATCTTTTGGCTATTGTAAATAATGCTGCAATAAACGGGAGTATAGGTACCTTTTTGACATCATCTTTTCATTTCCTTTGGATCTACTTCCCAACCTCTCAGTCACATGCTTGTGTTACAGAACCCCTGGGCTGCTCCAATTGAAAACAAACTCACGGGCTCTTTAGTTAGGGGCCAGATTGCCCGCCGCCAAAATTATAACTCTCAATACCAGAGTTTGGTGAAAATAAAAAGAATTGTTCATTTAACAGTTATATAGATTTAGTTATTTGCGGGTTTCTGTTGTTATATAGATTTAGTTATTTGTGGATTTCTGTTGTTAAGTCTTATGCTCTTTAAAACACCCACAAACACATATCCTGGCCTCCCCCCCTACCAAACCAGGCTACTTTTAGGAAAGTTAGAGAAACCGTTTCCCTACTTTCCAAACACAGTTCAGCTTTACCAGCAGCTGCCAATCATTCAATCTGATTGGGGAGGTCCTTTCTGTGCTGTGGTGCCCTCCAGCTCTCAATGCAGAACCGCCTGGATTCTCAGCCTCCTTGCAAACTGCCTTCTTCCTGCAAACCTCGAGGATCTCCTCTCCTTCTCAAAATCGCATGGCGAGAGTCTATTAAAGCAGCCTGGAGACCCCTACTCCAAGCCACATGGAGAAGGCCCCTTCACCAAGCCACGTGGAGGGAGCACACGAGAGAGCGAGAGCCCGAGAGCGAGAGCCTGAGAGCGAGCGCGCGATAGAGCGAACCAAAATGTCCGCAGCTGTTTATATACCCCTGACTGCGTCCTCTGACGCAGTGGGCGTTGCAAACAGTTCTGACCATTCACAGAACCTTACATAGGCTCTGTGTGCTTTCTCCATACCGTCCCCTGGTTCAAGACTCCTCCCATCTACCTGAGCTTTGGATGCATTAAAGTCACTTTGCATAAAAAAGACACTAGCCACCAGCCTCAGGCATGTGGAAGCATTCTAAAAGCTGCTTCCTTCTCCCCATCTCCCAGCCACAAACTCTGGGGATTTTTGGACTCCCCTGTTTCTGTAACACTTGGAAAGCTGGCAGATTTCTTCAAGGGAAAAGCCACCCCAAAAGGCAAAATCACTACTCTGGATTTTCTTTCTCTTCTGGAATTTGTTGGCTTGTGAGCACCTGAAGGTCATCACATTATAGTTTATTTCTAGTTATCATTATCAAGAGGATTGGGTCACATTTCCTAATCTTTCACTAATGCAAATGAATACCACAAGTTACGTTTAAAACCAGATAAATTAATGATGCATTTTCCACATAACAATGCCATCTGTACTGTAGAGCATTGAAGATGCAATATTTCTGAAGAACACTTCACTAGTTTTTGTGTGTCTTTTTTTTTTTTTTTCATTAATCCTATAAGTTTTATTCTGGCACTTTTTAATTTTAATAACATATACATTTTTTTTCTTCTATTGAAATATAAGTCTCTGGAGGTTAAGCTGCTTACATTCAAAATTTGCACAAAGTTTTATAAATTGATGTATGATACATTAACGACTGGCTTATGCTATTTATGAATTAAACAACGAATTGTAAAGGCTTTGAAATTTTTTTTATTTACTCAAAGGTACTTGATAATTTCATCTACCTTCTATTGGTATAACATATATAATTGTACCAACTTAGTTGAAGTGATGAACAAAATGAACAACTTTGGCTAAATTTGTACATATATTAAATTATAAATAGAATCAAATAAATATTTTCATGGTTGAGTCAATGGAAATTAGTCTATCATTCATTCAAATCATTTAATCATTGAAAACATTTTTAGAAAACACCTGTTCTGGACTAGAGATCATAGCCAATTGGGACATATGAAACAGCAAATCTCGCTAAGCACAATTTTTAAACATTGGTGCTTTTAAAAAGTAATAAATTGACATTACTGTTGTTAGGTGTACAGCGCACAATTCTACCCAACATTTTACTAGAATAGTCACCATATCAAGAAATATGTTTAAATAGTTGGCTTTCAGTTAAGCTAGAAGTTATGTTTTAGAGTGATTTGAGTTTTAGAAAATCATATTAAATAAGAAAGTGAGAGAGAATAAGTTGGAAATTGGTTACATTGTTAATCTCAAAAAGAGGTGACACTGTGGCCTAATTTTGGTTTCATCTGCATGGCTGTAACATAACAAAGCCTGAAGGACTGTCCCTCTTCCTGCTCCACTCTGGCTAATCCTCTTATGCTCAGTGCCTTTGGGCACTGAATAAATTACAGCTAATCTACAAACAACAGGAGGATCTATGCAATTTCAGCTCTCAAAAGCAGAGAGAACATTTTTCTAGGGGGATGATGAGTGAAGAATAACGAACACCAACCTACAATAGACGTTTTAAAAAAAAAGATGAAACTATATGCTCAGTCTATAGCAAATATATTTCAGGGGGAGAAAACCTTATGGAGAAACACAGTTTATTTTAGTCACTGATAAGTATATCATATTATGTTAATTAAAATGTTGAAGGAAGAAAAAAGCCCAGTTCAGGAAGTTACTTAATTAGAGTGATACAGATATCACTGATGGAGGTAGATATCAGAAATCTTCCTAAGATAGTAAAGATATGTCCACATCAAAACCAGAAATTAGTCAGAGTTAACTTGATATAAACTTTTCCAAATGTCAGAAAGAAACCAAGTGTTTAGCCCCTTTGGAACTGCCTAGGACTCTGGATGTCTCCCTCATCCACCTCCGGCTCAGGGATCACTGTGCTAGCCATCAGCATGCAGTCATAAGACAGAAGACAAATTACTAAAATCTGAGGATATAGGGATTGTCAACATTTGGAACATATCCTTTTCGCATGTTTGTTAGTCATTTCTACTTGCTTTTAATCTTCTCTGAATTGTATATAACTATTGTTTGCCCACTTCTTAAAAAGAGATTTGGTATTAATTGCTTGTTGAAGTGTTAGATCTCTTTACATTCTGAGGATGTAGATGCCTGACATGTAGTTGCAAATAATTTCCTTCATTTACTTCCAGTCTTTTAATAATGCTTATTATGTTTTTGCTCATAATACATTCTACAAATTTCCATATTTTATGTATCCACAGCTATTAATCACTTTCTTCATAATTTCTGCCTTTGGTGTCTTATATAAATGTTTTCTTTCCACTGAGTTTATATAAATATTCATCTTTTTCAAGAGATAAATATTAATCTCACTTTTTTCAAAATGTTTCCCAACTTAGTTATTTATATTTAACCCTAAATCTATTTGAAATTCCTTTGGAATGAAATGAGATAAAATTCTAATTTATTTTTAAGGGTAGACAATTATCAATCAGATTATTTTTTCATCTACAATTTATAATGTAACCATTATAATATGGTCAATGTATTTTAGTTCTGTCTGAACTGTCATGTTTTATTTTACTGCCTTGTGCATGTATTAAAATATTTTTAAAAATGAAAGTTTTAGAAAAGAGCTTTGATATTTGATAGTGAATATTAGACTTCCATGTTATTTGTTTTTTAACTGCTTTTCTGAGATACTATTAATATATATTAAATTGCACATATTTAAAATATATAATTTTTCAAGTTTGAAATATATAAACATCCATTAAATTATCACCACAGTGGCAATAATTAGCATGTTCCTTATGCCCCAAAGTTCCCTCATGCCTCCTGGTAATCCTCTTGTCTTCCCAGGTCAACCAGTCTCCACCTCATTTTAGGCAAACATTGATCTGTGTTCTCTTATTTTACTATAGATAGCTTTGAATTTTCTAGAATTTTCTAAAAACGCAGCCATTCAGAATGTAATACTTGTGAGGGTCTCTGGCTTTTTACTTACCATAATTATTTTTAAACTCATATATATTGTTGCATGTATCAGTAGTTTATTATTATTTTTGCTGCATAGTATCCTGTTTCATTTCTGTATCACAATTTGTGTATCCATTCACCTGTTGATGGATATTTGGATTAACTTTTACAAATAAGTAAAAAATAAAAATAAATAAAAATAAAACACATGACACATAAGACACAGACAACAGTATGTTTTTAGAGGGAGAGGGGTGGGGGTAGAAGGAGGTGGGCAAAGGGGAGAATGGGGGCAGAGAAGAGACTTTGCTTGAGGCAATGGGTGTATGTGCATGACGCAGTGTTGTACACTTGAAACCTGTATGGTTTTGTGAATCAATGTCACCTCAATAAATTCAATTAAAAAAAAAGAAATAAAGATGCTTTGATATCTGTGTACAAGTATTTGTAGGAATGTATGCTTTAACGTTTTTGAGTAAATACCTGGGAGAAAAAAAATGGCTGAATTCCATGGCTGGCATATATTTAACTTTATCAGAAACCGCTAAAATTATTGCCAAAATAGTTTTGTCACTTTATATTATTATCAGTGTATATATTTTTTGTAGAAAGTTACAAATTTTTTCTCATATATTGTCTCCTAGAGTTTTACAGCTTTACCTTTTGTTCTATTATGTATTGAGGTAAGTTTTTATTATAAGTTGTGAATTATATGTCAAGGCTTATTGTTTTGCATATGGGTACCCAATTGTTCCAACATCATTTGCTGAAAAAGACAATCTTTTCTCTATTGAATTGCATTTAAACACTTTTGTAAAAAAAAAAAAAAAAAGAAATCCAGTATTCATATACATATGGATCTATTTTTGGAAATCTGTTTGCTTTGTCTTGGAAAATTTGTATGTCTATGTCGTCACTACCACACTGACTTGATTACTGACACTTTATAATAAGCCTTTTTAAATCAGGTAGCATAAATCCTTCACCTTTATCCTTATTTTTGGAAAGTATTTATGGCTATTCTAGATCTTTTGCATTTTTACATAAATTTCATTATCAACTTGTCAATTACTACCAAAAAGTCTCCTACAATTTTGATTTAGATTGAGTTAAATTCATAGACTAATTTAAGGAGAAATGACATCTTAATAATGAGCCTTCTGATGCATTTGATAAAAACAAGCAAATTGGCCCCAAATGGAGTTGTTTTTGTTAAGTTCCCCATCACCAAACCAAAACTTAATTTCAGTTCCAGCTCTCTCAGAAATCAGTCTATTAGGAGTCATTTGATCAGCACTAGTGAGGTAATATGCCTGTTAAACCCCTGCCATCCTTTCAAGGAAAGTATCTTCAAAAGAAAGAAAAAGGAAGAAAGAAGGAAAGAAAGAAGGAAAGAAAGAAAGAAGGAAAGAAAGAAAGAAAGAAAGAAAGAAAGAAAGAAAGAAAGAAAGAAAGAAAGAAAGAAAGAAAGAAGAAAGAAAGAGAGAGAGAGAGAAAGAAAGAAAGAAAGAAAGAAAGAAAGAAAGAAAGAAAGAAAGAAAGAAAGAAAGAAAGAAAGAAAGAAAGAAAGAAAGAAAGAAAGAAAAGAAAGAAAGAAAAGAAAAGAAAGAAAGGAAGGAAGGAAGGAAAGGAGGGAAAAAGGGAGGAAGGGAGGAAAGGAGGAAGGGAGGGAGGGAGGAAGGATGGGCCTTGCCACAACTAATCTGCTTTATTTGCCTAGTATAACTTCCTTGTTCCCACACCCTTCTGCCTGTAATATTTCATTTTATACTGCTCCTCAAAGTTCCTTTCTATCTGCTAGACTGGATGGTGCCCAATTTCTGAATCATTGAATAAAGCCACTCAGATTTTGATATTTTACTCAGTTTAATTTTGTTTTGTTTTATGACACACCACATATATCTATTCCAATTTATTTTGGTCTTCTCCAACTTTTCTTAAGATTATTTGGCAGTGTTCAGAGTACATACCTTGAACATATTTCCTCAAATATATCCCAAAGTATTTTTATATTTCTGATGCTATTACAAGTGGTAAATTTCATTTCTATTTTTGAATATTTGTTTCCCAGTATATGGAGGTAAAATTGATTTTCATGCCTTCATGTTGTTTCCTGAAACCTTGCTAAAATTATTTATTCTAGTAGCTTTTCTTTGTAGATTCTGTAGGATTTTCTACATAGATGATCGAGTATTCTGCAGGTAAAGATTTAGTTCTTTCAAAATTGGATAATTCATAAAATATTTTCTTACCTTATTACACTGGCTGGAACCTCCAGTTCAATGTTAAATACAAGTTAATAAAACAATTATCTGACTCTTATTCCTAATTTTGGGTTTAAAACATTCAGCATTTTAGCATTGAGTATTATATTAGCTATAAAAATCTTTAAACATCCTCTTGCTCAGATTGAGAAAAATCCATTCTATTTTATACTTGCTGAGAGATATTATAAGAGTAGATGTTGGTTTTTCCAAGTGCTTTTTCTGGATCTATTGGAATGACCATATGTTTCATTTTGATTTTTTTTTTCAGTCTATTTCTATGATGAATTACATGACAGCAATTCTAATTTAGTCTGTTTCTATTTGCAGTTTTATCAACTTTTGATTTATTTGATGCTCTGTGATTAGGTGAATATCCATTTGAATTCTTATGTCTTCTTGAAGATTTTGTCCACTTTATTATTATCCTTGGCAATATTTTTGTTCATAAATTTACTTAGATATTAATGAAGCCACTTCTATTTTCTTCTAATTTATATTAGAATGGGATATCTTTATGATATTATTCTACTTTAATTTTATTTCTTTCTTTACAATATATTGTTTAATCAGTATATTGTTAAGTCTTATCTTTTGTCAAAAATTAACAACCTTTTACATTTTATTTTGTTTGTAGTTTTTTAGTGTTTACTTTGAGTTTTATAGAATTTATTTTTAACTTATCACTATCTTCTATAATCAAGTAATATTTTTCTCCTCATGTGTATAAGAAAAATATGACAATATACTTTCATTTCCCCAACACATGTTATGTGCTATTATCACATATTTTATTTCTACTTCATTGTAAATTCTATACATTATTATTCTTTTGGCTTGAAGTATTCATTAATTTTAATGTTTAGTTTGAAATTAATTTTACTTAATTTTAGAAGATTTTTATTTAGGAAAAAGTATTTTATACTTATCTATGTATTTATAATTTCTTATATTGTTTTTGTGTAGAAATAGAACATATAATTTGCCATATGGCCCAACAGTTTTACTCATAAAAATATCCCCCCCAAACTGAAAACAGATGTTTAGGCAAAAACATGGATGGTTACAGCAGCATTATTTGTAATAGCCAAAGGTTTTAACAACCTATATGCTCATTAGCTAATGGATGGATAATGTGGTATATTCATAGAATGTAATAGTGTTCAGTCATAAAAAGGAATGAAGTACTGATAATGCTACAACATGGATAAACTTTGAAAATATTGAGCTAATTGAAAAAAGTCAAACAAAAAAGTTAACACATAATATGATTTAATTTATAGAAAATATCCAGAGCAAGAATATACATAAAGTAAGAAAGCAATCATTGCCACAGGTTGGAAAGGATGAGAGAAGGGGAAGTGACTGCTTAATGGCTATGAGTTTACTTTTGGGGTGATAAAATATTCTGGAACAGAGAGTAATGGCAATTACAGAGAATATTGAATGTACTTCATAACATTAAGTTATACACTTTTAAATTGTTAAAACAAACTATCAATTTTATGGGTACTTTGCTATAATGCAAAAGGCTTAATATCCTAATTTGATTATTAATATAATTTTTCTCTTTTTTAGTGTATTTTACAGTGGAATTTAAAGAAACTACATTATAGCATTTTTCTCCCCCTATCCAACCATGTTCCACTTTATGTCAGAAAATTTATAAAGATAAAGGATAACTTGGAGGTCCCTTGACTATCTGCCTAACTTTATAAATGAAGACAAAACCCTGAATAAATCATTAGACATATAGATGCCTGAATAATGATAATAATTTTGGACTCCTAACACCCAGATTAGTATTACTTTTACTATTATAAAATTTTGCTTTATACAAGCAAAAATATGTATATGTAGGTAATTTAAAGTATGGATAAGTCTTTGTTGTTTGATTTTACATTTCATTTTATATTTATGCATTATATTTGCTATAACTAAGTTAAAAATTAGAAAGTGGAAGAAAATAGAGAAGGGATTGATTTATAAAATTAAGCAGGAAAGATAAGATTAATAGAGATACTGCACATTTAAATAGGTTTTTACAGAGGTAGGCTGAAATGTAGTCTCTGAACATTCTGGGATGCAAATAAAAGACAAAAACTAGAGTAAAGATGCAAAGTATCCCTAAGATTAAAATATATGTATGTGGGAGATCCAAGATGGCTAAGGAGTAAGTGAAAGCTACACTAACCTCCTCCCAGGACCAATCTGGAATTACAACTAAATTGTAGAGAAATCATCCAGGATAACCTACTGAATGATAGCAAGAGAGAAGCCTTATAACCATGTAAAGACAGAAGAAACCATTTTACCGCAATGTGACTGGTATGGAGTGCGGAGGAGATGCAAGAGAGCTGGCAAGGTTCCCATGGGGAGCAGCTGAAGTGTCCAAGGGGAATTTCAATGACTGGTTGTGTTCCTCCTGAGAAGTTCGTGGTCTAATCCCCAAGCTGGGCTCCCGAGCCTACAGGACCAACACTAGAAAGGAACCCAGATCACATATAGCTGTGAAAAGCAGTGGGCTTTCTGTCTGCAAGGGAGAGACAGCCGGAGAACAGAGAGCCTCTTAAAGGTCCAAAGCATAAAATTTTGTTTCCAGACACTTACCCTGGACTCCAGCAAAGGTGGGAACATAGTGGACTAGAGACGCTTGAGGAGAGTCTGGGGATGGTGGCTTTGGGGAGAGAAATGAAGGAGCAGCCACCAGGATCCCTGTGCTGAGTCATTTGCCATGTTGCAGGAGCCATCTTACTCAGGCAGATTAGACCCTCCAAGAGGCATTAGCCTGAGAGGAAGCAATAGCCTCTCCTACAGAAATTACTCTGCCCACCCTATGGTGTTTAAGCCTGACTGCTGATTACAGACTGACTAAATTAACAACTGAAGGAGACAGGCACAGACTGGGGATCAATGGTAGTCTTGAAAAGGCTGCCTAGGGCCAGACTGGGATACCATCTGACATCACCAAGGGTGGGTTGAGAAGGACAAGACAGTGCACCTATACAACAGCATACAAAATGTGATGGGTGGAGTAACTCTCAGTCAACCAGCAAGAGGGAAGGATCCGCCAAAGAAGACTCAACAACAACAAAAAAAACCTCAACTACAACCAGAGGGCCCACA
Source organism: Furipterus horrens (assembly GCF_987537825.1). NCBI lineage: Eukaryota > Metazoa > Chordata > Mammalia > Chiroptera > Furipteridae > Furipterus > Furipterus horrens. The sequence goes on along the minus strand of NW_028327173.1, from coordinate 131,713,957 downwards.
TAAACAGCATAAAGGGCATCCCAAGAGCATCAAGTGCAGAATATCAAGGAGACTGCATCACTGAATCCCACAGGTCTCTTGCCACAGAAGGTCACACCATGAAGACAAGGAGTCAAAACAGTTCATTATAAGAAGCAGAGACAAATGAGAAGAGTCAACTAAAATGAAGAGGCAATGAAAAAAACCCAATCAAAAGGAAAAGAGGAATCCCCATAAGGAGTGGTAAATGAAACAGAGGCAAGCAAACTATCAAACACTGAGTTCGAAATAATGGTTATAATTATGCTTAATGAGCTCAGTGAAAACTACAAAGAATTCTAGGGAAGCTACAAGGAACTTACTGTGAACTAAACCAGCATGAAAAAGGATGTAGAAACTAACAATAAGAGCCAGGAGGAACTGAAGAATATGATATCTGAAATGAAGAACATAATATAAGGAATGAAAAACAGGCTAAGTGAAGCAGAGGATTGAATCAGCAAGCAGGAGGATAAGGTACAAAAAAAAATTCCCCAACAGAACAACAAAATGAAAAAAAGACTCAAAAAGAATAAAGATGGTTTAATGGAACTGCAGGACAACATGAAACATAATAACATTTGTATCATAGGGATACCAAAAGGAGAAGAAGAGCAAGGAATAGAAAACTTGCTTGAAAAAATAATGACAGAAAACTTCCCTAACTTAATGATAGAAAAGGTCACACAGGTCCAGGAAGCACAGAGGTTTCCAACCAAAATGAACCCAAAAAAGCCCTCTCCAAGACACATTATAATTAAAATGGCAACTTTCAAAGACAAAGAGAGAATCTTAAAACCAGCAAGAGAGAGACAGCAAGAATGAAACAGCTAGTAACATAAAACGGAGCTCTGAGAAGGCTATCAGCTAATTACTCAACAGAAACACTAGAAGCCAGAAGGGAATGGCAAGAATTATTCCAAACGATGAAAAGCAAAGATCTGCAACCAAGACTACTCTATCCAGCAAGGCTCTCATTTAAAATGGAAGGTGAAGTAGTGAGTTTCCCAGAACAACAAAAAAAGGCTGAAAGAATATATCTTGACCAAATCAGCATTGCAAAGGGATGCTAAAGGGACTACTTTAAGAAGATGAAGAAGAGAGAGAGGAAAACAGAGAGAAGAACACAGGTAAAAAGGGAAAAATGGCAAAGAATAAGTACCTATCAATAATAATTTTAAATGCAAATAGATTAAATGCTCCAGTCAAAAGACATGGTGCAATTGAATTTATAAGAATATAATACCCACATATATGCTGTCTACAAGAGACACATCTCAGAACATAGATCTACACAGACAGAAAGTGAAAGAATGGAAAAATATTTCAAGGAAACATACATGAAAAAAAGCTAAGGTATCAATATTTATATCAGACAAAGTAGATTTCAAAACAAAGGCCAGGAAAAAAGAAAAAGAAGAACATTACATAATACTTAAAGAAGTAATCCATCAAGAAGATATACCCTTGTAAACACACACGAACTCAAAATAGGAGCACTCAAATATAATATGTAAGGAAAATCTTGGATGACTTCAAGAAAGATATTAGCCACAACACAGTCATAATAGGGTTTTAACATGCCATTAACAATAGATAGATCTTCCAAGCAAAGAATCAACAAGATTAGTGTAGCATTAAATTACATTCTAGATCAAATGGAATTAAATAATATATAGAACATTTCACCCCAAAGAAGCAAAATATACATTCTTTTCAAGTGCACATGGGACATTTTCAAAGATAGACTACATGGTAGAACACAAAACAAGCCTCAAAAATTTCAAGAAAACTGAAATCATATCAAGCATCTTCTCAGATCACAGTGGTTTGAAACTAGAATCAAACCTTAAGTAAAAAACTCAAAAACATTCAATTCATGGAGACTGAATATTATGCAATTAAATAATAAATGGGTTAACAATGAGAACAAAGAAGAAATCATAAGGTTCTGGAAACAAATGAAAAATGAACACACACCGCTTAAAACCTATGGTATACAGTGAAGGCAGTCCTGAGAAGGAAGTTAATAGCAATACAGGTCTACCTAAAGAAGATATAAAAATCTCAAATAAACAACCTAACCCTACATCCACAAGAACCAGAGGAACAAAAACAAACAAAGCCCAGAGCAAGTAGAAGGAAGGAAATAATCAAGATCAGAGGAGAAGTAAATGACATAGAGACTAAAAGAACAATTAAAATGATCAATAAATCCAAGAGCTGGTTCTTTAAAAAGATAAACGATATTGATAACTCTTTAACCAGACTCATCAAGAAAAAAAGAGGATCCAAATAAATAAAACCAACAATGAAAGAGGAGAAATAAAACTGATACCACAGAAATTCAAAGGATTGCAAGAATTTACTACAAACAACTATATACCAAGAAATTTGACAAGCTGAGAAAAATAGACAAATTTCTAGAACCATATAATCTTCGAAAACTGAATCAGGAAGAAGAAGAAAGCCTGCAGAGATCAATGAAAACTAGTGAAGTTTTCAAAAACTTCCAGTGCACAAAAGCACTTGACCTAATTGCTTCACAGGCATATTTTTAAAACATTTAGAAAAGAGCTAACTCCTATCCTTCTCAAACTACTTCAAAAAATTCAAGAAGAGCAAGACACACACTCTTTTTTGAGGCCAGTATTATCCTATTTTCAAAACCAGGTAAAGACACAACAAAGAAAGAAAATCAGAAGCCAATATTACTGATGAACATAATTGTTAAAATCCCCAACAAAACATTTGCTGTTCAGATTTAATAATACATATAAAATATTATACAACATGATCAAATGGGATTTATCCCAGGAATGCAAGGATAGTGTAATATTTGTAAATAGATGAACATAATATACTACATAAACAAAATGAAATACAAAAATCACATAATAAATAGATGCTGAAAAAACATTTGATAAAGCACAGCACCAATTTATAATAAAAATGCTTAGCAAAGAAGGAGCATACCTCAACATAATAATGGCCATATATGAGAAACTTACAGCCAACATCATACTCAATGGAAAAAAGACAAAAGCTTTTGCACTAAGATCAGGAATAAGATAACAGTGTCCACTTTTATTTAGCATGGTATTGGAAGGTCTAGCTACAGCAATAAGACAAGAACAAGTAATAAAAGGCATCCAAATTGAAAAGAAGGAATTAAAACTAATTATTCGAAGATGACAAGACTGTATACATAGAAAACCCTATAGGTTCCACCAAAAAACTATTGGACCTAATATGTGAATTTAAAAAAAATAGTGGAATACAAAGGCATTATTCAGAAATAGAAGGCATTTTTGTACACCAACAATAAAATATCAGAAAGAGAAACTAGGAAATAAATCCCATTTACTATATAGCAACAAGAAAAATTAAGTATCTAGGAATAAACTTAACCAAGGAGGTAAAAGACCTGTACTTGGACAACTACAGAACACTGAAGAAAGAAGTTAAGGAAGATGCAAATAAATGGAAGAACATATCATGTTCATGGATGGGAAGAATCAACACCATTAAAATGTCCATAATATCCAAAGCAATTTATAGAATCAATGCAATCTCTATTAAGATACCAATGACATCGTTTACAGATTTAGAATAAATATTTCAAAAATTTAAATGGACCCAAAATGACCTCAAATAGCCTCAGAAATCTTGAGAATGAAGAACAAAATAGAAGAAATCACAATACCTGATATCAAACAATATTACAAGGCTGCTGTAATAAAAACAGTGTAGTACTGGCATAAGAACAGACACATGGGTCAATAGAACAGAAGAGAGAGGCAAAAAATAAACCCATGTCTCTGTGGTCAGTTAATATCTAACAAAGGGGGCAGGAGCATACAATAGGGTAAAAATAGCCTCTTCAGTAAATGGTGTTGGGAGAATTGGAATGGTGCATTCAAAAAAATAAACTGACCACAAATTTATACCATACACCAGAATAAACTCAAAATGGATAAAAGACTTAAATGTAAGCTGTGACAACAAAAAAATCCTAGAGGAAAAAATAGGCAGTAAATTTCAGATATTCCACACAGCAATATTTTTACTGATATATCTCCTAGGGCAAGGGAAATAAAGGAATGAATAAAAAAATGGGAGTACATCAAATAAAAAGCTTTTGCTCATCTAAATAAAATATCAGCAAAATGAAAAGGGAACCATCCATATGGGAAACCACCTTTGCCAATGATAAATCGAACAAGGGTTTAATCCCCAAAATATAGAAAGAACTCACATAACTTAACAACTTAACACCCGGAGGACAAACAGCCTAATTAAAATCAGCAGGCTGACTTCCGGAAACATGGAGGTCTGGAAAGACACATTGTATCTCCCTCCACAACTAAGAAGAAATACAACTATCTCAAAACTAGAAACAACAAGAAGTTCCAGGAAAACAAACTGCATGGAAGTCCAGCAAACAAAGATATAGAGAAGAAATACTCATCCAGACAGGTAGGAGGGGCAGAGCCTGGCAGAGAGGACACGGTGTGGTGGTGGCAGCAGCAGTGGCAGTGGCAGGCTGGTGGAAAGTGCAGTCATACATTTTTAAAAGTCAGGAGGGACACCTGGGGAGCGCTGCCAGCACGAGACCAGACCACACAACTCACAGTACCATCACTGGGGAAAATAAAGCCTCATTGCTTCTGACTGTGCAAACCAGTGGGGGTTGGGGGCAAGGAAGAAACTGCCAGTCTCTCAGCAGAGTCCACTTGTTTAAAGGGCCCCCATTGTCCTAAAATCTCCACAGACCCATCCACTGTGGTAACAACAGCCAGGGCAACAGCTAGAGAGTTGCTAGTCCCATATGGAAGTGGGAGAAGTGCCTGTAAGAAGGGGCAAGCGCTGAGCAAGCAGCATTGTCCCCTCTCAGACCCCTCCCCCACATACAGTGTATATAAATATTTATAACATATTAACATTCATGTAATGAAAGTTAAAAGAATATAAAGAATGCTTACTTATCTGCAAATCTCAAATGAAATCAGGATTCAAACAAAAGGAAATTTTATTTTATCACAAATGTATCATTGCTGTCATGTTCTTAAACTTAATTTTTTTGTTATCATTAGCTAATCATGAAACAAGAGATTTATTATACTCCCCCTTCACAATAAAACATTATAATACTTTATATTCTCTGAAAAACCTTGCATATTTCTTCTGAGATTTGCTCTTAATCATTTTATTCAAAAAGTATCCTGAAAAATTTTAGTTTTAAAAATGAATTTAAACTTAAGAAAACACTATTCATTCATATATCATGTTTTTGGTGTCTGGTGTTCCTCTACAAACAAATGAAATTTGCATATGTACCTCTCCTTCCCTATTGCCAACCATTTGTCTGAAGAAAAGTTATATACACAAATTTCAAGCTTACTGACTACATACACAGCAAAATTATATCTGGTAGTCACAGTAAATAATAAAATCACCTTTTGTCAGCAACTACATCTAGTTCCGAATCCTACAACTAAAGAGAGATTTGAGAAGAAGTTACAGTATACAAAAGGCAGTGAAAAGATAAAAATCACATTCATGACAGATCAGAGTGACTAGTAGAATTTTTAGTTAAGTGAAGGAAATAGGTCACACAGTAATGCGGAGTTATAAATACTAAGCTATTTTTAGAAAGAACAATGAATATAACATTTTACATCTTTACCTAGGACCAAACAATGGGCCGAGTCATAATTCACAATTCATAGAAGAGCTATATTCATAATAGAAATGGAAATTATTGACACAGTGGACATTGGCAATTTATTGCTTCAAAAAAATTTATTATTTTGAGGTAGTTGTGCTTAAACCAATAGAAAGGAAGCTGGAATATAAAACAACTCAAGTTCAAAACTTTATCTCCTTGTGTAATTTCCTCCATTAATTTATATTATTTTATTTACCTTTAAGAAAGCTATAGTTGTGAGGACTTCCACCCAAGATGGAGGCGTAGACAGACACACTGTGTCTCCCTCCACAACGAAGAAGGAATACAACTACCTCAAAACTAGAAACAACCAGAAGTTCCAGAAAATCAAACTGCATGGAAGCCCAACAAACAAAGAAATAAAGAAGAAATACTCATCCAGACAGGTAGGAGGGGCAGAGCCAGGGCAGAGAGGATGCAGTGCCATGGTGGCAGCAGCAGCGGCAGTGGCAGGCTGGCAGAAAGGGCAGTCACACATTTTAAAAGGTCGGGAGGCACACCTGGGGAGCACTCCCAGCTCCACACCAGACTTAGCAGCTCACAGTCCCAGTACCAGGGAAAATCAAGGCTCATTACTTCTGACTGTGCAGAACAGTGGGAGTTGAGGTGGAGGCAAAAACTGCCGGTCTCTCAGCAGAGTCTGCTTGTACAAAGGGCCTCCACAATCCTAGAATGTCCGCAGACCCACCCACTCTGGGAAAGATGGCCAGGGCAGAAGCTAGAGGGGTTCCAGTCCAGTGCAAAAGTGGGAGAGGTGCCTGGAAAAGGAGCAAGTGCTGGACAGATGGCATTGTTCCCTCTTGGACCCCTCCCCCACATACAGCGCCACAATGTGGTGAAACAGGTCACCCCACACTGATGAATCCCTAAGGCTCCGCCCATTACAATGTAACAGGAGGGACTGCTCTACCTGGGACAGGGAGGCAAACAAACACAGGAGCCTGTCAGAATGAGAAGACAGAGAAGTATGGCCCAAAAGGCAGAATGGATCAAGGTTCCAGTGGGAAAGCTAAGCGATGAGGAGATAGACAACCTAACAGATACAGAATTCAAAACACTGATGATAAAGATGCTCACAGGCTTGACAGATATGCTTGAATATGGCAAACACATAAGAGAAAAAGTGAAGGTTATGCTAAGTGAAATGAAGGAAAATCCACACAAAACCAATGGTGAAGGGAAGGGTTCTAATCAATGATTTGGGACATAAGGAAGAAAAAACAGTCAACCAGTGCAGAATGAGGAAGCAAGAATTGAAAAAAATGAGGGAAACTTCCCAAATTTTGCAAAGGAGATGTATATACAGGTCCAGGAGGATCCCGGGTGAGCTGGACCCAGAGGGGACCACACCAGGATGAATCATGCTTGAGATGCCAAAGGTGAGAAATAAAGACAGAGCCCTGGTGGCAGAAAGACAGAGGTGGAGAGTTGCCTACAGAGGGGTGCCTATAGGACTATCAGCTGATTTCTCAGAGGACACTTTGCAGGCAGGAAGGGACTGGCAAGCAGTATTCAATATGATGAAAGGCAACCTGCAACCAGGATTATTCTATCCAGCAAGGCTATCATTTGGAGTGGAAGGGCAGATGAAGTGCTTTCCAGACAAAGTAAAGCTAAAGGAGTTCATCATCACCAAGCCATTATTATATGAAATGTCAAAGGGACTTACTTAAGAAAAAGATCAAAACTATGAACACTTGAATGACAACAAACTCACAACTACCAACAACTGAATCTAAAAACTAAAAACAAAATCCAACTAAGCAAACCAGAATAGGAACAGAATCATAGGTATGGGGATCATTTGGAGGGTAATCATCTGGGAGGGGGGAGGGGGAGAAACGGGGATATGGTGCAGGGATTAAGAAACATAATCGGCTGGTACAAAATAGACAGGGGGAAATTAAGAATAATATAGGAAAGGGTATAGCCAAAGAACTTATATGCACGACCCATGGACATAAACTAAGGGGGGTGGGATTGCTGGTGGGAAAATGGGTACTGGGCAGAGGGAGCAAAGGGGAAAAAATTGGAACTACTGTAACAACATAATCAATAAAATATACTTTTAAAAAAGCTATGCTTGCTTTTTCTGCTAACATATTTTAATTAAATTTTAAGATCTAATTTCCCATCCAGCACTAAAATATTTACTTTATGTATATTATAGAATGTACTTTTACTTCAGCATTAAATTAGTTTCTTATATAGAAAATTAACTAAGTTTCTTGCAGGCAAATTTTTTTTTAAATATATGTAATACTTGACTTTATCACTTACAATTTCTCAGCAAATGTCCCAAGAAATTGTCAAGTATCTTGTCAAACACATACCTTGCTGTCATTATTAAAATGCCTAATAATCTGGCCTTAAAATAAAGTTCTTGAAAAAGCATCTTTAAAACAATTCAATCTCAATTGTATTAATTTTTTTACTAGACTGAATATTATACGGCTTCACAAAATCTATCTAATTGATAATTTTTACCTGGGGCATTAATACTTATTAAGCGTATTCAAGCAGAATGCAATTAGTCTGGTATTTTAAAAATTATTTTAAAGCTTAAAAAAAGTTTTTCTCTTTAAATTTAAGACTTTCAAAAATATTTTAAAGCAAATTTCACTGACACCTCAGTTAATCAGAATGGAATTAACCAGATCTTCAAATTATATCTGTAAATTTTTCATAGAGAAAGACTGGTGTAAAATACATTTAAAATCCAGCAATAATGTAAACCATATAAAATTTAGTTCAGACTAAAATGAATTATATATGCCTTATCCATCCATAGAACACTATAATGAGAACTGATATTTAAACTAAGAGCCTGAAGGCACTGTAATAGTCTCCAAAATTACCGATGTTTTTACCTTTACTTTATTACTTTATATGGGTTAAAATTAGACTTATAAAATTTTGGAATATTTAAAACATGAGAATTTCTGAATGGAAAGCCATCAATACACTGGAAAATTAAATTGAAAATAAAAAAATATTTTATCCACTAAGAATTCTAAATAAGGCTATCTTACATCACAGTTTAGCTTTAAAATACCACAACTACAATTTATACTGCTGTTGTAAGAATATAGCCTTGGTTCTTGAGTCCCAAATGTTGTTTTTTTTTCCCCATTTATACTTTGTAATTATCTTCAAAGATTCAGTTACTCCCATTCAAGAGAAGAAAGGCTATCAAATATATCCATCAGATTGTCAGAAGCATGATACAGCTCTACACCACCAGCCAGCAGCTGTGGTACTGGGTAGGTCAAGGACTCTCACTTGGCTGGTCCATCTGCCTCCAGTGTCTGTTGACATCTTTGCCACAATCTCTGCTAAACACAAAAGAACCAATAGCATTTCTTCTGTTTTATTTCTATCCTTGTTTCTAATTTGTTGGTTGCAATCTATTTTGGAATGAAAACCATATAGCAAGTCTCTTCAAACTGTGTCTTCAATAATTATACTCATTATGAAAGTTTTATGGTATTATCAAAACTTGTAAGCTATGGGCCAAATTAATGAGCTTTGCAATAAAGTTTTATGTGGCTACTCAGATGTGTTGTTTCCTGTTAACTTAACATATTAAAGATTTTTGGCAATGTTAAATTAAGGACATCTGGAACAAGAAGTTATTACTCCATGCAGCTGCTTATTCATAAGCTGATCAATTTTACAAACATAGTTTCTGTGAATGTTCTCCTAAGTAAAATCAGTAGTCTCCAAAAAGGTTATCTATTCTTAATTTGTTTACTGACAATATGTTTAGAAATACTAAATGTAAAAATTTGTTCAGTTATGTTTTTGAAAGGGAAAACAGCATAAATGAAAAACAACATAGTCATAGAATGGAAGTTAGAATAGAGGATGAAAAATCATACCACTGAAATAAAATGTTGCAATATTTGGATAATGTTCACTTTTGTTCACATTCAGGCTATCGTGTAAATGCTCTTAAAGTTGAAAACTATGCTACATGGCAAAGAATTGACCAACTCTGATCAGGCAACTGGCCAGCTCAGCAGATGGACATGAGAAATTCCAGCCCAGGATGCACTTGCTCAGTGCCCAGCAGCCATGAGGTGTATATTAAGGCCATTATTCCCTGATGGAAAATTCAAAACATCTGTCTGTTTGGGGCTGCTGTTTTACCAGATGGAAGCTTTTAACAACTACTAAAATAACTAATACTTGAATGGCTTCTTAGATTATCAAAAATAATCTTTTATGGTTGAATGTTAAAATGAAAATGATTAGTCTTATTTAGGATGTATTTTAGGACTTATTTCTTAAAAGGTAGCACAGAATACAATTTAATATTTTTCAATAACTTTTATTAATATAATATTCTATTTTCATTAATATAATGGCTAAATCCTATCTGTTCTCAAAAACTATTATTGTTGAAAATAAACACATTAAAAACTTGGCATAGCTAATAGCAGATAACTGAATGTTAATTACCTCCTCGAGTGTTTCTCAAATATGTCCAGATTATCCAATAGCGTTAGAGCCCAGTTCACCAAACTTACCAAATTACTCAGGAATTCCCAGGTATAGCCACATATGTGCTCAACTCCAAATGCTATTGTTCTATTGGAAAGACAAACGAGGTTGAAAATCTATCCAGCCTGCCTGTGTGTAGGACCCAACCAAATCTCTGGCCTTTGCCCAGTGATGGCAGGGTCAGTCTACTTCTTTGCCTTATTGTATTTTTAATATTCAAGGAAATGAAAAATAGCTCATCCTTTATAAAATAGTTCCCTAGATTTAATTATTCACTACAAATAAATTCAGTCTTAATGTTTTGGGAGTTACCACATAATTTATAAAATGCATTTGTAGCTTTACTTAATGATTTGATTCTCTATGTTTTAGTTTGATCTTGAGACCATATGAGCCTACATTAATTCTTTTCTTCCCATCGGCTGACAAATAATTTGGTGAGTGGTAGCAGAAAGGTAAAAATGATGTTCAGGCACTTTAAATTTAGGAGCTGCCTGGAGTTGCTGTCTGTGCCTTCCCCTCATTGCTTTAGTAATTATGCTTCTGTATTTCTTAGGTACAATAGAGCTCTTTTTGAAAAATTCACTTCTGATCCTTTTCAATAATAAACAATGATTCCAATGTTAGACACAATCTGTTTCCAGGTTCCTCATCCCAATGGCTGGGGGCAATATTAAGACAGTTCATAATGAGGAAGTAGGAAGGAGAAAATGTAGAAAATATAGAATGCCCTTTGTTTTCCTTACAACTAGTACAACTCTGCTGCACATCCCTCATTCCCACCACATCAGGGCATAAATATTCAGGATTGATGTAGAGATCTGTGCTTACATTGATGGATTTACAGCTACGCATCAAGAAATCTGTAACAGCCTTCCAGCTCTGTTGCTAGCTGGATGTTTCTAGACAATGGATAGAATATTTATGGGACACTGAAGAATCTGGTCAGTAAGGCAGTGAAGGCGATGAGTTACTAGATTTAGGTGAGACTTAAGCAATGACGACTTTACAAAGTGGAAGATCTAGAACCTCAGGGTAGGTAAGAGATCCTGGAGAGACCTCTTGAGATGATTTGAGAAAAATAAAGGTGAGATTCACACAAGATTCAGGGAAGCTAGGACTGTGCAAAACCCCTAATAGCAGAGTTGCTGTAAGATGGTAGCTATTTCAGGGCCAGATGTTTCAGAGTCTGTTATGCAATGCTGCTTAGCAAAGCAAATAGTTGGCTTTCTCAGAGTTTATATACTCAGAAATTAGCAGGACACCTTTAAGTTTTAGGTAGGAGATTCAGGAATCATTGCAGAAATCTGGCTAGGGAATTATCTCAGGATAGATTCAGTGATAACTCCCTGATGAAATTTGAAAAGCACAGATTGGCTGGTATAAAAATCCAAAACAAACTTACTCATAATTCAAAAGCATATGCCCAGTCAGTTAAAACATAGTATTCTATGTGTATTATTATAAGAGATAAGTATCTGGCCTGAGAGAATCTTCAAAAGAACCTGAAGGGAGAATCTGATATGAAACCATGAAAAGTATCATATTTAGATATTCAAATATGCATGAATATAGGCATAAAATATTGATTCAGCAAGTGACAGTGGTGTAGTGACCTCTACAGTGACCTAGAGAGGTAGGCAGAATTCTCAATTCTTAGTTCACTAGATTGTCTTTTGAATGAAAGTAAAAACAAATTGATTTCACTTCTGGGAATATATCCTAAGAATCCCAAAACACTAATACAAAAAAATATATGCACCTCTATGTTCGTAGCAGCACTATTTACAATAGCCAAGATCTGGAAACAGCTTAAGTGCCCATTAGTAGATGAGTGGATAAAAAAGCTGTGGCACATGGAATACTATGCAGCAGTGAAAAAGAAAAACCTTTTACCTTTTGTGACAGCATAGATGGACCTGGAGAATATTATGATAAGGGAAAGAAGCCAGTCAGTGAAAGACAAAAACCATATGATCTCACATATATGTGAAATCTAATAAACCAATAAAATAGGAAGAGAGGTATAGATACATGAAACGGACTGACAGCTGCCAGAAGGGAAGTGAGTGTGTGTGTGAAGGTGGGGAGGTGTTGCAGACTGGATGAAAAATGGTGAAGGGATTAACCAAAGAATGTTGATGCATGACCCATGGATATGAACAACGGGGGAATTGACTGAGTGGGGGGTCCTGGGGAGACTGGGTGGAGGTGGGAAGGTGGAGAAAGAATGGGAGCAACTATAATAGTAGAAAAAAATAAAATTAAAATTAAATTAAAAAACAAAACAAATAGGAAAATACAGGACTCCAGAACTGTGATACAAAATAGATACCCAAGGACCAAGAAGATGATTATAATGTAAGACTTAAAGCCACCTGTCACATTGCTAAACTTTTCACAAACCTTTTGAGACTAATCATTCCAGAAACTTGGTGGAACTATAATGAAAAGTGAAACAGGTCCACTGACTAAGCTGTTAGAAATATATTTATTATAAAGGCTGGAAACAAGAGGAGTCTAATATTAAAGATCATCATCATCATTATTATGAACAAAACCGTAGTTACAGGTGCTTTTCATTAAGCTTTCCTATCATTTGAGTTAAGAGGCCACCATTGAGTTTTTTCTACATGTAATGCATAATACTAAAGTCCCATGGGCACTACAATGCTGCATGAGTTTTTCAGGTATATTGTAACTAGAAAAATCAATAGAGTTTGGAAAAATAATGAAGATTATGTAGCAAAATATTTGGCACACTAAATTAAATTTTTTTAATTTCCATGAACATTTCACATAAAAAAAGCACAGTGTGACAGTTCTCACTGAAAAAAATATTTCTACATATTGAAAATACAACTCAATGGTCTAGTTTACACTCATTCTTAAAAAGAACATGTATATTGTGCAATGTGAGATGTTTTTGAATTTACACTTAAGTCACATGGAAACCCAGTTTTTTAAAGCCTAAATAAAATAGATTTCAAAAAAATCTTTGGGCTTGTATAATTTTTACAATTAAATATTTTGCAACTTGGGGTATTGTTCTGTTACTATTGGATAGTAACTGCTTCTCCAAGCAGTGCCTGATGGACACATTCAGAATATTACTATTTTGAATATTACTGGGTTATTGCTGAGAACAGGGTGATTTTTCCCAAGTAAGAATAATATGAATTTCCTCACATACATTATAAATCTCTTTGGTGACTTCTTTTTCCCTAGGTGATAGAAAATAACCCATCAGATATTCTATTTGAATATTCTTACACCAGCTCTCCATCTCACTCCTGGGTTATTTGACTCTAGAGGCTTAGTCCTGGATTCCATCCCTTTGCATGGGATAGAGTCTTGAAGAAAATAGAACATTCACTTTCCTGGTAGTAGAGAAGTACTACTATGTATAGGTATATATGTGTATATGTATGCATAAGGTATAAAGTTTACACATATGGTGCTGCATGGTTTTATAATATATATAAATTCCACTTAGTAATTATGGCATACCCACAGTGTAGGAGAATATCTTTGTGAAAACTCAGTGTGGTTATTTTTAAATAAGCAGATTCATTGTTTGCCCCATCACTGGTGATAAGCATCCCTACAGAAAAGTGGCTTTGACACCATCATTTTAAACAAGCTAATATTTTCTTCACATAGATTTCTTGTACCCATTAATATCGGAATATGTGGGAAATTTGTTTTACAACTCTGAGAACTTCTGTGTCATCTTGACTTTTATATATCCAGGTTTTTTATTCTGCTTTTCAGATTGCTTTGTCCATTTCTGTAAGCTTATTTTCAGCTCAGTAAATGAATTTAGTTTCTCAGTTAGGTTTAAGAGATCTATTCTTCCAACCTCTTCTCATCTTATCTTAATTCCTTCGGGGTTGACTACACTTATTCATTGCTAACGTATTATCAGAGGATTTTCACCTTTTCTAAGGGCTATCAAGAGGTAAATTTTGTGAGATGTTGATAATACTAATGGGAATAACTGCTATTTTATTACCTCAGAGCTTACATGGATATCACATTGTATTTCTAATTGTTATTCTGAGTACGGCCTTTGATTACAATATTTCCTTTTCATTTTACAATGTTGTTTTAGATATATAAATTGAGTTAATATTGTGTTATACATTTCTATCCATATAATCAAGCTTCAGTGAGTTATGATAACCTAACATGTATTCTTCCTTTTTTAAAAATCTAGTGTCTTTCCTTTTGTTAGTTCTCTACAACTTAGTGCCTTCAGAAGGTGAGCAAGATAAGGCTTGACACTCCTGCTTATCTAATGTAATTCACTGGAAATGCTGATAAGTTTTGCTGAGTGTGAGAATAGTTATCTATGGGAAAGGAGGTTTGAAAGTTTTCAAATATTCTATTTATTATTCAAGCACTTTTTGTCTGTCACTTTCATTGATAATTAATTTTTGTCTCATTTATTCATTGCTGTATCCTCAATGCCTATGTTAGTGCCTGCCACATAATAAGTGCTCATTAAATATTCAGTGAAAGACTCAATAAAAGGATGCATAGATGAATAGCCTTTAAATGACTTTCTAGAATGAATCTATAAAATATTTTAGGGCTAAATATGTTTGACAAAGTATTGCTGCTTCTGGAGGTTCTGCCATATTACCTGAATGTTCAAGATCTAGTCTCCTCAAAAGACTGATTCAGGTTATACAATGGTTACCTAAAATTTATGTGATCTTCAAAAAGTTCTTAAGTTTTCTAATTTTTCTTTTTCATCTCTATAATTATAAAGTATATTTTATGAGAATGTGAAAATTAAATAAGATAATTATGTGACAGAATTATAAATTATAAAATACCAGGTTCATTATGACTCAGTATTTTAAAGCTATTTCCTTCAGGCAATTTCATGAGTCATATGTTTGCTTGCTTCCTTTCATGAAATACTCTCAATATGTTGGAATACCTTTTGGGACAAAAATATCTTGTTCTTGGATCTTCATGCTCATGTATGATGACCAACCCGGTAACTTTTAAATGATGCAGGAAGCATTTCTGAGTACAATTCTCTAGTATATCAAGCAGTAAACTGAAGTGACTGTCCAGGAAACTCATAATAGTTACATTTTTGATATTGTACAATTGTCTAACTAAGATTATTCCTTTTTTCTGACTAGTGTAAAAATCTCCGAAAGCATTAGCTAGTTAGAAATAACCAATTAAGTACAGTTAGCTAGAATATTCATCTGTTATATCATGAAAGTATTTATATCTAAACTGATCTAATTATTAAAAACCATGCAGTGGATGGAAGGATTTAGGTTTCTAATCCTGGCTCTACAAACTTAGGCAAGTTGATCAATATATTTAAAATTTAGTATCCTAATTTTCTTAGTGTAAGCATAATAATAACTATTTTTAAGGGTTTTGTAAAAATTAAACAAGAAAGTGTTAGGTCTGTCCATAAAGTATCCAGTCATGCAATATGAAAAATAGAGACATTTATTGAAGAAGATACAAATTACAAGACACATTGTACATAGGACAATGATGCCTCAATCCCCTTCAAAATAGGCATCTTGGCACCTCAACAGTTCTCCCAGTGTCTTTTCCACTATTCAAAACACTGCAAAATCCTTTGTTGGAATTGCCATCAGCTGCCCCATCATATTTTTCTGAACTTCAGCAGTCTGAAATCTCTTCCCTTTCAAAGGTGATTTTAGCTTTGAGAAAGTCCAGAGGTCACAGAGTGTCAAATCTGGGCTGTAGGGGTGCTGAGACACCTGGGTGATTCGATATTTCACCAAAAATCTGCACAAGACATGATACATGAGGAGGCATGTGATGAAGTTGCCAATCCCCAGTTTCCCATAGCTGTGGCTGTTTTGTCATATTGCATCTCTCAACTGGCGAAGAGCATTGAGGTAGTACTCTTTATTAATTGTTTGACCTGGAGAGGCGTACTGATGATGGACAACACATTCCCGATAAAAAAACACAGTTAACATGGTCTTGGTCTTGCTGCAACTTTGCCATGCCTACTTCAGGCGTGGAGACCCAGGTGACTTCCATTGAAATGACTGGGCCTTCCTTTCTGGATCAAAGCCATAGACTCACCATTCATCCCCAGTTATGACCTTCTTGAGGAAATCTAGTTCATTAGTAGTGGTTTGAATCAAGTCATTAGCAATGGCAGCATGATGTTCCTTCTGCTCTGGCAGCAGAAGCCGCAGAACGAATTCTGCCACACATGTTTCACGCCAAGATCCTGCATCAAAATCTCAGACGCAGAGTTTTTAGAGTCCCCAGATCAGCTTCTAGTTCTCACACTGTCAGTCAGTCATTGATCTTTGTTGATTGCAGCCCATACATGTTCAACATTCTTAGGAATTCTGCTTGTTGCAGGCCTTCTAGAACGTGGATCACTTTCAACAGATTCTCAACCATCTTTGAAGTATTTGTCTCATACTTTTATTTGCACTGCACTCATTGCATTGTCCCTGAAATCCTTCTGAATTATCTGAATAGTTTCTACAGAGGAACACTCTAGCTTAATGCAAAATTTGATGCAGATTCATTGCTCTACTCGCACAGTCATTTTGAATGCAACACCACACAATACACAAGCTCACTCAACAGCATCTTGTCCCCCATTGACTAGTACAGTGAAGTCATCATTGTTCACGAATGCACATTTCAGTCCACTTGGCTGCCAGGTTACACTGCTGTCATGCAAACTGTTCTCATTATACTAACCATAGCTGGACTTTTTCTGTACAGACTTCATATATGTAACTGCATCAATAATAGTAACAATCTTGGAGGCGACATCCAAATACATTCTGTCACTTTCAGTCTCATCCCCTGCCTCATTTTCTTTTAACCTTTTATTTCAAATATTAGTTATGCATGAATAAGTTTGTTTTTATTTTATTTATTTATTTAAATTTTATTTTTTGGTTTTTCAATTACAGCTGGCCCATTTTTCCCCCATTGCTCTCCCCCACCCAGCCCACCCTTTCTCCCACAATCATATCCCTCCCCGTTGTCCATGTCCATGAGTCATTTATACACATTGACTAAACCCTTCCCTTACTTATCCCCCTTCTCTCCCTCCCCCATTCCCCCTATTGACTGCTATTCTGCTCCTTGTCCTATTTAGTTCATTTGTTTATGTTCATTAGTTTCCTGTATTAGGTGATATCATATGGCATTTTTCTTTCTTTCCCTGGCTTATTTCACTAAGCATAATTCTCTCTAGTTCCATCCATGTTGTTGCAAACAGCAGGAGTTCCTTCTTTCTCTCTCCTGTATAGTATTCCTTTGTGTAAATGTACCACAGTTTTTTGGTCCACTCATCACAGATGGGCTCTTAGGCTGTTTCCAGCACTTAGCTATTGTAAACAGTGCTGCTATGAACATAAGGGCGCATAAGTTCTTTTGAATTAGGGTTTTAGGATTTTTTGGGTATAATCCTAGCAGTAGAATCGCTGGTTCGAAAGGCAGTTTCATTTTTAGTTTTTCGAGGCAATTCCGTACTGTTTTCCATAGTGGCTGCACCAGTCTGCATTCCCACCAACAGTGCAGTAGGGTTCCAGTTTCTCCACATCCTCGCCAGCACTTGTTGTTTGTTGACTTGTTGATGATGGCCATTCTGACTGGTGTAAAGTGGTACCTCATTGTGGTTTTTATTTGCATCTCTCTGATTCTAGTGATGTTGAGCATTTTTTCATGTGTCTATGGACCTTCTGTATGTCCTCTTCAGAGAAGTGTTTATTCACGTCCTTTGCCCATTTTTTAACTGGGTTGTTTGTTTTCTTGATGTTGAATTGTATGAGCTCTTTATATATTTTGGAAATCAGTCCCCTGTCTGTGATGTCATTGGCAAATATGTTTTCCCATATGGTTGGTTTCCTTTTCATCTTGCTGATGTTTTCTTTTGCTGAGCAGAAACTTTTTAGTTTGATGTAGTCCCAATTGTTTATTTTTTCCTTTATTTCCCTTGCCTTAGGAGATGTATCCGTGAAGATATTGTTACGTGAGATATCTGAAGTTTTTCTGCCTATGTTTTCCTCTAGGACTTTTATGGTGTCACGGCTTACATTTAAGTGTTTGATCCATTTTAAGTTTATTCTGGTGTATGGTGTAACTTGGTGGTCTAGTTTCATTGTTTTGCAAGTCCCTGTCCAGTTCTCTTAGCACCATTTGTTAAAGAGGCTCTTCTCACTCCATTTTATGTTCCTTCTTCCTTTATCAAATATTAGTTGACCACAGAGGCCTGGGTTTATTTCTGGACTCTCTATTCTGTTCCACTGATCTATATGTCTGTTCTTATGCCAGTACCAGACTGTTTTGATCACAGTGGCTTTGTAGTATTGTTTGATGTCTGGCATTGTGATTCCTCCTGTGTTCTTCTGTCTCAAGATTTCTTTTGCTATTTGGGGTCTTTTTTGGTTCCATATGAATTTTTGGAGTATTTGTTCTAGGTCTGTGAAATATGTCATTGGTATTTTAATAAGAATTGCATTGAATTTGTAAATTGCTTTGGGTAGTATGACCATTTTGATGATGTTGATTCTTCCCATCTAAGAACATGGTATTTGCTCCCATTTATTTGTATCTTCCTTAATTTCTTTGTTCAATGTTACGTAATTTTCAGAGTACAGGTCCTTTATCTCTTTGGTTAAATTTATTCCTAGGTACTTTATTTTTCTTGTTGCTATAGTAAATGGTATTTTCTTTTTTGTCTCTGTCTCTGATATCTTGTTGTTGGTGTACAGAAATGCCTTAGATTTCTGTATATTTATTTTCTACCCTGCTATTTTGCCTAATTCACTTATTATATCGAGTAATCTTTTAGTGGAGTTTATAGAGTTTATAGGGGTTTCTATGTATACTACCATGTCATCTGCATATAATGATAGGTTTACTTCTTCTTTCCCTATTTGGATGCCTTTTATTTCTTTTTATTGTCTGATTGCTGTGACTAGGACTCCCAACACTATTTTGAATAGGAGTGGAGAGAGTGGGCAGCCTTGTCTTGTTCCTGATTTCAGGGGGAATGCTTCCAGTTTTTGTCCATTGAGTATGATGTTGGTTTCAGGTTTCTCATATGTAGCCTTAGTTATGTTAAGGTATGCTCCCTCTATTCCCATTTTGCTGAGTGTTTTCATCATAAATGGGTATTGTACTTTATCAAATGCTTTTTTTGCATCTATTGATATGATCGTGTGATTTTTGTCTTTCATTTTGTTTAGGTGAAGTGTTATATTTATTGATTTGCAAATATTAAACCATCCTTGCATCCCTGGGATGAATCCCACTTGATTGTGGAGTATGATCTTTTTGATGTATTGCTGGATCCTGTTTGCCAATATTTTGTTGAGGATTTTAGCATCTATGTTCATCAGTGATATTGGCCTGTAGTTTTCTTTCTTTGTTGTGTCTTGACCTGGTTTTAGAATTAGGGTAATACTGGCTTCATAGAACGAGTTTGGGATTTTTTCCTTTTCTTGGATTTTTTGGAACAGTTTGAGGAGAGTAGGAGTTAGTTCTTCCCTAAATGTTTTGTAAAATTCACCTGTGAAGCCATCCGGTCCAGGGCTTTTGTGTGCTGGGAGATTTTTGATTACTGTTTCAATTTCCTTCTTTGTTATTGGTCTGTTGAGACTTTCTACTTCTTCTTGATTCAGTTTTGGAAGGTTATATGTTTCTAGAGATTTGTCCATTTCTTCTAGGTTGTCAAACTTCTTGCCGTACAGTGTTTGTAGTAATTTCTTACAATAGTTTGTATTCCTGTGGTATCAGTCGTGATTTCTTCTCTTTCATTTCTGATTTTGTTTATTTGGGTCTTCTTTCTTTTTTTTCTTGATGAGCCTGGCTAATGGCTTGTTTTTAAATAGGTCAGGTAGACATCATTTTAGGGTAAAAGAAGAACAAAATAAGATGGTTTGAATAAGAATACTTTATCTTCCCCAAATTTATTTTGACCAACACCATCATTAGTTCTTATAATTTCCAAGTAAAAATAATAGTCACAAGTATTTTCAGACATAATTATGCTATCATATTCTCACAAAATTGTAAAATATTGTAACTACAGAATTAAAGAAATAAGAATTTAAAAACTTAGTAAGAGAAAAAAGCTAACAATAACAGATGGGACATGATGGGCGTAAAGACATGATACTTTTTCAAATGATAGCACATTTGCCATCTTGTCCTTTATTTCTACACTTTAGGTCTTTTAAATGTGTGAATTAAGATCAAGGAATTAAGAAAATAAATAGCAAAGGCTTGAACAAGATAAATATTTAATTCTCTTTCTTCTAACAAAAAACTAGATATTCTGGGCTGGTATAGTGGCTCAATGGGTTATCAGAGATACTGGCTTCTACTATCTTCATGTTGTACCATTCTTAGCCCAGGGAGTTTCTTCTCAATACAGCATAATAATCTTAGATAACGGCTGAATTCCAGAAACACAGGCTGAATTCTGAGCACAAGTGGATTGGAGAGGATATCAAAATAACACATATGCCAACGGTGTGGGCCCAGTCTCTATAAGCTTCCATCAGAGTATTACCCAATAGTTTATACTCATATTTATTTTACTGTCCATCTTGAATTATAGGAGAAACTGGAAAATTGTCATTTAACTGAGCATATCACTCCTTAGATGAAAGTCAGAACCATATTACTAAGGTAGTAGAATTATTATTGTAAAGGCAACAAGAAGACTTTGTCTCATGGGACTAACATTTATTTACCAGAAACTTGAGATATTGTATGACTTGAAATAGTGACATGAAAAAATTTTATCAAGTAGCATTTAGGGAAAGAATATGGTTGTCAACTGTCAAATCAACCAAGTCAGGCACTATACATCATTGGTTCAGACTTCTCTGCATTACTGTGATTTATTTTCCTCCACCATTTATCATCTTTAATAAAATTGACAGGAAAACCTCATTAACTTTCAGTTAATTAACCTTATCTGATAATTAATAAAAATGTTTTTCTTTCCATTTATAATTTAATTACCATTAGATAATAAAGTTCACTCTGATTTTCATTATTTCATATCAACACAATTCAGTCTATTTATACATTTCTAATAATATATATTTGAAACCAAGCTATAACTTCCAATATGTCTTGAATGTAAATCAATGATTTAAACTTTTCTTTTCTTGTTTGGTCATTATTACATTATTCACTAATTAGTACTCTTTAGCTCAACAATATATTTATATAATAATAATGGTAATAATAATAGTAATCGCTATTATTTCTTTCTTGCTTACTATGTGTCAGACATTTTACCATTAATATTTACAAAAACCAAAGGGAGTACTGTTATCCTAATTATATAAATGAGGAAACTTAAATCTTGAGAGGTTTAGTAATCTTCCCAAGGCCACACATCTAGATAAAATTAGAGCCAAGTTCTGAATATAGGAAAACCTACACTCTTAAATATTATAGGATTCGAAGTCTTGATGGCATTGAACCTCAAACCCAATTCTAGAACCACTATATCCAGGTTTCTTTTAATATGAAAACAAATCATTATTGTGTATAGGCCATATTGCCATATCTTGTTTTTTGCAGCATGCTAAAATATATACAGATATTTGTGGAAAACCTACTTTTTATAGTACATAGGGTAAAAAGTATAATTATAGACTACTATAGGACAAAAGAGTTTTTGCTGTTAATTTCATAAGAAGTGAAAAAATATTAAGTCAGATTCCTAAATCATAGTATTTCTAAGCCAAAAGTGGGAAAATATTTGAACATACTTGAACAAAGAAGTTTTGTAATTTTAAATGTGCCCATGTTAACTGTTTTATAAGATTATAGGTATTGCTTATGCTTATCAATATTCATATATTTTAACTAGAGATAAATGGTATTAATCAACTAGTTACATTTTTAATTAATTTCGATGTGTATCACCAGTTTTCTACATCTTTGTTACCTTTATTCTTAAGCTATTTTGATTTGTCAGTCAGGAGTTTGTCCAGAAAGTATTCATGCATGCAATATGAAAAATAGACATTTATTAAGAAGATAAAAGATACAAAAATTATTGTACATAGGACAATGATGTCTCAGTCCCTTTCAAAGCAGGTACCTTGGGACTTCACACAGCTTTCCCAATCATCATCAGCTGCCCCAACCTATTTTTCTGAACCTCATCGACGGTCTGAAATCTCTTCCCTTCAAAGGTGATTTTAGCTTTGGGAAAAGCCAGAAATTGCAGGGTGCCCAATCTGGGCTGTAGTGGGGCTGAGTCACCTGGGTGATTTGATATTTTGCCAGACAACTCTACACAAGACATAATGCAACTGCCAATCACCAGTTGCCCACAGCTGCGGCTTTCTGAATCATCTGAATATTCTGAGGAGGAATGTTCAAGCTTCAAGCAAAATTTGATGCAGATTTGTTGCTCTACTTGTTCAGTTATTTTGAATGCGAGGGCCACACAGTATACATGTTCACTCAAGGCGTCTACCACCCCCACTGACTAGTATAGTGAAGTCAACATTGTTCACACATGCTCGTTCCAGCCCACTCTCCTTGGCTGCCCGGCTACATCAACATTGTGCAAACTGTTCCTATTATATTAACAACGGTTGCACTTTTTTTCCAGATAGACCTCATAAATGACTTTTGAGCTCTGTTTTTAATGTAACCTCTCTATGGTAACTGAGTTGGATGAGAAAAATTCTTAGATGACAATTATTTTCTCTCAGAGCTATGTAAAGTGTTTTATCTTTGTCATTTATTGTTTTTAAAAAGTTCTGTCTGCCCTTGTTTTATTTTCCTTAAGAATTCTCTTACTTTTTATTTTTATTTTCAATCAAAGTAGTTTTTATACTTCAAAAGATGTCATTAAGCAAGTGAACAAACAACTCATGTAATGAGAGAAAAGATTTTCAAAACACATATCTGACAAGGGATTCCTATATAGAATTATATTTTTAAAATATTTATCAATTCAATAATAAAAAGACAAGGAACAAAATTTACAATAGGCAAATGATCTGAATAGATATTTCTTCAAGGAAGATATACAAATGCAAATAATCACATTAAAAGATATTCAACATCCTTGGAAATCAGTTAAGTGCAAATCAAAACCATAATGAGTTAATATTTCACATACACTAGGACAGCTATTGTCTAAAAGAGAGACAATACAAAGATTGGTGAGGCTGTGGAGGAATTGGGAGCCTCATACATTGCTGGTTGAATACAGTCATTTTGAAGAATTTGGCAATGCCTCAAATAGTTATTGCATAGAGTTACTGTATGAGCCAGAAATTCCACTCCTAGATATACAAGAGAATGAAAGCATATGACTACAAAAACTTGTACATGAATGCTTAGTGAAAGAAGTCAGTCACAAAAGACCACATATTGTATGATTAAACTTATATAAAATGTCTAGAATTGGAAGATCCATAGTAGAAAGTAGAGATTAGTGATTGCCAGGGGATGGGAGTGGGTGGCAATTGTGAGTGATTGCTGATGGTTGTTTCTTTCAGGAGTAGTGACAATGTTTAAAACGGGTTGCAGTCATTTGTCAGACATGTTTGTAAATATAGTGAAAAACATTTTATTATACTTAAAAAAAATATCTGCAGCAACTTTATACTCTCACAGTTATTCCTCTTGCTGATTAAGGTACTTATCAATTCTTTTTTTTTAATGTACATTTTATTGATTATATTGTTACAATAGTTCCAATTTTTTTCTCCTTTGTTCCCCTCTGCCCAGCACCCCAATGCCCCCAGCAATCCCTCCCCCCCTAGTTCATGTCCATGGGTCATGCATGTAATTCTTTTTAATTCAGAACTTTTTAGAAGTCTTTACTTTTGATTGTGTGGATGTGTGTATTGTTTTTCTTTTAGTTATCTTGTAATTCAGTGAACTCTGTCCAGAATCTATTTTGTCTTTGCGAGATTTATAATATGTTTAATTCTTGTTGTTTTTGCCTATTAATATTATTTTAATTGTAATTTCTGTTCCATATGTTCACTTTGCTTATTATATAACAGCTAATATTTATGATTGTATTATGATTTGTTCTCCATTGCCTGCTATCTCCACTTTTTTGCTATTTTTTCCTCTAGTTTCTATATATTCTGAAAATGTTTCCCAAGTTTATTTGTGTATTGTTAATCTCCTATTTACTGCCTCAAATTTTAGTTTATGCATTGTTGGTTTTATTATTTTTTCTCATAATCTAACCCAGTTTCTTTTTATTTTACCCTATTGTGGTTTAAGAATAGGGAAACGATGTACATAGTGGTTAAGCACAGATTCTGAAGCCTTCTTGCACTTACCAGTTGTATCCTAAGGCAAGGTACTGAACTTCTCTGTATAGCAATTTTTCAGCTGTGAAACAAAAGAGTAATAGCAATATCCTCAAGTAGTACAGATAAAGGAGTTACTACATGTAAAATTATTAAGAATGCTTTGCACATAGTATTATTATATAATTGTGTTATTACCAAGAGGTACAAGGTACCTCCTATATGAAAATATTAAATTGTTCATATTTAATATCTACTTTCATTTCCTGAAACAACTATTCTATAGAAAAGCTTTTCTTAAAAGATTTTTAAAATTTATTTTTAGAGAGAGATGAAGAGAGGGAACAAGAGAGATGAAGGGAGGGAATAATCGAGGGAATGCGAGAGAGAAATATCAATTGGTTGCCTCTCAAATGCGTCCTGACGGTGTACTGAACCTGCAACCCAGGCATGTGCCCTAACCAAGAATCTAACTGGCGACCTTTCACTTCACTAGACAATGACCAACCAACTGAGCCACACCTGTCTGGGTGAGAAAGGCTTTTTTAATAGGGCATTTAGAAATCATTCCTTTTTTAAGTTGGAGGATGTTTTCATTATGCCACATGTACCAAGAAATTCACCTTGTAAAAGAGAGTTCTATCTAACCTGGGTTTAGAAGGTTGAAAGAAACTTGCTTACTCTATTTATAAAATCAAACCCCAAATAAAAAAGATAGAAAGACCCTCCACAGAAAGAGGAGATCTTACCATTCTAACTCAGGCCCTACAATAGCCATTCTTTTTTTTTTATATGTTCATTGAAACTTCCTGCTTTCACATGTGTAATACATGTAACTATTGTTCTAGACAGTGATGTCCCTCTTTTTTTAGCTTGAACATTGAAGTTTGGAGAAGAAGAAGAAGATGATGATGATGATGATACTGTTTCTCAGTATGTACAAGGGAGATTGGTTTCAGAACCCCTAGTGATACCAAAATCCATGGATGTTCAAGTCCCATATATAAAAAGGTGAAGTATTTGCATATAACCTATATTTATATACAGACTACAGAAGGATATTCCTCCACATATTCATTTGCCTAGATACAGAGTAGTGCTAGATGAGTAGCAAGTTCAATTTTTGCTTTTTGGAATTTTCTTGGTCTTATTTTTTTCATATTTTCAATTTGTGGTTGGTTGAATCCATAGATGCAAACCCCACAAATGCAGAGATTCAATTGTAATGACAATAATACTATAATAATATACTTTCATCATAAATAAGTGCTACAAGAATATAAATCCAGGAAATGAAATATTGGATGAATTCAGAGGCAGTCTTGACTACTTTAGAAAAGATAGTCATTAAAAGTGTCTTGAAGAAGCATCATTTGAGGCAAGAACTGAATAACAAGTAGTCAAATGGTGAAAACATCTCTGCAGGGGGCCTTTCAGTTTCTGATATAAAAATGAGTCTGCTGGGCTCAATAAGACAAAAAGAAACAAAGAAAGCAAGTCAGTATGACTATAAAAATGGTCAAGGGAGAGAGACTAGACATAAGGTAAAGCAAGATGTAGGAAAAAAGTAATGTAGCAAATTTCAGATAAATACAAAAACTTGTATTTTGTTTTAAAAGCCTATGGGATTTTGATGCAGGCTATAGTCATTATGTTTCTTATATGGAAATGTGAATATAATTGCAAGTATGGAAGCATGGAAAACCATTAAGAAGAATATTACTGCAGTTGAGAGACAGTAATACAGATGGGTGGTAATAGTAAAAACACTGGAGCATAAGTTATGAGCCTATAGGAACTCAAACATAACTGATTAGTGAGGTAAAGGAAAAAAAAGAGGCAAGGCTGACTCATATCTAACCACACACATGCACACAGATACATATAATAGATGTATTATATATAGGTATACATATGTATACACATATATATTTCTTATTAATAGATATTTATGCTCCTTTTTTTCAAATTCTGATCAAGCCCTTATATTCTATAAGAGAAATCTAATGTAGGAGGTATAATAGCAGTCCAAGTAAGAGATGACTAAAACCTGAAATAGGATCAGGAAAGGAGGAGCTAAGAGTAAATACAAATGCTAGAAGAAGTATTGGTGGGGGTTGGTCAGAGAGAAGGAAAAAACAAAGCTTAGTCCAAGATTTAGGGGCTGTATACTTTGACGAATAGTGCTATCATTAAAAGAAATAGTCAGACCAAGAATGGGTGTCAGTCTGGGGAAGATGGTCATAAGTCTTATTTTAGACATATTACAGAAAGATAAGCAGTGGAAATGCCTTGTGTTCTTTGGGGATGTGGTACCCTCGCTCTGGAAAGAATGAGATTGTAGAGGTAGCTCGGAGGGTTATCTACATAAAGGTGATGGGGAAAGCTATGCAAATAAACAAGGTCCCTATAGGAGAGAATAGAGAAAGGATCTGGGAACAAAGACAACATTTATAAACATACTCTGTCTCTTCCCTTTCTGTTCCTTTTTATGTAGTCATAAATATCTAACAGCAAGCACAGGAGTAAATGTGGCATGGATTAGCCATTTTTAAATTCTTGTTTCTCATTTCTGCTTAAACTATAACTTCCACCAAAAACAAGATGTGTGTTGTGAATGAATTTTTCTTGGTAATTTCAAGATGTGAAAATTGTGTTTTAGATGTTTTAAGTTAAGTAATTTGGATTCAGCATATCTTTTAATGTTCACTTCTCTGTAATAGCAACTTCTAAAGGAGGAATGAAATTGGTGTACAATATTTGATATGAACTACTATTCTCTCAAAATAAAAGGAAGTGGGCATTTTTCCAACTGTCAGAAGGAATTAAAATATGTATTTTTCAATAGAGTAAATTTCCTAAATTTATATTAACTTACCTTCTTCAACTGCTTTGGAAAAAATACTGCTTTATGGTCTTTAGCTTTATAGTTTTGAGTAATACTGTATCTTGATCTCTCAAAAATGAAGGGGCTGGTAAAAATCAATAGAGATAATCTGTTCTTTACGTTATCTTCCAAACTGAAATCTCTCAGATTATAAGTATTTATTGTGTGGATCTCAAATTTTAAAGTACATTAGATTCACCACCATGCTCCTTAAAAACAGAGATTCTTGGGCTCTGTTCCCATAGATCCTGACGCAGAAGCCCATTGTAAGGCAGGAATCAGTCTTTATCACAAAGCACCCCACTCCATGCTGATATATGTAGTTAACCACAGTCTATTAAAGACTGATAAACTGAACCTTCATAGGTTGCTTAACATTGTATATAATGATATAACTTGAATACCGGAAGAGGTGATTTTGTTTACTCATCAATTCTGCAAAGATTTCTTTTTTATTCTTTTATTTTTGCTGAAGTTGGAGCAGGAAAGACTTAGGCTATTTTAAAGGCTTCTAGTTGAGTAGTTTTTATAGACTGACTGAAAGTGGACATCATCATCCTGATATGCTCTTTGTTTAAGATTTAAATACTAAATTACCTTCACCTTCATAGATAACTCAGTCTAATTTCTTCTTCACATGACTTCTTACTTTCAACCATTCATTACATTTCTCAAAAATTTCTACTTCCATTATTCTCACAATGGTTACATGAATTTGTCATGGAATCACTTGTAATGTCTAAAATAAAGCTTTCAACAAGTAATTACTTAATCCTATATGTTAAAGTTACAAACATAGTAGAACGCCTGGATAATGATTAGTACGAAATGAATATTATTACCTATAATTCTTATATGTTTTATTAAATCAAGATTTATATTCATGACAGGAATACATTCTGAGAAATGTGTCATTAGGTGATTTTGTCTTTATCAAACATCATAGCATGCACTTTCACAAACCTAGATAGTATAACCTACTACACACCTAGACTATATAGAATAGCTTGCTGTTGTTAGGACAAACGTCTGTACAACAGGTTACTGTACAAAACATCATGAGATTAAATCAAGCACACGAGAAAATGAGGCAATCAAGAGACTCAATAGACACCAGATATATAAGGGCTACTGCCCGTGTAACATGGCATCTTTTTTACAGCAAACATTTTTGTAAGTAGAAAGAGTAGCCTCTATAATAATGAAAAAAAGTATAGTATATTATAGTAAATACGTAAACCAGTAACATAGTCATTTATTATCATCATCAAGTATTATGTGCTGCACTTAACTATATGTGCTATAATGTTCTATTTACACTGGCAGTGCAATAGGTTTGTTTACCCCAGTATCACCACAGACTACTGAGTAATACATTTCACTATGTGTTATGATGTCTCTTATGTCTCTAGGCAACAGAAATATTTTAGCTCCATTATATTCTTATGGGACCACCAGCATATATGCAGTCTGTCTTTGATAGAAATGTCGTTATGTGGTTTCTCTCTCTGCAACCAAACCCACAATATCATATAAAGTTAGGATCACAGTAAAAGATGTTGTGATCTTTCTTATATATTTCAGATATAGTTATGTATATATGTAAAGTATTTAGAGTAATAGCAATATTTTCCAATCAATATTCATAAGCCTATCACTTATTACCAGATATTTAGGATGTGTTACAATTTTAAGTCTACCCTAGTTTTAAAAGTCAATAATCATTACAGTTAATATTGAAAAGGGGAAAATGTTGGTCTCTTAGAAGTCTTTCTTAAGGCTTTTAAAATCCTCTTTATAAATCTTTTCTTTCAAAATCAAACCACTTACAGTGAAAACCAAATTGAAATAGTCTCTGGCATCTCTCTGAACTTGTTAAGCAACTATGTGTGGGGAAGTGTGATTTTGGAGAGGTGGAGAAGCTTGTATTTAACATAACCTAATTTACTTAGAGATGCTGTGAGTAGCAGTTGAATGTAACTGGCATTTGATATTTGGGGGGAAAAGATATTAAGTTGAGCTAAGTTACTGAAGGATTTGACTCACACCTTTTTCTTGTGGTATGCATATTTCACCCCAAATTGAAGCACGTCTGCAAAATTTCTAATATACATGACTAGGGCAGTGAAAGGAAAGATAGCTGATCAATTGTGCCTGAGTTTCTTCAGAGCAACTGAAATGCATTTGAAGAAGCCCAACACAATTGCAGGTGCACCTATATTGTAAAGGACAATTCACTTGGACCTGAACTTAATTCAGAAATTTTGAATACTTATACAAATCTCTCAACTCTCAGTCTCTGCTTACTTTGCTTTCAGACTCTTGCATTGATGTTTATAGGAACAATACACTTCAAAGAAATGCCTAGATTATATGGCAGGGTATAAAAATGGAGCCACTGGTGTATGATAGGTTAATTTATTATCTAGTGTTGTCATGATATGTATAGCCAAGTGAAACAGGCAGATTTTCTTATAGAAGTTTTTGAATTATATCTATTGATTCTTAGAGCACTTCACTTTTATTTACCAAACAGCTTCTCTATAAAACTACAACAAAAACCTACACTATATCCATAAAGCTTAATCAGTTTAATTCAAGATATAATTACAGGACACCTAACATATCAGTAATGGCAAACTGTAGGAATATAGTCTAAAAGGATATCATATTATTTTGGAGCTTCATACTTCATGAAGCTATAAAATGTAAAAATGTAAATAATTCATATAAATAATTTATATTCACCTTTAAGTATAGTTTAAACAATATGATTGCTTTAAAAAATCTTTGCCTTCTGGTAAAATACATGTATACATTATCTAGGATCCAGTTAAAAATCTGTAAATTACATTTTAGGTGTAAAATTATTTAATTAATTTTATAAAATAAGAATAACTATTTCCATAATAATACAAAATATCTGTATCTGATGATGTATTCTAAGTCTACAACCTTAATAGAAGTCTTAGTGTTTGTGTGCAGGTCTCTTCCTATTCTCTGTCATGAAGCTACCATAAATCTCTAGACCAACAAACTGGCTCCTATCTGTATGGTACTGCCTCACAGTTATGCACTCTAATTAGTCAAGGTCATTTGAATACATTTTGTATGAAACACCTAAAGCTCAGTGTGAAATTTTGTGTAGTTATCAAATTACTAATCAATATGCTACACCACAGTTACCACAAGGCTTCAGCTAGCAGAGAATGCTACATGAATTAAAATTGTCCAGGCTGTCATCTGCATAAACAAAATTAGTGGATGCCATTATTTTTCATGATACAGAGTAATGGAATGTGTTCTAAATAGAAATGAATCACCATCAGTATTTTACATAAGCTTAAATGCTTTATTTTAGACTTTAGCAAACCTAGTATTAAACTGGCTTCGATTTCACTTTCCCTCTCCAACATATTACCTCCACTCTATTGGTAAAGTAATTTATTCCATCCTCTGTGGAGAGCTGGGATCTTATTTGCCAGCATATTTATCTTTCCTGCCACTGCACTGTCATTCATCTGCAGTCTCCACAGAGAACCAGACCTGTACGGAATTGCAATTAGGATTGATTCAACTAAATCCAGGCCACAGAACTGAGGCTGACAGCGTGACCTCAAGAGAATTTAAGATGCAGGGTTAGAAAACACACACACACACACACACTCACACACTCACATATTTAGGTCCAAAATTCATTAGGTTTTCCATGTATTTATTATACTTTGGACCAAAGTAGACATTAAAGAAAAAAAATTTTTTGTACTGCAATGAAGCACTAAACTGCTTTTTAGCAATTTTGAAAACCTAATTAAAGAAATTCCATGGAAATATTTATGTTGAGGTTTAAGCAGCAGTTTATAAAGAACACAAACCTGGTTTCCATTGAGTTTGTGTATCTTAAGCTTTCTCAATTTATGCTGAAGTGAAATAAAATGCAAAGCAGTACAGATAAAGTTGCTCTGTTTTCACAACCTTGTGGTGACAGATCCTCAGCAGTTCCATCATAATCACCAAAAGATCACCACCTGGGTGTCCTTTAAATGGTCAAATAGAATTTCCTATATAATTCTTGGTTCCCTGGGACAGTTTTGTGGTTTCAAAGACAGTAGCTGTAAGCACAGGAATAGCCAAGGTCTTCTCTGACCTATCTTCTATCACGTCATGTCAGGCCTGAGGTTCTGCACTTTGCATTAGGAGTCATCTGTTATAGATGACCTGTCCTCATCCTTGTTACACAGTAGGAGGGAGGAAAGTTTGCTGTCATGGAATGAGTCAAACTTACTCTGTAAAGAAAAAAGGAAATTGGAAACGGATAATAATAGTCGCTGAGTAATCTTCCCTAAGTAGATTTTCTTCACATTTTTCTCTCGGGAGACAGAATGATGCTCTCCCAAAGGGATAATGTTGGATGGGTAAGAACAATTTGATTTAATCTAATAAGGGAAATGAGAACATCGCAGAAAGCAAAATTCAATAAAGGGAAATCAAACTGAGCAAAGAAGAGGATTATGTAGTTTGGTTAATAGAATAGGGGATGAGGTGTCAAAACTCACTCATTCTTTTTTCCTGCTTAATCAAATTACTTCAAGGGAAAAATAAATGTTGAAAAAGAAAAGAAAAGTACACCATGATTAATTTTGTAAGTGAAAGAATAATGAATTCTATTCTCCCTATATGAAGAGCAGATTTTTCCCTTCCTATAGAAGAAACTGTAATAAGTAATATGTAATATTTTTACATTAGGGGTCAAGAAAAACACTGGAAAGGCAGCTGAAACTTGACATACAATTCTCAGAATCATCCATAAGAAGGTATAAGAAGGTATAAGAAGGTGAGAAGGAGAAAGTAAGATTTCACACAGTGTCACTGAGACTCTTGATGTGTGTTTACTGAAGTGTTAGTTTTCAGAAGAACAACTCTGCAACAAAGATCTCTCATATTTGCAACAGGGTCACATATATAAATACTTTGGAGGGGGGATAAATGAGCTATATTGTTTATAAGCTATATTGCTTTCTACATTATTTAAAGAGCATGATACTGTTTATCTTTATACTATTTTTCAGATTTTAGTCCCACCAATCAGAAAAAGTGTCCACTAAATACATGAAAAATTGTGTATGTATAATTGACCCCTTGATATCTGAAGTAGCAAGAAGAGAAGGAAAGTATAAAGTATGGATAAGTGTTCTAAGAATTCACAGAAAGAGTTACACAGGTAGTATATCCCTACTTAAGAAGAAAATGATTTCTTATTTCTGTCTTTATGAAACTGTTATATATAGTTTCAGAACCTCCTCTAGAAAGGAAATTAGAGAGTAGATATGACTGTCAGATAGTTAAAATAATTATCAAGAAAGAGAGAAGAAATGCTTCATGAAGTATCTGTGGCAGTTGGGGCACTACACTACTGAAGTTTGTTCTGTTCTGCATCACAGAAGCTAAGTTTTATCACCATGAGGTAATTTTGAATGTAGGTAAATGAATTAGGTTAACCAAAATCTCAAAAACATTGATTCATACACCTGAATGCTATGTATTTAAATTCAGAATATAGGATATATATTCCTAGTTACCAAAATGCACCAGTTTACTTTCTATGACACTATTATATTACAGTTAAGATATTTAAAAAAGCAAACAGAATTATTAAGTGATTATGCATGTGTGAAGTCAGAGCAAAGGTAGTCTAATAGCATCTCCTGCTGTTTGGCCCCATCTGTGATAAAACATAAAGAATTTTTAATGGTATTGTTGATCAAATACAGCTGCTGATTAAGTGTTGAAAGGTTTTACAATCCATTTCCAATATTGCTTATTAGTCAACAAAACTATCATAAAACACTCCCATATAATGGTGTTTGTATTAAATGATAGATTATGTTTTTATTAATTACACTTCAATTGTTGCTTTTTTCACAAACATACTTTGAGTTCCTCATGAGATTAAAGAAGTAACACTAATCTAACCAATCACAAATATAAATTACTTCACGGCCTTTTTATGATTCAGAAGCTTTTCATAGGTGGCTAATCTCTTTCACTTTATGCTGTGTTTTTATTTTTAGCTTCTGATATACTGTTTAAGTTGTAGGATGTTTATCTTATTAAAACCTAAAGACTGCTGTGCACTGGCTGACTGCAAAGATTATGTGTGGACAGGATATATAAAAAACTCCATTAAAATGTTCTTATGCATCAGTGACTCTAAAACAGCACCTACTATTTTACTATTGGCTATAAAAACTTATATTGTACAAATTCAGATATTTTCAACTGTAGATAACAGAAAAATCATCTTAAATTGGCCTATATAATGAGTATTCATTATTCATTGTAATATAACAAGAAATGCAGAGCAAGTAGCATTCCAGGGTTGGTTTATTCACTGGCTCAATTACATCATAAAGAACATATGTAATTATGATTTTTCAGCTCAACAAACCTCAAATAAGTGCTATTCTGTTTTATGGTGGCCAGATAAATAGATAGATAGATAGGTAGGTAGATAGATAGATAGATAGATAGATAGATAGATAGATAGATAGATAGATTCATAGATAGACAGACCAACCTGGAATCATTTGCAATGTATCAATAGCCAGCCATGACCAGGGTTTATTCCTTCTGGCTCATTATTTTCAAAGGTCAAAAGCCTCCATAGCATATTTCTCTCACACTTCATTGACTTGAACTGTCTCTCATATCTATGTCTAAATCAATCACTAGCAAGGGCAATGCAACCAAAGTAATTGTTTTAGACAAACTAGCAATTCCCAAACTTTACTATGCAGCAGAATCACCTAGAATTCCCACCCAAAAGTTTCCTATTAGTATGTCTTTAGTGGGTGAGATAATTTACATTTTCATAAGTCCACGGGTGATTCTAAAGCTGTTGGTCCTGGAGCCACACCTTGAGAATCACGCTTTAGCGCTTATTGATCATCTGAAAAATTATGCATGAGTTCAAAAGTATTCTTACAGAATCAGTAAGTACTTTCTCCATCAGAAGAATCAAATTCACTGACCATTATGGTGACATATGCACAAAAGTTACAAGCTAAGTGATATTAAGAAACAAAAATAGCCCTGACCAGTGTTGCTTAGTTGGTTGCAGCATCGTCCATAAACTGAAAGGTCATGGGTTCAATTCCTCATGAGGGTGTATGCCTCAGTTGCAGGTTCATCCCCTGTCAGGGTGCATATGAAAGGCAATAGATCAATATTTCTCTCTCACATAAATGTTACTCCCCCTCTCTCTAAAATCAATAAGAATGCCCTCAGGTGTGGATTTTTAAAAAAAGCAAAAAGAAACAAAATCAAATTTTCCTCGATTAGCACTTATAGGGAAATTTTTATTAAAAAGACACTATGACAATTGTCTGAATATAAATATTAGTATAAAATGCATTATATCTGACTTATGTTTAGGCTCAAACTAGGTCATTTTGAAACCTAGGAAATGTGAATATCAAATAAAAAATAAAATATAATTTAAAAGCTGCACGAATTTTTTCTAGTTTACAAAAAGAGAAAAATTTGTTGCAGACCGATAGTCTGTTTAGGAAAAATGATCTCCAGGAACCATGGGAAAAATTTGCAATGCTAGTTAGATAAGGAGAAGAAGTTTAGGGACAAAATGAAGTGAGTTTCTCTGGATTCTCCATAATAGGTAAGAATACCCAGGTACCTTCATAACTCAGAACACCCCAGATTGGCAGAGTTTGGAACAGAACTGCCATACAGTGCTTCTCAAACTTTAATATGCTTGTGCATCACTTGCAGATCTTATTAAAATGCAGGTTATGATTCAGGAAGTCTGGAGCAAAGCATGAGATTCTCTGTTTTTAACAAGTTCCTAGATGTCATCGATACTGTTGGAACTAGAGCTCACTTTGAGTTGTGAGGTCATAAAAGCAGTTTTAAACACAGGTCTAAGTAGACCTTGCTGCAATTTTCCATGTAGAAGTGACCTGAAAACTCATAAACTAGCAATGAGGAGCTAGCGGATTCCTGTAGTGAGGGACCTGAAGACTAGATTAGAGAAGTGTAAAAGCTATGAGAGAAATCAGTAAAGAGAGTATCTCAATACTCCACAAGAGAGCCGGTGAAAGTCTGAACTTCATTAACCATGAAGCTGAAGAGGAAAAAACATTTTGAAAGAGATATTTATGCTGTAAAATGAACTGGTAAATACCATTTATGATATAAAAATATAAATAAAAAGAAAAATAATCTGACTGGGAATACATGAGCTATCAAATTGGCATTCACCAAGATTAGGAACAAAGAGGAAAAATAGATATGAGTTCAGTTTCAAATGTGTTGACTCAGAACTCAAAAAATACACACACAGGAAAGACTTGCATGGCTGGGTCTGAAGAGGGTTGAGATCAAGATCTTGAAAATGTCAGACTATGGGTGATAGTTAAGTCATTGGGGCAAGACAGTCCAAGGATTATAAAATGAGGAGAAGTAATCACTATTAACATTTAAGAGGCCCACAGAGAAGAGTAATCCAACAAAAGATAATAGGAAATAATGATCAGAAAAGTGAAGAGTATAAAAATGGAAAGGTAGCAATTATTTTAAAGATTAGCCAAGAGGACCCAGAGGTCAAAGAAGATAGGGACTGTCACTCTTGGACTGGGATATTAGAATTCACCGTTGACGTCTGCAGAGGGAAAAAATGGAAGTGTGGGGAAAAAAAGAAAAATTAAGCTTTAAAAAATTAATATTTAATCATTTTTATTTTCAATTGCAGTTGACATACAATATTAGTTTCAAGTGTACACCCCAGTGATTAGACATTATATAACTTACTAAGTTATCACTCTGATAAATCTCATACACATCTGGTACATACATAGTTATTACAATATTATTGACTATATTCCCTATGCTGTATTTTACATTTCCATGACTAGACCTATCCTGTAACATCAAATTTACACTAAAGCCCTACACATTTTTTGCTCATCCTCCTAATCCCCTCCCATCTGGCAACTGTCAAAATATTCCCTGTGTGAGTCTGTTTCTGTCCTGCTTGTTCATTTATTTTGTGTTTTTAGATTCAATTTTTGATCGATATATATTGCCATTTTATTGTACATATTTTTAATCTTTTTTTTTCTTCTAAAAGAAGACCCTTTAATATTTCATGTAATACTGGTTTGGTGATGATAAACTCCTTTAGCTTTTTTTTTTGTCTGGGAAGCTCTTTAGAGTAGGTATGAAAAATTATGATGGGGATTATATATACAAGGGATTATAACATGTACAGAGAAAAACAATACGTGGTGGGGACCTAATAGATGAACTCAAGGGATGTATTCACCCTAATTCAAATTCATGGGAGCAAGGGATTTTACTAACGGTTCCACATTATCAGAGCATTTGGATTTACATTTGAAAGTGTGTCAAGTAAAAAAAAAACAAAAAAAACAAAAAAAAAAAAAACTAAAGCTTCTTAGAATATTTTTTGATAAGTCCACTGAACTAAGATGTTTCATGAATAAAATCTTAAATAAGAAGCAAAAGCAAGGGATATAGTCACATGGTTAAAAAGATACGGTGAGAAAAAACAGCCTTAGGAAAGGGTCAGATTTGTTTGGGTTTCAAATGAGAGAGAAAGGGAATGAACTGTGGAAATAAGACAATAGGACAAAACACCTGCTAAATGACATAAGCAACATTTGAAAACTTGCCCAAAATGTGATTTAAGAACTTCATAGAAAGCTGTGTTTTCGAAAGTGTTCAGGAAACTGAGAGTGCAATGTCATTCTGTCATTAGAGGCAGGACAAGCCAGTACACACTCATGCCAATTGTCCAAGAAAAAGAAGACATGAAAAGGGGACACGGAGCCAACCCAACCTCAAAGACCCAGAAGTAAAACTGATGATGGGAAGTCTGGACTCTGAATTTTGACTGATGAAAATATAGTTAAATGGAAGTGCTAGAAGATCAGACTCAGAGGAAGAGAAGTCAGGAAAGAAAAGACAGAGCTTCCACAGATAATAACCTTTGTATTCAGAGACTAGCCCATCAGGAAATGGAATAATAACCCAGGGTAGAGTGTGGGCCAGCTTCAGAAAATATAATTTTACACCATGCCCATAAAGAACAGCTTTAGTAAGAAGAATGAAGCAACACTTAGGAAAATTAATGAATGAGAAGAAAAGCAGAGAACTATAAATTACCATTAATTTTTTAAAAATAAAAAGGAAATGAGACTTCTGGCCATGATGGAGGCATAGGTAGATATGCTGCATCTTACTCACAACTAAGAAGGAATATACAATTACCTCAAAACTAAAACAACAGCAACAACAACCAGAAGGTCTAGAAAATCAAACTACATGGAAGTTCAACAAATGAAGAAGTAAAGAAGAAATACCCAGCCAGACAGGTAGGAGGGGGTGGAGCCAGGGCAGAGAGGATGTGGTGTGGCAACAGTGGCTATGGTGGTACAGGGGCTATGGCCACAGTGAAAAGTGCAGTCATATATTTTAAAAGTAGGGAGGAAAACCTGGGAAGTGATCCCAGCCCCAGACCAGATCATTAAGCTCACAGTTCCAGTGTAGGGGAAAATAGAACCACATTGCTTCTGACTGAAAACCAGTGAGGTTTAGGGCAAAGGAAGAAACTGCCAGTCTCTCAACAGAGTCAGCTTGCTTAATACAGGAAGCAAGAGAAGTACCTGGAAAAGGGGCAAGTGACATTGTTCCCTCTCAGACCCCTCCCCCACATACAGCACCACAACATGTTGAAATGGGTTGCCATGCACTGATGAATACCTAAGGCTTTGCCCCTTACAATGTAAGAGGTACAACAGCTCTACCTAATACACAGAGACAAACAAAGAAAGCTGTCAAGTTGAAGAGACAGAGAAGTGTGGCCCAAAAGGGGGGCAGATCAAGGTCCCAGTGGGAGAACTGAGCAATGAGGAGATAGCCAACCTAACAGATGCAGAGTTCAAAATACCAGTGATAATGATGCTCACAGACTTGACAGACAAGATTAAGCATGACAAAAGCATAAGGGAAGAAATGAAGGCTATGCTAAGTGAAATGAAAGAAAACCCACATGAAACCTGTGGTAAAAGGAAGAAAATTAGGATTTAGATCAACTAATTAGAACATAAGGAAAAAATAAACAGTCAACAGTACAGAATGAGGAAACAAGAATTGAAAAAAAACAAAACAAGGAGAGCCTTAGGAACCTCTGGGACAACTTTAAACATGCCAACATCTGAATCACAGGGGTGCCAGAAGGAGAAAAGGAAGAGCAGGGAATTGAAAATTTATCTGAGAAAATAATGAAGAAAAACTTCACAAATTTGGTGAATAAAATAGACATACAAGTCCAGGAAGCACAGAGAGTTCCAAACAACCTAGACCGAAAGAGGACCACACCAATACACATCATAATTAACATGCCAAAGGTTAAAGATAAAGAGATAATCTTAAAAGCAGCAACAGAAAAGCAGAGAGTTACCTACAAAGGGGTGCCTATACAGCTATGAGCTGATTTCTCAAAAGAAACTTTGCAATTAAGAAGGGATTGGCAAGAAGTATTCAATGTGATGAAAAGCAAGGACCTACAACCAAGACTACTCTATCCAGCAAAGCTATCATTTAGAATAAAAAGGCAGATAAAGTGCTTCCCCAACAAGGTAAAACTAAAGGAGTACATAATCACCAAGCCATTATTATATGAAATGTTAAAGAGACTTATTTAAGAAAAAGAGGATCAAAACTGTGAACATTAAAGTGACAAGAAACTCAATTATCAACAACAGAATCTAAAAAACAAAAACAAACTAAGCAGACAACCAGAGTAGGAATAGATGCATAGGTATGGGGAGCATTTGGAGGGGTATTAACTGGGAGGGGAAGGAGAAGAAGAGGGGAAATGGTGTAGAATAGACAGGGGGATGTTAAGAATAGTATAGGAAAGGGTGAAGCCAAAGAACTTATATGCACGACTCAAGGATGTGAAAAAAGTGGGTGGGATCGCTGGAGGAAGGGTGGGTGCTGGGCAGAGGGGAACAAAGGGAAAAGAAATTGGGACAGCTCTAACAGCATAATCAATAAAATAGACTTAAAATGAAAATGGAAGTAGAAATTAGGGCAATAATAATATAAAAGTTTTTAAAAAGACCACATACACCCCCCTCTAACATACACACAAAAAAATGTAGATTACACAACAAAGAGGAGCAT
The DNA here is from genome assembly GCF_987537825.1 of Furipterus horrens. Taxonomy (NCBI): domain Eukaryota; kingdom Metazoa; phylum Chordata; class Mammalia; order Chiroptera; family Furipteridae; genus Furipterus; species Furipterus horrens. Next base: position 131,674,275 of record NW_028327173.1, on the reverse strand, counting down.
GTAAAGTAGGTTAAATATAAAGAAGGCTAGGGAAACTGCCTACATAATTAAGGAACTGGAGAAGAAATAAGAAATAGATGAAATTAAGTCTATTGTTTTCATGAACCCTGCAATATGATTGAATGCATAGGTAAATTTCTTTTGCTTGTACAGTGTTAGGTTTAAGAAAAATTGTAAATGAGTGACATAAAAATGGCATTTTTATTTTAAAAAGTATACTGTTGAGAATCAAAGGAGATAATACAAGTAAAAGTGTTTTGATGAATTTAAGTGCTCTACATGGAAGGTGTTATTATTGTCTTTATCTTGTGATTCCAGTGCTGATTTTCAGTCCCTACACCCTTGCTTATAATCTAAGCAATTTGAATTTATCCTATGGCTAAGATGTCATTATCTTGTAACTAAGGATCTACTCAATTATAAATATATTTCATCTAAGTATACACATTCTGTCAACTCATTTGCAATGCTACCAAGAAAATCCATCAATCAATTTTTCTAGCTTAACTTGTTTTTGATTAAAAGAAAACTAATTTTCCATGTACTCTTTCTTAACAACTTCCTTATTTATTGAATATTTGTATTCATCTTTCAGAAAAGAGATTTTACACCATAGGCACCATGATAATAGATTTTAAAATATAAGAAAAATGAGTCAATTTCCTAGAGTCTAGAACTCTTATAAATATTCCTACTGAAACACAACTCTGTCTCCCAGTTCATATTAAAAGTGAAAAACAGTGCAAATGATGGAATAAAATAAAAGTTATGATACAATGATAGAATTACTTCACAGAAATATAAGAAAATCAGAGAGTATATATATATATATATATATATATATGTGCCACATTTCCTCTTTCCTTAAAAATTAACTTAGAAAGTTGTCAGGCCACCCACATTGGTTGAACCATATGAAATTGCCAGTACTTGACAATGTTTGAGCCTACAGTGTAGCAATTTCTTATGGTTCAACTTATATTAAATATCTCTGATTATTTAGTATTTTAAAAGTAATCTTAGCATATTGGTTATAATTCAAGATACCTCTGAAACCTTAATTTAATATAATAAATTATGTTAAATTTTTAAATAACCTCCTGATACATTTATATAGCATTTATTTTCCAATGGATTAGGATTTATTCATATTAAACATTTTTCTTATTGCTGTTTCTCCCTGTGACAAGTTAAATATATTTAAACTTTATATGAAAGACTCAGATTAGAAAGAAGTGAGTTTCAACAGGTATAAAACTGGAACATAAGCCTTTGTTTTCCTGATCAATGAAATTAATTTGTTAAATTTAGTGTACAACTTAAGAAGTTGCATATGTATGAAAATAAAACTGTAATTCTTAAATGAAGAAACCTTATAAAGGCTTCTACGGCTATTAAAAAGTCAGAATTTCCAAGATCATTTACAGATTAATAAAAATGAGCACAGTGATCCAATATTACTTCTCAAGCAAATATCGCATATGGGCAAATGTTGCACAAAACTGTTGTGAAATAACAGATTTAATGGCCATTTGAAATTACTTTAGAACCACCTAAAATTCTTTTGAAAATGTTCTTATTAAAAACCATTATATTTATGATGACCAAGTGGGATTTATTCCAGATATGGTTCAACATTAGAAAAGCTAAATAACTCTCCACATCAATAAGCTAACAAAGAAAACTCATATTTTTTTCAATTGACTCAAGAAAGACATTTAACAGAGCCAACACTCATTTTCATCAAATTATGAATAGAAGGGAATTACCTCAATTTGATAGAGTATCTACACAAACCTAGGGCCAACACAATACTAATAATGAAAGACTGAATACATTTTTCCTAATATAGGGAACAAGGCAAGGATACCTGTTTTCGCTGTTTTGAACAGTGGAAGTTCAGTGAGCTTATTAAGGCAAGAAAAAGAAGCAAAAGGGATACAGATTGAAAAACAAGAAATATAACTCTATTTTTTGAAGAAGAGATGATTGTCTATATAGAAAATTCCAAGGAAGTGACCAAAAAAGAAAAAGAGAAAAAGAAATTGATATATCTATTGAGTCCAGCAATGTTACCAGATCAACACACAAAAATCAATTGCATTTCTGTATACTAACAATGAATATGTAGAAGCTGAAATTAAAACAAAATATTATTTATGGTGTCTTTATAAAAATTAAATACTGAGGTAAATACATTAAAATATGTATAAATTTTTAATGTGAAATTTATATAAGGTAAATGAACGAAATTTTAGAAGACCTAAATAAATATTTCATGTGCATAGATTGGAAGACTCAAGAGTAAAAGTGTTATTTCACCCAAAATTGATCTATACATTCATGAAATTTCTGCCAAAATTCCAGTAAAGTTTTTTAAGCACAGATAATTTTATTCTAAAATTTATATGGGAGGGTACAGGCCCTGTACTAGCTAAAATAGTCTTCACAAAGAACAAGGAGAGATCATTCTACTTGATATTAAGTCTTACTATACATCTACATTAATCAAAATAGTGTGCTATTGATGGAAGGCTAGACATAAATCAAGAGGACAGAATAAAGAACATACAGATAGACCCACATGATATGCCCAACTGATTTCTGATAAAGATATAAAAACAATTTGAAAGAGGAAAGATAGTTTTTTCAACAAATGGTGATGGGATGATTTGAAATCCATGGTCAAAAATGTGAACTTTGATCTAAACTCCATACCTTATACACAAATTAACCCAAAGGGATCACAGACCTAATGTAAAACAATTAAAATTTTAGAAAAAATATAGGAGAAAATTTTGGAGACTAACGTCTAGTCATAGAGTTTTTAGGCTCAACCCAAAAAACATGATCATTAAAGAAAAAAATTGGCAATTAGATCTCATCAAAACTTAAAACTTTTGTACTATAAAATCCCATGTGCTCTAATAAAAAGAAAAGCTACAGAATGGGAGAAAATGTGGGCAAACCTCAAATCCAATGAAGGACAGGTATCTAAAATATATTTAAAATTCAGTATAAAAATATAACGTGATAATAAAATGAGTAAAAGAAATTAAGAAGAGACAGTTTACTAAAAAAAATATAGAGATGACAAATACATACAAGAAAATATATTCAACATTAGGAAAATACAAATAAAAACCATAATAAGATACCACTACATTCCTATCATAAAAATATCAAAAAGTAGTGAAAATACCAAGGAGTCTCAGAAATTGACTACTCTTACATTGATGGTGGAATGCAAAATGGTACAACCACACCAGAAAACTTATATGGTTTCTTATAAAAATAACTTACCTTCACAATCAACATGCAATCCCGCAATTGCACTCTCAGACGTTTATCCCTGAAAAATAAAGTTGTCAATTAATTTAGTATTTTTATTCATACTAGCAGTTTTATTGATGATATTATAGGTATACCTTGCTTTCTTGTTCTTCACTTTGTGCTTTCCAAGTATTGGGTTTTTTTGTTTATTTCTTTGTTTTTTATAAATTGGATGTTTGTGCGGCAAGCACATCTATCAGCACATTTTGGTAATTTCCACAATATTTCAAACTTTTCCTTATTATTATATTTGCTGTGATGGTCTGCAAACAGCAGCCATCAACAATGAGACAAGATCCTCTGTCAGCAAAACAGATTATGGCTCACCGATGATTCATATAACAGTTAGCATTTTTTAGTAACAAAATATTTGTAATGAAGGTATGTACATTGTTTTTTGTACATATTGTTATTGCACAGTCAATTGACTACAGCATAGTGTAAACATTTTATATGCACTGGGAAACTTAAAAAAATTAAGTGAATCAGTTTCTTTTTGATTTTCACTTTACTTCAGTGGTCTGGAACTAAACCCACAATATCTCTGAGATATGCCTGTATTTATGAAGCCAAAACCTGGATGGTCAAATACTGGAAATGGCCAAATTCTGGAAACAGCAGAAATCTTCCAACATGTGAATTTAAATTGTGTTAAATAGGTACCATGGAAGAGTACTCAACAATAAAAAGAAATAATTATTGATGCATGCCAAAACTATGAAGAATGTGCAGGTAATTATGCTGAGTGAAAAGAACTAAGCCTAAAAGTTTACATGATTTATGGTTCCATTTATAGAACATTTGGAAATGACTGAAAGTCAAAAATGGAGGACACAGTAGCGGTTACCAGGAGTTTAGTGACATGGTGGGTACGGTGGAGGGAGGTGGGTGTGATTATAGAAAGAGTAAAAGCTACATGAGGGGTCCTTGCAATTATAAAACTATTCAGTAATTTGACTGTGGTGGTGGATAAACAAAACTACACATGTGACAAAACTATGTCAAACTAAATGTACACATACATTAAGAAATGCGTACACGTGAAACTGGGTAATCCATAGATTGTATCCATGTCAATATGCTGATGTGAGGTTGTGCTATAATTTTGCAAAATTTTACATTGTGGAACACTGAGTGAAGAGTACAAGGGGATATTTCTGTGTTATTTCTTACAAATGAATTTTAATTTAAAACTATTCAATGGAACTCTCAATTAAAAAGAACTATTGGAAAAAATTAATTTGAGAGACAAAAGTTAAATATATTTTCAGTGATATTGTCACTTTTTTCCCAATTTTGTTTATAAAACCTTCTCTTTGTAAGTCTTAATTTGCAAAATAATTTAGATTGAGTAATTTTAATTTGGGGAAAATAATTTATACATAGGAACATAAGCATTCACTGTGTTAGATAAAACTTGCAATGCTGACAGCTAGTTATAATGTCATTAATTCCAATCAGTTATCACTTAACCTATACATTTTTCTGTATTAGGCCTTCAGTTATTTAATATTTTACAGGCATTTAAAAACATTTCACCTGGAGAAAATCTTTCCTAAAAGACCATGTAGTGAAGTCAGAGTGTTACCTGGTACATCAAGCACCACGTTCATGACAAGTGAAAGTGCTGAGCTTTGTAGGAAGTATATAAATGAGCCAGAGCTCTTGTTGAAGGTTGCACAATCAATCTCACTTTAAAATGAATGGGTTATCTTGACGGTAGTTTTGTTTGTGTGTTTGGTACTCAACTGAATCCGTTAGGATAAATAAAACTTTGAAGTAGGCACTCTCTTTTTTCTTTAAACAATCAAGCATCTTATTGATAAGATAGTTTCAGAACTGAATTTAATTCATTTAATCTATTGGCATCACACTTATTTATAACTCACAGGAAAAAAAAGTGAAGACTGCTCATTTAACTGCAGTTAATGTTGAATTATGTATAGGCAGGACACCTACCCCAGAGGCTATGCAGGTGTAAGTCAGACTATTTGTTTGCAAAATCATCTCCTTTTTCTCCTTTTATGAATTCTAAGACCTTCCCCACTCATATTAATAGAAAAGAGTACTGGTTAACCTACAACTTTTAATTATGTGTGCCACAGCTGCGCTCCTATCATTTCCCTAGTGATAAGTAGACAAGTGGGAAAATCTATATTCATGTTGAATGATATAGTCTGTATCTCGGGGGAGAGGGTTGAGCCAATTAACTTACTGAGGGGAATGTCTTAGCCAGAGTTAAAGCAACCCTAGCTAACCTTCCTACAAATCCAAAGAAACCATAGACAAAGATTTGTTTTGCTGCCAAACACTTCAAGGAAGAGAAAATTAGTATTAACAGCTTAAAACTAGTTGAAGGAACTTAACAGATAATTTGAAATAGAAAATATTTTTAATTAGCTAACACTGAAGAACTAACATAATAATAATAAATAAAACCATACTGTGTGTGGCTTAAGTGGGAGATTTTATTTTTCCTCACTTTGGTTAATTGGATCATTTCCACATGAATGAGATACATGCTAAATTATTTACAGATAATTACATGGCTGTACTGTTGCTAAAATATTAAGACACAGATGTCCCACAGGAAACATTGCAGCACACACAGGCATAACAAGAAATGGATAGTCAAAGGATTAATGAAGGAAGTTATAAGAGAAGCCTATAGAACTAGAAGTGCTATTATTAAAATTAATATATTTTTTCAACATATTATAGGCCCTTAAATTTTTTTCCATCCTTCCATCATTCTCTTCAAAAATAAAGTGGCTCAAGTATCAGCCTTTGAAATTTTCTTAATCCGAAAACTTGTACCAAAAGTTCAAGAACAGCCTTTGCCAGTGTGACTCAGTTGATTCAAGTGTTGTCCTGTGGACTGAGAGGTGCTGGGTTCAATTCCCAGTCAGGGCACATGCCCGGGTTGTGGGTTTGATCCCTGGTGGGGCATATTCAAGAATGTAACTGATTGATGTTTCTCACATTGATGTTTCTCTCTCTGTCTCTCCCTCCCTTCCTCTCTCTAAAAGCAATGAAATAAATTTTTAACCAAATATTTAAAGAATTAACACCAATCCTTCTCGTTTTTCTAAAACACTGAAAAGAAAGGAATATTCCCAAACTTATTTTACTAGTCTAGAATTACACTGATACCAAAGCCAGATAAGGTCACTACAAGAAAAATATAGAACAATACCCCTAATAAATATAGATACAAAAATTCTCAGAGAAATATTAGCAAACCAAATGCAAGAGCACATTAAAAGGACTATACACCATGACCAATAACCTAGGAATTATCCCTAAAATACAAGTATGCTAAAATATGTGTAAATCAATAAATATAATAAATCACATTAATAAAATGAAAGATAAAAATTACATTACTATCTCAATAGATACAGAAAAGACATTTGACAAAATACAACTTGCTTTCATGGTAAAAATGCTCAAATTATTTGGTATAGAAGGAAAATACTCCAACATGTTAAAGGTCATGTATGACAAACCCACAGCCAACACTATACTGACTGGAAAATAAAAGCTAAAAGTTTTTGCTCTAAGATCAGAAATAAGACAAGGATACTCACTCTTACCACTATTATTTAATATAGTACTGAAAGTTGTAACTAGAGCAAATTGGCAAGACAAAGAAATTAAAGACATTTAAATCAGAAAGGAAGAACTAAATTATCATTATTTGCAGATGATATGACTTTCTATGTAGACTCAACCAAAAAAAAATGTTGGAAGTAATCAATAATTTCAGTAAAGTTGCAGGACATATATTAAAAAACAAATCAAGTGTATTTCTGTACACTAATAATTAAACAACTGAAAAAGAAACAAAGAAAATCATCTCATTCAATAGCTTCAAAAACAACAAAATGCTTCGAAATAAATTTAACCAAGGAAGTGAACGATCTGCGCAAAAAAAAGCTAAAAGACTTTGCTGAAAAAAATAAAACAATACATAAACAAATAGAGCTACATCTCATATTCATGGATCAGAAGAATTAATATTATTACAATATCCATATTACCCAAATGACATATAGATTCAATAAAATCATCAAAATACTGATGGCATTTTACAGAAATATAATAAGTAATCCCGAAATTTATATGAAATCACAAAAGATTTCAAACAGACAAAGCAATCATGAAAAAGAACAAAGTTGGTGGCATAACACATCTTGATTTCAAACTACACTGCAAGACAATAGTAATTAAAACAATAAGATACTGGCATAAAAGTACACACAAACCAATGGAACAGAGCAGAGACCTCAGAGTTAAAGTCTTACATATACAGACAATGAATACTCAACAAGGGAATCAAGAACACCAAAGGAGGAAAAAACAGTACCTTCAATAAATGGTTCTGGGAAAATTTGATTAACACATGCAGAACAATGAAATTTGAGCCGCATGTTACACCACTCCAAAAATTAACTCAAAATGGAGCAAAGACTTAAACATAAGACCTGACATCATAAAAATCATAGCAGAAACTGTGGGGAAGAAGTTTACCAACGTTGGTCTTGGCAATGATTTTGTTTTTGGATAAGACACCAAAAACATAAACAACAAAAGAGACTGAAACTTAAAAATTTCTGCACAGAAAAAAATAAAATAAAAAGACAACCTATAGAATGGTAGAAAATTTTTGCAAACTATAAGGTAAGGAGTTAATATCTAAAATATATAAAGAACTCATACAACTCATTAACAAAAATAATTCAATTAACGCAATAACAAAAAATAAATAATTCAGTTAAAAATGGACAAGGAATGAAATACACATTTCCCAAAAACAACACCCAAATGACCATGAAAAGATGTTCAACACTACTAATCATTAGCGGAATAAAAACCAAAACTACAAAGAGATATTACCTCACCCCTATTAGAATGGTTATCATCAAGAAGACAACATATAAGCTTTGGTGAGGATGTGGAAAAAGAACAATGATGGAGGAAATGTTAATTGGTTCAACAACTATGGGAAACAAATGGAGATTCCTCAAAAAATTAAAAATAGAACTATCATATGATTCAGCAATTTCACTTTGGGGCATATACCCAAAGGAAATGAAAACACTCCCATGTTTCCTGCATATTTACAATAGCCAAGAAATGGAAACAACCTAAATGTCCATCAGTTGATGAATGAATAACTCTCTCTCTCTCTCTCTCTCTCTCTCTCTCTCTCTCTCTCTCTCTCTCTCTCATACACACACACACACACACACACACACACACACACACACAATGCAATATTATTCAGCCACAGGAAAGAAACATGGATGGACCTCGATCATATTATGATAAGTGAGATAGGTTAGACAGAGAAAAACAAGTACCATACGATCTCATGTATACTGAAATCTTAAAAAGGAAACTCATAAAAACAGTGTGTAAAATGGTTACTAGTGAATGGGTTTGGGGATAGGAAGATGTTGCTTAAGGGGACAAACTTACACTGGGTAGGAAATAAGCCTTAGAGACCCAATGCACAGGATAGTAAGACCAGACAATACTGCATTAAAATAATAAAACTTACTTAGAGAATAGAACTTTATTTCAACTAAAAATAGAAGATAATTAGGTAACATGATAGAGGTGCTAATTATTGTTACAATGACAATCATATTATATAAATGTATCAAATTAATATGCTATACACCTTAAATTTATAAAAAGTCATATATCAAGTATATTTCAATGAAAAAAGAATCAATGAGGAAAACAGATAATTACTCAATCTACTTGGAACTGCTGTTTGTATTACATTGACTAATGACAAATTAGGAAATATATTAAAAAGCCAAAAGTACAGGGTATGTGTTAATAATTCTGAAATTTTACCATATTATACAGAGTATAAAAAATTAAATAAATTTAAACCAGATGGTGGGATCCAAGTTTTTCATAATGAGAGAGGAAAGTTATAGAAAAGCATGAATTAAAGGCTAGAATGAACTCTTTGGTACTGGACTTGATTTTGGGGTCTTACTGTGAACTTAAGTTTAGCTTAAAGTGTAAGTAGGTGAATATATATAGAAAAAGCATAGATATGTCTATATACACAGTTTGGCCAACATATATATGTTACTTAACTCTGCTTTCTGAGAGATCCTAGAAGTAATAACTCCTAGAATTAATGAGCACACAGTGTGCCCAGGTCTTGATTTCTAAAAATCCTTCTTCATTAAAAGTAATCAAAGATTTTTTGAAACATGGCTGCTTCTAGGCAAGGTAGGAAAAAAAGGTAAGCCTGAAACATAGTGTAGTACCAGAAAGTAAAGAAGAGTTAAAAAAAAAAACAAAAAACCAAAAATGGATTGGGCATGTGAAAGAAACACAGGAGTGGCTTCAAGAGTTCCCACAGCCAAGTCTGTTATAATTTGAGTAATAAAATAAATAGTAGTAGTATTTTCCTCTTCGCTGAGTGTGAGCTATACTTCATGACTTACTTTCAAAGTATGGAAAGGGGATATTAGTAACTTAATACTATTAGAGAATCCTGAGAGACAATACCTTACGCTCGTGATGTAGATTAAGCAATCACATGTGGCTATTACTTCCCCTGATGTGACATATGATATGAAAGTCACTTCACTTTTGTGATACTGTTTCTAATAATTCATAACCTCAGTCTAATGACGAGAAAAACATCAGACAAACCCAAACTGAGAAGAGCATTCTACAAAATGCTTTACCAGTACTCCTAAACTGACAGGATCATTAAAAAAAAAAATTACCTGAAAAATATTCACAGATGAAAGGACATTCAGAGGCATGATAACTAAATGTGATGTGGTATCTGGGTAACTTAAAATAGAAAAATTGTATTAATTGAAAAACTGGCAAAATCTGAATTAAGCCTAGAGATTAGTTAATAGCAACAGTACAGTGTTTGTTTCTTAATTTCAAAAAATATAGCATAGCAATGTAATATAATAACATTAGGGGAAGCTGAATCTAAGCAAAGAATACCCTTGTAACTTTTCTAAAAATGTTTAAATTTCCCAAAATAAAATCAAATATATATAGATATATATGGTCAAACATGTTCAAGTAATAGGTAGTTAAACCTGAAAC